>NW_027309793.1:3410407-3720444 GCF_047496795.1 Chiloscyllium punctatum | reverse complement strand
GGTGAGAAACAGAGGGGATTAAACAGAGGGCGAGAAACAGAGGGGCTGAAACAGAGGGGCTGAAACAGAGGGGCTGAATCAGAGGGGCTGATTCAGAGGGGCTGAAACAGAGGGGCTGAAACAAAGAACGCGAAACAGAGGGACTGAAACAGAGGGCGAGAAACAGAGGGGCTGAAACAGACGGTGAGAAACAGAGGGGCTGAAACAGAGGGCGAGAAACAGAGGGGCTGAAACAGAGGGCAAGAAACAGAGCGGCTGAAACTGAGTGGCTGAAACAGAAGGGCTGAAACAGAGGGGCTGAAACAGAGGGCGAGAAACAGAGTGGCTGAATCAGAGGGGCTGAATCAGAGGAGCTGAAACAGAGGGGCTGAAACAGAGGGCGAGAAACAGAGGGGCTGAAACAGAGGGCGAGAAACAGAGGGCGAGAAACAGAGAGGCTGAAACAGAGGGGCTGAAACAGAGGGGCTGAAACAAAGCGGCTGATACAGAGGGTGAGAAACAGAGGGGCTGAAACAGAGGGCGAGAAACAGAGTGGCTGAAACATGGCGAGAAACAGAGGGGCTGAAACAGAGGGGCTGAAACAGAGGGGCTGAAACAGAGGGGCTGAAACAGAGGGCGAGAAACAGAGGGGCTGAAACAGAGGGCGAGAAACAGAGGGGCTGAAACAGAGGGGCTGAAACAGAGGGCGAGAAACAGAGGGGCGGAAACAGAGGGGCAGAAACAGAGGGCGAGAAATAGAGGGGCTGACACAGAGGGCGAGAAACAGAGGGGCTGAAACAGAGCGTGAGAAACAGAGGGGCTGAAACAGAGGGCAAGAAACAGAGGGGCTGAAACAGAGGGGCTGAAACAGAGGGGCTGAAACAGAGGGCGAGAAACTGAGGGGCTGAAACAGACCGCGAGAATCAGAGGGGCTGAAACAGAGAGCGAGAAACAGAGGGGCTGAATCAGAGGGGCTGAAACAGAGGGCGAGAAACAGAAAGGCTGAAACAGAGGGGCAGAAACAGATGGCGTGAAACAGAGGGGCTGAAACAGAGGGGCTGAAACAGAGAGTGCGAATCAGAGGGGCTGAAACAGAGGGCGAGAAACAGAGGGGCTGAAATAGAGGGCGATAATCAGAGGGTCTGAAACAGAGGGCAAGAAACAGAGGGGCTGAAACAGCGTGGCTGAAACAGAAGGGCTGAAACAGAGGGGCGGAAACAGAGGGCGAGAAACAGAGGGGCTGAATCAGAGGGGCTGAATAAGAGGGGCTGAAACAGAGGGGCTGATTCAGAGGGGCTGAAACAGAAGGCGAGAAACAGAGGGGCTGA
The DNA here is from genome assembly GCF_047496795.1 of Chiloscyllium punctatum. Taxonomy (NCBI): domain Eukaryota; kingdom Metazoa; phylum Chordata; class Chondrichthyes; order Orectolobiformes; family Hemiscylliidae; genus Chiloscyllium; species Chiloscyllium punctatum. The sequence continues at coordinate 3,719,137 of NW_027309793.1, read as the reverse complement.
AACAGAGGGCGAGAATCAGAGGGGCTGAAACAGAGGGCGAGAAACAGAGGGGCTGAATCAGAGGGGCTGAAACAGAGGGCGAGAAACAGAAAGGCTGAAACAGAGGGCGAGAAACAGAGGGGCTGAAACAGAGGGGCTGAAACAGAGGGTGAGAAACAGAGGGGATTAAACAGAGGGCGAGAAACAGAGGGGCTGAAACAGAGGGGCTGAAACAGAGGTGCTGAAGCAGAGGGGCTGATTCAGAGGGGCTGAAACAGAGGGGCTGAATCAGAGGGGCTGCAACAGAGGGCGAGAAACAGAGTGGCTGAAACAGAGGGCGAGAAACAGACGGGCAGAAACAGAGGGCGAGAAACAGAGGGGCTGAAACAGAGGGGCTGAAACAAAGAACGCGAAACAGAGGGACTGAAACAGACGGTGAGAAACAGAGGGGCTGAAACAGAGGGCGAGAAACAGAGGGGCTGAAACAGAGGGCAAGAAACAGAGGGGCTGAAACAGAGGGCGAGAAACAGAAGGGCTGAAACAGAGGGCGAGAAACAGAGGGCGAGAAACAGAGGGACTGAAACAGTGGGCGAGAAACAGAGGGCGAGAAACAGAGAGGCTGAAACAGAGGTGCTGAAACAGAGGGGCTGAAACAAAGCGGCTGATACAGAGGGTGAGAAACAGAGGGGCTGAAACAGAGGGCGAGGAACAGAGTGGCTGAAGCATGGCGAGAAACAGAGGGGCTGAAACAGAGGGGCTGAAACAGAGGGGCTGAAACAGAGGGCGAGAAACAGAGGGGCTGAAACAGAGGGCAAGAAACAGAGGGGCTGAAACAGAGGGCGAGAAACAGAGGGGCTGAAACAGAGGGGCTGAAACAGAGGGCGAGAAACAGAGGGGCTGAAACAGAGGGGCTGAAACAGAGGGGCTGAAACAGAGGGCGAGAAACAGAGCGGCTGAAACAGATGGCGAGAAACTGAGTGGCTGAAACAGAGGGCAAGAAACAGAGGGGCTGAAACAGAGGGCGAGAAACAGAGGGGCTGAAACAGAGGGCGAGAAACAGAGGGGCTGAAACAGAGGGCGAGAAACAGATGGGCTGAAACAGAGGGCGAGAAACAGAGGGGCTGAAACAGAGGGCGAGAAACAGAGGGGCTGAAACAGAGGGGCTGAAACAGAGGAGCTGAAACAGAGGGCGAGAAACAGAGAGGCTGAAACAGAGGGCGAGAAACAGAGTGGCTGAAACAGAGGGCAAGAAACAGAGGGGCTGAAACAGAGGGCGAGAAACAGAGGGGCTGAAACAGAGGGGCTGAAACAGAGGGTCTGAAACAGAGGGGCAGAACCAGAAGGGCTGAAACAGAGGGGGAGAAACAGAGGGGCTGAAACAGAGGGCCAGAAACAGAGGGCGAGAAACAGAGGGACTGAAACACAGGGGCTGAAACAGAGGGGCTGAAACAGAGGGCGAGAAACAGAGCGGCTGAAACAGAGGGCGAGAAACAGAGGGGCTGAAACAAAGGGGCTGAAACAGTGGGGCTGAAACAGAGGGGCTGAAACAGAGGGCGAGAAATAGAGGGGCTGAAACAGAGGGCGAGAAACAGAGGGGCTGAAACAGAGGGCGAGAAACAGAGGGGCTGAAACAGAGGGGCTGAAACAGAGGGCGAGAAACAGAGGGGCTGAAACAGAGGGCGAGAAACAGAGGGGCTGAAACAGAGGGCGAGAAACAGAGGGGCTGAAACAGAGGGCGAGAAACAGAGGGGCTGAATCAGAGGGGCTGAAACAGAGGGTGAGATACAGGGGGGCTGAAACAGAGGGGCTGAAACAGAGGGTGAGAAACAGAGGGGCTGAAACAGAGGGCGAGAAACAGAGGGGCTGAAACAGAGGGGCTGAAACAGAGGGCGAGAAACAGAGGGGCTGAAACAGATGGGCTGAAACAGAGGGTGAGAAACAGAGGGGCTGAAACAGAGGGTGAGAAACAGAGGGGCTGAAACAGAGGGGCTGAAACAGAGGGGCTGATTCAGAGGGGCTGAAACAGAGGTGCTGAATCAGAGGGGCTGAAACAGAGGGCGAGAAACAGAGGGGCTGAAACAGAGGGCGAGAAACAGGGGGGCAGAAACAGATGGCGTGAAACAGAGGGGCTGAAACAGAGGGGCTGAAACAGAGAGTGCGAATCAGAGGGGCTGAAACAGAGGGCGAGAAACAGAGGGGCTGAAATAGAGGGCGAGAATCAGAGGGGCTGAAACAGAGGGCAAGAAACAGAGGGGCTGAAACAGCGTGGCTGAAACAGAAGGGCTGAAACAGAGGGGCGGAAACAGAGGGCGAGAAACAGAGGGGCTGAATCAGAGGGGCTGAATAAGAGGGGCTGAAACAGAGGGGCTGATTCAGAGGGGCTGAAACAGAAGGCGAGAAACAGAGGGGCTGAAACAGAGGGCGAGAATCAGAGGGGCTGAAACAGAGGGCGAGAAACAGAGGGGCTGAATCAGAGGGGCTGAAACAGAGGGCGAGAAACAGAAAGGCTGAAACAGAGGGCGAGAAACAGAGGGGCTGAAACAGAGGGGCTGAAACAGAGGGTGAGAAACAGAGGGGATTAAACAGAGGGCGAGAAACAGAGGGGCTGAAACAGAGGGGCTGAAACAGAGGGGCTGAATCAGAGGGGCTGATTCAGAGGGGCTGAAACAGAGGGGCTGAATCAGAGGGGCTGCAACAGAGGGCAAGAAACAGAGTGGCTGAAACAGAGGGCGAGAAACAGACGGGCAGAAACAGAGGGCGAGAAACAGAGGGGCTGAAACAGAGGGGCTGAAACAAAGAACGCGAAACAGAGGGACTGAAACAGAGGGTGAGAAACAGAGGGGCTGAAACAGACGGTGAGAAACAGAGGGGCTGAAACAGAGGGCGAGAAACAGAGGGGCTGAAACAGAGGGCAAGAAACAGAGGGGCTGAAACAGAGGGCGAGAAACAGAAGGGCTGAAACAGAGGGCGAGAAACAGAGGGCGAGAAACAGAGGGACTGAAACAGTGGAGCTGAAACAGAGGGGCTGAAACAGAGGGCGAGAAACAGAGGGGCTGAAACAGAGGGCGAGAAACAGAGGGGCTGAAACAGAGGGCGAGAAACAGAGGGGCTGAAACAGAGGGGCTGACACAGTGGGGCTGAAACAGAGGGGCTGAAACAGAGGGCGAGAAACAGAGGGGCTGAAACAGAGGGCGAGAAACATTGGGGCTGAAACGGAGGGCGAGAAACAGAGGGCGAGAAACAGAGGGACTGAAACAGAGGGGTTGAAACAGAGGGGCTGAAACAGAGGGCGAGAAACACAGGGGCTGAAACAGAGGGGCTGAAACAGTGGGGCTGAAACAGAGGGGCTGAAACAGAGGGCGAGAAATAGAGGGGCTGAAACAGAGGGCGAGAAACAGAGGGGCTGAAACAGAGCGCGAGAAACAGAGGGGCTGAAACAGAGGGCGCGAAACAGAGGGGCTGAAACAGAGGGGCTGAAACAGAGGGCGAGAAACAGAGTGGCTGAAACAGAGGGCGAGAAACAGACGGGCAGAAACAGAGGGCAAGAAACAGAGGGGCTGAAACAGAGGGGCTGAAACAGAGTGGCTGAAACAGAGGGGCTGAAACAGAGGGCGAGTAATAGAGGGGCTTAAACAGAGGGCGAGAAACAGAGGGGCTGAAACAGAGCGCGAGAAACAGAGGGGCTGAAACAGAGGGCGAGAAACAGAGGGGCTGAAACAGAGGGCGAGAAACATTGGGGCTGAAACGGAGGGCGAGAAACAGAGGGCGAGAAACAGAGGGACTGAAACAGAGGGGCTGAAACAGAGGGGCTGAAACAGAGGGCGAGAAACAGAGGGGCTGAAACAGAGGGGCTGAAACAGTGGGGCTGAAACAGAGGGCGAGAATCAGAGGGGCTGAAACAGAGGGGCTGAAACAGAGGGCGAGAATCAGAGGGGCTGAAACAGAGGGCGAGAAACAGAGTGGCTGAATCAGAGGGGCTGAAACAGACGGCGAGAAACAGAGGGGCTGAAACAGAGGGCGAGAAACAGAGGGGCTGAAACAGAGGGGCTGAAACAGAGGGTGAGAAACAGAGGGGATTAAACAGAGGGCGAGAAACAGAGGGGCTGATACAGAGGGGCTGAAACAGAGGGGCTGAATCAGAGGGGCTGATTCAGAGGGGCTGAAACAGAGGGGCTGAATCAGAGGGGCTGCAACAGAGGGCGAGAAACAGAGTGGCTGAAACAGAGGGCGAGAAACAGATGGGCAGAAACAGAGGGCAAGAAACAGAGGGGCTGAAACAGAGGGGCTGAAACAGAGTGGCTGAAACAGAGGGGCTGAAACAGAGGGCGAGTAATAGAGGGGCTTAAACAGAGGGCGAGAAACAGAGGGGCTGAAACAGAGCGCGAGAAACAGAGGGGCTGAAACAGAGGGCGAGAAACAGAGGGGCTGAAACAGAGGGCGAGAAACATTGGGGCTGAAACGGAGGGCGAGAAACAGAGGGCGAGAAACAGAGGGACTGAAACAGAGGGGCTGAAACAGAGGGGCTGAAACAGAGGGCGAGAAACAGAGGGGCTGAAACAGAGGGGCTGAAACAGTGGGGCTGAAACAGAGGGGCTGAAACAGAGGGCGAGAAATAGAGGGGCTGAAACAGAGGGCGAGAAACAGAGGGGCTGAAACAGAGCGCGAGAAACAGAGGGGCTGAAACAGAGGGCGCGAAACAGAGGGGCTGAAACAGAGGGGCTGAAACAGAGGGGCTGAAACAGAGGGCGAGAAACAGAGGGGCTGAAACAGAGGGGCTGAAACAGAGGGCGAGAATCAGAGGGGCTGAAACAGAGGGCGAGAAACAGAGTGGCTGAATCAGAGGGGCTGAAACAGACGGCGAGAAACAGAGGGGCTGAAACAGAGGGCGAGAAACAGAGGGGCTGAAACAGAGGGGCTGAAACAGAGGGTGAGAAACAGAGGGGATTAAACAGAGGGCGAGAAACAGACGGGCAGAAACAGAGGGCAAGAAACAGAGGGGCTGAAACAGAGGGGCTGAAACAGAGGGGCTGAAACAGAGGGGCTGAAACAGAGGGCGAGTAATAGAGGGGCTTAAACAGAGGGCGAGAAACAGAGGGGCTGAAACAGAGCGCGAGAAACAGAGGGGCTGAAACAGAGGGCGCGAAACAGAGGGGCTGAAACAGAGGGGCTGAAACTGAGGGCGAGAAACTGAGGGGCTGAAACAGAGGGCGAGAATCAGAGGGGCTGAAACAGAGGGCGAGAAACAGAAAGGCTGAAACAGAGGGCGAAAAACAGAGGGGCTGAAACAGAGGGGCTGAAACAGAGGGTGAGAAACAGAGGGGTTTAAACAGAGGGCGAGAAACAGAGGGGCTGAAACAGAGGGGCTGAATCAGAGGGGCTGATTCAGAGGGGCTGAAACAGAGGGGCTGAATCAGAGGGGCTGCAACAGAGGGCGAGAAACAGAGTGGCTGAAACAGAGGGCGAGAAACAGACGGGCAGAAACAGAGGGCGAGAAACAGAGGGGCTGAAACAAAGGGGCTGAAACAGAGAGCGCGAAACAGAGGGACTGAAACAGAGGGCGAGAAACAGAGGGGCTGAAACAGACGGCGAGAAACAGAGGGGCTGAAACAGAGGGCGAGAAACAGAGGGGCTGAAACAGAGGGGAAGAAACAGAGGGGCTGAAACTGAGTGGCTGAAACAGAAGGGCTGAAACGCAGGGCTGAAACAGAGGGCGAGAAACAGAGTGGCTGAATCAGAGGGGCTGAATCAGAGGAACTGAAACAGAGGGGCTGAAACAGAGGGCGAGAAACAGAGGGGCTGAAACAGAGGGCGAGAAACAGAGGGGCTGAAACAGAGGGGCTGAAACAGAGGGTGAGAAACAGAGGGGATTAAACAGAGGGCGAGAAACAGAGGGGCTGAAACAGAGGGGCTGAAACAGAGGGGCTGAATCAGAGGGGCTGATTCAGAGGGGCTGAAACAGAGGGGCTGAATCAGAGGGGCTGCAACAGAGGGCGAGAAACAGAGTGGCTGAAACAGAGGGCGAGAAACAGACGGGCAGAAACAGAGGGCAAGAAACAGAGGGGCTGAAACAGAGGGGCTGAAACAGAGTGGCTGAAACAGAGGGGCTGAAACAGAGGGCGAGTAATAGAGGGGCTTAAACAGAGGGCGAGAAACAGAGGGGCTGAAACAGAGCGCGAGAAACAGAGGGGCTGAAACAGAGGGCGAGAAACAGAGGGGCTGAAACAGAGGGCGAGAAACATTGGGGCTGAAACGGAGGGCGAGAAACAGAGGGCGAGAAACAGAGGGACTGAAACAGAGGGGCTGAAACAGAGGGGCTGAAACAGAGGGCGAGAAACAGAGGGGCTGAAACAGAGGGGCTGAAACAGTGGGGCTGAAACAGAGGGGCTGAAACAGAGGGCGAGAAATAGAGGGGCTGAAACAGAGGGCGAGAAACAGAGGGGCTGAAACAGAGCGCGAGAAACAGAGGGGCTGAAACAGAGGGCGCGAAACAGAGGGGCTGAAACAGAGGGGCTGAAACAGAGGGCGAGAATCAGAGGGGCTGAAACAGAGGGCGAGAAACAGAGTGGCTGAATCAGAGGGGCTGAAACAGACGGCGAGAAACAGAGGGGCTGAAACAGAGGGCGAGAAACAGAGGGGCTGAAACAGAGCGCGAGAAACAGAGGGGCTGAAACAGAGGGCGCGAAACAGAGGGGCTGAAACAGAGGGGCTGAAACAGAGGGCGAGAATCAGAGGGGCTGAAACAGAGGGCGAGAAACAGAGTGGCTGAATCAGAGGGGCTGAAACAGACGGCGAGAAACAGAGGGGCTGAAACAGAGGGCGAGAAACAGAGGGGCTGAAACAGAGGGGCTGAAACAGAGGGTGAGAAACAGAGGGGATTAAACAGAGGGCGAGAAACAGACGGGCAGAAACAGAGGGCAAGAAACAGAGGGGCTGAAACAGAGGGGCTGAAACAGAGGGGCTGAAACAGAGGGGCTGAAACAGAGGGCGAGTAATAGAGGGGCTTAAACAGAGGGCGAGAAACAGAGGGGCTGAAACAGAGCGCGAGAAACAGAGGGGCTGAAACAGAGGGCGCGAAACATAGGGGCTGAAACAGAGGGGCTGAAACTGAGGGCGAGAAACTGAGGGGCTGAAACAGAGGGCGAGAATCAGAGGGGCTGAAACAGAGGGCGAGAAACAGAGGGGCTGAATCAGAGGGGCTGAAACAGAGGGCGAGAAACAGAAAGGCTGAAACAGAGGGCGAAAAACAGAGGGGCTGAAACAGAGGGGCTGAAACAGAGGGTGAGAAACAGAGGGGTTTAAACAGAGGGCGAGAAACAGAGGGGCTGAAACAGAGGGGCTGAATCAGAGGGGCTGATTCAGAGGGGCTGAAACAGAGGGGCTGAATCAGAGGGGCTGCAACAGAGGGCGAGAAACAGAGTGGCTGAAACAGAGGGCGAGAAACAGACGGGCAGAAACAGAGGGCGAGAAACAGAGGGGCTGAAACAAAGGGGCTGAAACAGAGAGCGCGAAACAGAGGGACTGAAACAGAGGGCGAGAAACAGAGGGGCTGAAACAGACGGCGAGAAACAGAGGGGCTGAAACAGAGGGCGAGAAACAGAGGGGCTGAAACAGAGGGGAAGAAACAGAGGGGCTGAAACTGAGTGGCTGAAACAGAAGGGCTGAAACGCAGGGCTGAAACAGAGGGCGAGAAACAGAGTGGCTGAATCAGAGGGGCTGAATCAGAGGAACTGAAACAGAGGGGCTGAAACAGAGGGCGAGAAACAGAGGGGCTGAAACAGAGGGCGAGAAACAGAGGGCGAGAAACAGAGAGGCTGAAACAGAGGGGCTGAAACAGAGGGGCTGAAACAAAGCGGCTGATACAGAGGGTGAGAAACAGAGGGGCTGAAACAGAGGGCGAGAAACAGAGTGGCTGAAACATGGCGAGAAACAGAGGGGCTGAAACAGAGGGGCTGAAACAGAGGGGCTGAAACAGAGGGCGAGAAACAGAGGGGCTGGAACAGAGGGCAAGAAACAGAGGGGCTGAAACAGAGGGCGAGAAACAGAGGGGCTGAAACAGAGGGGCTGAAACAGAGGGCGAGAAACAGAGGGGCTGAAACAGAGGGGCTGAAACCGAGGGGCTGAAACAGAGGGCGAGAAACAGAGCGGCTGAAACAGATGGCGAGAAACTGAGTGGCTGAAACAGAGGGCAAGAAACAGAGGGGCTGAAACAGAGGGCGAGAAACAGAGGGGCTGAAACAGAGGGCGAGAAACAGAGGGGCTGAAACAGAGGGCGAGAAACAGATGGGCTGAAACAGAGGGCGAGAAACAGAGGGGCTGAAACAGAGGGCGAGAAACAGAGGGGCTGAAACAGAGGGGCTGAAACAGAGGAGCTGAAACAGAGGGCGAGAAACAGAGAGGCTGAAACAGAGGGCGAGAAACAGAGTGGCTGAAACAGAGGGCGAGAAACAGACGGGCAGAAACAGAGGGCGAGAAACAGAGGGGCTGAAACAGAGGGGCTGAAACAGAGGGTCTGAAACAGAGGGGCTGAACCAGAAGGGCTGAAACAGAGGGGTAGAAACAGAGGGGCTGAAACAGAGGGCCAGAAACAGAGGGCGAGAAACAGAGGGACTGAAACAGAGGGGCTGAAACAGAGTGGCTGAAACAGAGGGCGAGAAACAGAGCGGCTGAAACAGAGGGCGAGAAACAGAGGGGCTGAATCAGAGGGCGAGAAACAGAGGGGCTGAAACAGAGGGCGAGAAACAGAGGGGCTGAATCAGAGGGGCTGAAACAGTGGGCGAGATACAGGGGGGCTGAAACAGAGGGCGAGAAACAGAGGGGCTGAAACAGATGGGCTGAAACAGAGGGTGAGAAACAGAGGGGCTGAAACAGAGGGCGAGAAAAAGAGGGGCTGAAACAGAGGGGCTGAAACAGAGGGGCTGATTCAGAGGGGCTGAAACAGAGGTGCTGAATCAGAGGGGCTGAAACAGAGGGCGAGAAACAGAGGGGCTGGAACAGAGGGCGAGAAACAGGGGGGCAGAAACAGATGGCGTGAAACAGAGGGGCTGAAACAGAGGGGCTGAAACAGAGAGTGCGAATCAGAGGGGCTGAAACAGAGGGCGAGAAACAGAGGGGCTGAAATTGAGGGCGAGAATCAGAGGGGCTGAAACAGAGGGCAAGAAACAGAGGGGCTGAAACAGCGTGGCTGAAACAGAAGGGCTGAAACAGAGGGGCTGAAACAGAGGGCGAGAAACAGAGAGGCTGAATCAGAGGGGCTGAATAAGAGGGGCTGAAACAGAGGGGCTGATTCAGAGGAGCTGAAACAGAAGGCGAGAAACAGAGGGGCTGAAACAGAGGGCGAGAATCAGAGGGGCTGAAACAGAGGGCGAGAAACAGATGGGCTGAATCAGAGGGGCTGAAACAGACGGCGAGAAACAGAAAGGCTGAAACAGAGGGCGAGAAACAGAGGGGCTGAAACAGAGGGGCTGAAACAGAGGGTGAGAAACAGAGGGGATTAAACAGAGGGCGAGAAACAGAGGGGCTGAAACAGAGGGGCTGAAACAGAGGGGCTGAATCAGAGGGGCTGATTCAGAGGGGCTGAAACAGAGGGGCTGAAACAAAGAACGCGAAACAGAGGGACTGAAACAGAGGGCGAGAAACAGAGGGGCTGAAACAGAGGGCAAGAAACAGAGCGGCTGAAACTGAGTGGCTGAAACAGAAGGGCTGAAACAGAGGGGCTGAAACAGAGGGCGAGAAACAGAGTGGCTGAATCAGAGGGGCTGAATCAGAGGAGCTGAAACAGAGGGGCTGAAACAGAGGGCGAGAAACAGAGGGGCTGAAACAGAGGGCGAGAAACAGAGGGCGAGAAACAGAGAGGCTGAAACAGAGGGGCTGAAACAGAGGGGCTAAAACAAAGCGGCTGATACAGAGGGTGAGAAACAGAGGGGCTGAAACAGAGGGCGAGAAACAGAGTGGCTGAAACATGGCGAGAAACAGAGGGGCTGAAACAGAGGGGCTGAAACAGAGGGGCTGAAACAGAGGGGCTGAAACAGAGGGCGAGAAACAGAGGGGCTGAAACAGAGGGCGAGAAACAGAGGGGCTGAAACAGAGGGGCTGAAACAGAGGGCGAGAAACAGAGGGGCGGAAACAGAGGGGCAGAAACAGAGGGCGAGAAATAGAGGGGCTGACACAGAGGGCGAGAAACAGAGGGGCTGAAACAGAGCGTGAGAAACAGAGGGGCTGAAACAGAGGGCAAGAAACAGAGGGGCTGAAACAGAGGGGCTGAAACAGAGGGGCTGAAACAGAGGGCGAGAAACTGAGGGGCTGAAACAGACCGCGAGAATCAGAGGGGCTGAAACAGAGAGTGAGAAACAGAGGGGCTGAATCAGAGGGGCTGAAACAGAGGGCGAGAAACAGAAAGGCTGAAACAGAGGGGCAGAAACAGATGGCGTGAAACAGAGGGGCTGAAACAGAGGGGCTGAAACAGAGAGTGCGAATCAGAGGGGCTGAAACAGAGGGCGAGAAACAGAGGGGCTGAAATAGAGGGCGATAATCAGAGGGTCTGAAACAGAGGGCAAGAAACAGAGGGGCTGAAACAGCGTGGCTGAAACAGAAGGGCTGAAACAGAGGGGCGGAAACAGAGGGCGAGAAACAGAGGGGCTGAATCAGAGGGGCTGAATAAGAGGGGCTGAAACAGAGGGGCTGATTCAGAGGGGCTGAAACAGAAGGCGAGAAACAGAGGGGCTGAAACAGAGGGCGAGAATCAGAGGGGCTGAAACAGAGGGCGAGAAACAGAGGGGCTGAATCAGAGGGGCTGAAACAGAGGGCGAGAAACAGAAAGGCTGAAACAGAGGGCGAGAAACAGAGGGGCTGAAACAGAGTGGCTGAAACAGAGGGTGAGAAACAGAGGGGATTAAACAGAGGGCGAGAAACAGAGGGGCTGAAACAGAGGGGCTGAAACAGAGGTGCTGAAGCAGAGGGGCTGATTCAGAGGGGCTGAAACAGAGGGGCTGAATCAGAGGGGCTGCAACAGAGGGCGAGAAACAGAGTGGCTGAAACAGAGGGCGAGAAACAGACGGGCAGAAACAGAGGGCGAGAAACAGAGGGGCTGAAACAGAGGGGCTGAAACAAAGAACGCGAAACAGAGGGACTGAAACAGACGGTGAGAAACAGAGGGGCTGAAACAGAGGGCGAGAAACAGAGGGGCTGAAACAGAGGGCAAGAAACAGAGGGGCTGAAACAGAGGGCGAGAAACAGAAGGGCTGAAACAGAGGGCGAGAAACAGAGGGCGAGAAACAGAGGGACTGAAACAGTGGAGCTGAAACAGAGGGGCTGAAACAGAGGGCGAGAAACAGAGTGGCTGAAACAGAGGGCGAGAAACAGACGGGCAGAAACAGAGGGCGAGAAACAGAGGGGCTGAAACAGAGGGGCTGAAACAAAGAACGCGAAACAGAGGGACTGAAACAGAGGGTGAGAAATAGAGGGGCTGACACAGAGGGCGAGAAACAGAGGGGCTGAAACAGAGGGCGAGAAACAGAGGGGCTGAAACAGAGGGCAAGAAACAGAGGGGCTGAAACAGAGGGCGAGAAACAGAAGGGCTGAAACAGAGGGCGAGAAACAGAGTGCGAGAAACAGAGGGACTGAAACAGTGGAGCTGAAACAGAGGGGCTGAAACAGAGGGCGAGAAACAGAGGGGCTGAAACAGAGGGCGAGAAACAGAGGGGCTGAAACAGAGGGCGAGAAACAGAGGGCTGAAACAGAGGGGCTGACACAGTGGGGCTGAAACAGAGGGGCTGAAACAGAGGGCGAGAAACAGAGGGGCTGAAACAGAGGGCGAGAAACATTGGGGCTGAAACGGAGGGCGAGAAACAGAGGGCGAGAAACAGAGGGACTGAAACAGAGGGGCTGAAACAGAGGGGCTGAAACAGAGGGCGAGAAACAGAGGGGCTGAAACAGAGGGGCTGAAACAGTGGGGCTGAAACAGAGGGGCTGAAACAGAGGGCGAGAAATAGAGGGGCTGAAACAGAGGGCGAGAAACAGAGGGGCTCAAACAGAGCGCGAGAAACAGAGGGGCTGAAACAGAGGGCGAGAAACAGAGGGGCTGAAACAGAGGGGCTGAAACAGAGGAGCTGAAACAGAGGGCGAGAAACAGAGAGGCTGAAACAGAGGGCGAGAAACAGAGTGGCTGAAACAGAGGGCGAGAAACAGAGGGGCTGAAACAGAGGGGCTGAAACAGAGAGCGCGAAACAGAGGGACTGAAACAGAGGGCGAGAAACAGAGGGGCTGGAACAGAGGGGCTGAAATAGAGGTGCTGAAACAGAGGGGCTGAAACAGAGGGCGAGAAACAGAGGGGCTGAAACAGAGGGCGAGAAACAGAGGGCGAGAAACAGAGAGGCTGAAACAGAGGGTGAGAAACAGAGGGGCTGAAACAAAGCGGCTGATACAGAGGGTGAGAAACAGAGGGGCTGAAACAGAGGGCGAGAAACAGAGTCGCTGAAACATGGCGAGAAACAGAGGGGCTGAAACAGAGGGGCTGAAACAGAGGGGCTGAAACATTGGGGCTGAAACAGAGGGGCTGAAACAGAGGGCAAGAAACAGAGGGGCTGAAACAGAGGGCGAGAAACAGAGGGGCTGAAACAGAGGGCGAGAAACAGAGGGGCTGAAACAGAGGGCGAGAAACAGAGGGGCTGAAACAGAGGGGCTGAAACAGAGGGCGAGAAACAGAGAGGCTGAAACAGAGGGCGAGAAACAGAGTGGCTGAAACAGAGGGCAACAAACAGAGGGGCTGAAACAGAGGGCAAGAAACAGAGGGGCTGAAACAGAGGGGCTGAAACAGAGGGGCTGAAACAGAGGGGCTGAAACAGAGGGCGAGAAACAGAGGGGCTGAAACTGAGGGCGTGAAACAGAGGGGCTGAAACAGAGGGCGAGAAACAGAGGGGCTGAAACAGAGGGCGAGAAACAGAGGGGCTGAAACAGAGGGCAAGAAACAGAGGGGCTGAAACAGAGGGGCTGAAACAGAGGGCGAGAAACTGAGGGGCTGAAACAGACGGCGAGAATCAGAGGGGCTGAAACAGAGAGCGAGAAACAGAGGGGCTGAATCAGAGGGGCTGAAACAGAGGGCGAGAAACAGAAAGGCTGAAACAGAGTGGCAGAAACAGATGGCGTGAAACTGAGGGGCTGAAACAGAGGGGCTGAAACAGAGAGTGCGAATCAGAGGGGCTGAAACAGAGGGCGAGAAACAGAGGGGCTGAAATAGAGGGCGATAATCAGAGGGGCTGAAACAGAGGGCAAGAAACAGAGGGGCTGAAACAGCGTGGCTGAAACAGAAGGGCTGAAACAGAGGGGCGGAAACAGAGGGCGAGAAACAGAGGGGCTGAATCAGAGGGGCTGAATAAGAGGGGCTGAAACAGAGGGGCTGATTCAGAGGGGCTGAAACAGAAGGCGAGAAACAGAGGGGCTGAAACAGAGGGCGAGAATCAGAGGGGCTGAAACAGAGGGCGAGAAACAGAGGGGCTGAATCAGAGGGGTTGAAACAGAGGGCGAGAAACAGAAAGGCTGAAACAGAGGGCGAGAAACATAGTGGCTGAAACAGAGGGGCTGAAACAGAGGGTGAGAAACAGAGGGGATTAAACAGAGGGCGAGAAACAGAGGGGCTGAAACAGAGGGGCTGAAACAGAGGTGCTGAATCAGAGGGGCTGATTCAGAGGGGCTGAAACAGAGGGGCTGAATCAGAGGGGCTGAAACAGAGGGGCTGAAACAGAGGGCGAGAAACAGAGGGGCTGAAACTGAGGGCGTGAAACAGAGGGGCTGAAACAGAGGGCGAGAAACAGAGGGGCTGAAACAGAGGGCGAGAAACAGAGGGGCTGAAACAGAGGGCAAGAAACAGAGGGGCTGAAACAGAGGGGCTGAAACAGAGGGCGAGAAACTGAGGGGCTGAAACAGACGGCGAGAATCAGAGGGGCTGAAACAGAGAGCGAGAAACAGAGGGGCTGAATCAGAGGGGCTGAAACAGAGGGCGAGAAACAGAAAGGCTGAAACAGAGTGGCAGAAACAGATGGCGTGAAACTGAGGGGCTGAAACAGAGGGGCTGAAACAGAGAGTGCGAATCAGAGGGGCTGAAACAGAGGGCGAGAAACAGAGGGGCTGAAATAGAGGGCGATAATCAGAGGGGCTGAAACAGAGGGCAAGAAACAGAGGGGCTGAAACAGCGTGGCTGAAACAGAAGGGCTGAAACAGAGGGGCGGAAACAGAGGGCGAGAAACAGAGGGGCTGAATCAGAGGGGCTGAATAAGAGGGGCTGAAACAGAGGGGCTGATTCAGAGGGGCTGAAACAGAAGGCGAGAAACAGAGGGGCTGAAACAGAGGGCGAGAATCAGAGGGGCTGAAACAGAGGGCGAGAAACAGAGGGGCTGAATCAGAGGGGTTGAAACAGAGGGCGAGAAACAGAAAGGCTGAAACAGAGGGCGAGAAACATAGTGGCTGAAACAGAGGGGCTGAAACAGAGGGTGAGAAACAGAGGGGATTAAACAGAGGGCGAGAAACAGAGGGGCTGAAACAGAGGGGCTGAAACAGAGGTGCTGAATCAGAGGGGCTGATTCAGAGGGGCTGAAACAGAGGGGCTGAATCAGAGGGGCTGCAACAGAGGGCGAGAAACAGAGTGGCTGAAACAGAGGGCGAGAAACAGACGGGCAGAAACAGAGGGCGAGAAACAGAGGGGCTGAAACAGAGGGGCTGAAACAAAGAACGCGAAACAGAGGGACTGAAACAGACGGTGAGAAACAGAGGGGCTGAAACAGAGGGCGAGAAACAGAGGGGCTGAAACAGAGGGCAAGAAACAGAGGGGCTGAAACAGAGGGCGAGAAACAGAAGGGCTGAAACAGAGGGCGAGAAACAGAGGGCGAGAAACAGAGGGACTGAAACAGTGGAGCTGAAACAGAGGGGCTGAAACAGAGGGCGAGAAACAGAGTGGCTGAAACAGAGGGCGAGAAACAGACGGGCAGAAACAGAGGGCGAGAAACAGAGGGGCTGCAACAGAGGGGCTGAAACAAAGAACGCGAAACAGAGGGACTGAAACAGAGGGTGAGAAATAGAGGGGATGACACAGAGGGCGAGAAACAGAGGGGCTGAAACAGAGGGCGAGAAACAGAGGGGCTGAAACAGAGGGCAAGAAACAGAGGGGCTGAAACAGAGGGCGAGAAACAGAAGGGCTGAAACAGAGGGCGAGAAACAGAGGGCGAGAAACAGAGGGACTGAAACAGTGGAGCTGAAACAGAGGGGCTGAAACAGAGGGCGAGAAACAGAGGGGCTGAAACAGAGGGCGAGAAACAGAGGGGCTGAAACAGAGGGCGAGAAACAGAGGGGCTGAAACAGAGGGGCTGACACAGTGGGGCTGAAACAGAGGGGCTGAAACAGAGGGCGAGAAACAGAGGGGCTGAAACAGAGGGCGAGAAACATTGGGGCTGAAACGGAGGGCGAGAACAGAGGGCGAGAAACAGAGGGACTGAAACAGAGGGGCTGAAACAGAGGGGCTGAAACAGAGGGCGAGAAACAGAGGGGCTGAAACAGAGGGGCTGAAACAGTGGGGCTGAAACAGAGGGCGCGAAACAGAGGGGCTGAAACAGAGGGCGAGAAACAGAGTGGCTGAATCAGAGGGGCTGAAACAGACGGCGAGAAACAGAGTGGCTGAATCAGAGGGGCTGAAACAGACGGCGAGAAACAGAAAGGCTGAAACAGAGGGCGAGAAACAGAGGGGCTGAAACAGAGGGGCTGAAACAGAGGGTGAGAAACAGAGGGGATTAAACAGAGGGCGAGAAACAGAGGGGCTGAAACAGAGGGGCTGAAACAGAGGGGCTGAATCAGAGGGGCTGATTCAGAGGGGCTGAAACAGAGGGGCTGAATCAGAGGGGCTGCAACAGAGGCGAGAAACAGAGTGGCTGAAACAGAGGGGCGAGAAACAGACGGGCAGAAACAGAGGGCGAGAAACAGAGGGGCTGAAACAGAGGGGCTGAAACAGAGTGGCTGAAACAGAGGGGCTGAAACAGAGGGCGAGTAATAGAGGGGCTTAAACAGAGGGCGAGAAACAGAGGGGCTGAAACATAGGGCGAGAAACAGAGGGGCTGAAACAGAGGGCGCGAAACAGAGGGGCTGAAACAGAGGGGCTGAAACAGAGGGGCTGAAACTGAGGGCGAGAAACTGAGGGGCTGAAACAGAGGGCGAGAATCAGAGGGGCTGAAACAGAGGGCGAGAAACAGAGGGGCTGAATCAGAGGGGCTGAAACAGAGGGCGAGAAACAGAAAGGCTGAAACAGAGGGCGAAAAACAGAGGGGCTGAAACAGAGGGGCTGAAACAGAGGGTGAGAAACAGAGGGGTTTAAACAGAGGGCGAGAAACAGAGGGGCTGAAACAGAGGGGCTGAAACAGAGGGGCTGAATCAGAGGGGCTGATTCAGAGGGGCTGAAACAGAGGGGCTGAATCAGAGGGGCTGCAACAGAGGGCGAGAAACAGAGTGGCTGAAACAGAGGGCGAGAAACAGACGGGCAGAAACAGAGGGCGAGAAACAGAGGGGCTGAAACAGAGGGGCTGAAACAGAGAGCGCGAAACAGAGGGACTGAAACAGAGGGCGAGAAACAGAGGGGCTGAAACAGACGGCGAGAAACAGAGGGGCTGAAACAGAGGGCGAGAAACAGAGGGGCTGAAACAGAGGGGAAGAAACAGAGGGGCTGAAACTGAGTGGCTGAAACAGAAGGGCTGAAACGCAGGGCTGAAACAGAGGGCGAGAAACAGAGTGGCTGAATCAGAGGGGCTGAATCAGAGGAACTGAAACAGAGGGGCTGAAACAGAGGGCGAGAAACAGAGGGGCTGAAACAGAGGGCGAGAAACAGAGGGCGAGAAACAGAGAGGCTGAAACAGAGGGGCTGAAACAGAGGGGCTGAAACAGACGGTGAGAAACAGAGGGGCTGAAACAGAGGGCGAGAAACAGAGGGGCTGAAACAGAGGGCAAGAAACAGAGGGGCTGAAACAGAGGATGAGAAACAGAAGGGCTGAAACAGAGGGCGAGAAACAGAGGGCGAGAAACAGAGGGACTGAAACAGTGGAGCTGAAACAGAGGGGCTGAAACAGAGGGCGAGAAACAGAGTGGCTGAAACAGAGGGCGAGAAACAGACGGGCAGAAACAGAGGGCGAGAAACAGAGGGGCTGAAACAGAGGGGCTGAAACAAAGAACGCGAAACAGAGGGACTGAAACAGAGGGTGAGAAATAGAGGGGCTGACACAGAGGGCGAGAAACAGAGGGGCTGAAACAGAGGGCGAGAAACAGAGGGGCTGAAACAGAGGGCAAGAAACAGAGGGGCTGAAACAGAGGGCGAGAAAAAGAAGGGCTGAAACAGAGGGCGAGAAACAGAGGGCGAGAAACAGAGGGACTGAAACAGTGGAGCTGAAACAGAGGGGCTGAAACAGAGGGCGAGAAACAGAGGGGCTGAAACAGAGTGCGAGAAACAGAGGGGCTGAAACAGAGGGCGAGAAACAGAGGGGCTGAAACAGAGGGGCTGACACAGTGGGGCTGAAACAGAGGGGCTGAAACAGAGGGCGAGAAACAGAGGGGCTGAAACAGAGGGCGAGAAACATTGGGGCTGAAACGGAGGGCGAGAAACAGAGGGCGAGAAACAGAGGGACTGAAACAGAGGGGCTGAAACAGAGGGGCTGAAACAGAGGGCGAGAAACAGAGGGGCTGAAACAGAGGGGCTGAAACAGTGGGGCTGAAACAGAGGGGCTGAAACAGAGGGCGAGAAATAGAGGGGCTGAAACAGAGGGCGAGAAACAGAGGGGCTGAAACAGAGCGCGAGAAACAGAGGGGCTGAAACTGAGGGCGCGAAACAGAGGGGCTGAAACAGAGGGGCTGAAACAGAGGGGCTGAAACAGAGGGCGAGAAAAAGAGGGGCTGAAACAGAGGGGCTGAAACAGAGGGCGAGAATCAGAGGGGCTGAAACAGAGGGCGAGAAACAGAGTGGCTGAATCAGAGGGGCTGAAACAGACGGCGAGAAACAGAAAGGCTGAAACAGAGGGCGAGAAACAGAGGGGCTGAAACAGAGGGGCTGAAACAGAGGGTGAGAAACAGAGGGGATTAAACAGAGGGCGAGAAACAGAGGGGCTGAAACAGAGGGGCTGAAACAGAGGGGCTGAATCAGAGGGGCTGATTCAGAGGGGCTGAAACAGAGGGGCTGAATCAGAGGGGCTGCAACAGAGGGCGAGAAACAGAGTGGCTGAAACAGAGGGCGAGAAACAGACGGGCAGAAACAGAGGGCGAGAAACAGAGGGGCTGAAACAGAGGGGCTGAAACAGAGTGGCTGAAACAGAGGGGCTGAAACAGAGGGCGAGTAATAGAGGGGCTTAAACAGAGGGCGAGAAACAGAGGGGCTGAAACAGAGGGCGAGAAACAGAGGGGCTGAAACAGAGGGCGCGAAACAGAGGGGCTGAAACAGAGGGGCTGAAACTGAGGGCGAGAAACTGAGGGGCTGAAACAGAGGGCGAGAATCAGAGGGGCTGAAACAGAGGGCGAGAAACAGAGGGGCTGAATCAGAGGGGCTGAAACAGAGGGCGAGAAACAGAAAGGCTGAAACAGAGGGCGAAAAACAGAGGGGCTGAAACAGAGGGGCTGAAACAGAGGGTGAGAAATAGAGGGGTTTAAACAGAGGGCGAGAAACAGAGGGGCTGAAACAGAGGGGCTGAATCAGAGGGGCTGATTCAGAGTGGCTGAAACAGAGGGGCTGAATCAGAGGGGCTGCAACAGAGGGCGAGAAACAGAGTGGCTGAAACAAAGGGCGAGAAACAGACGGGCAGAAACAGAGGGCGAGAAACAGAGGGGCTGAAACAGAGGGGCTGAAACAGAGAGCGCGAAACAGAGGGACTGAAACAGAGGGCGAGAAACAGAGGGGCTGAAACAGACGGCGAGAAACAGAGGGGCTGAAACAGAGGGCGAGAAACAGAGGGGCTGAAACAGAGGGGAAGAAACAGAGGGGCTGAAACTGAGTGGCTGAAACAGAAGGGCTGAAACGCAGGGCTGAAACAGAGGGCGAGAAACAGAGTGGCTGAAACAGAGGGCGAGAAACAGAGGGCGAGAAACAGAGAGGCTGAAACAGAGGGGCTGAATCAGAGGAACTGAAACAGAGGGGCTGAAACAGAGGGCGAGAAACAGAGGGGCTGAAACAGAGGGCGAGAAACAGAGGGCGAGAAACAGAGAGGCTGAAACAGAGGGGCTGAAACAGAGGGGCTGAAACAAAGCGGCTGATACAGAGGGTGAGAAACAGAGGGGCTGAAACAGAGGGCGAGAAACA
Organism: Chiloscyllium punctatum; assembly: GCF_047496795.1. Taxonomy (NCBI): domain Eukaryota; kingdom Metazoa; phylum Chordata; class Chondrichthyes; order Orectolobiformes; family Hemiscylliidae; genus Chiloscyllium; species Chiloscyllium punctatum. The sequence continues at coordinate 3,699,855 of NW_027309793.1, read as the reverse complement.
GAGTGGCTGAAACATGGCGAGAAACAGAGGGGCTGAAACAGAGGGGCTGAAACAGAGGGGCTGAAACAGAGGGCGAGAAACAGAGGGGCTGGAACAGAGGGCAAGAAACAGAGGGGCTGAAACAGAGGGCGAGAAACAGAGGGGCTGAAACAGAGGGGCTGAAACAGAGGGCGAGAAACAGAGGGGCTGAAACAGAGGGGCTGAAACAGAGGGGCTGAAACAGAGGGCGAAAAACAGAGCGGCTGAAACAGATGGCGAGAAACTGAGTGGCTGAAACAGAGGGCAAGAAACAGAGGGGCTGAAACAGAGGGCGAGAAACAGAGGGCGAGAAACAGAGGGGCTGAAACAGAGGGCGAGAAACAGATGGGCTGAAACAGAGGGCGAGAAACAGAGGGGCTGAAACAGAGGGCGAGAAACAGAGGGGCTGAAACAGAGGGGCTGAAACAGAGGAGCTGAAACAGAGGGCGAGAAACAGAGAGGCTGAAACAGAGGGCGAGAAACAGAGTGGCTGAAACAGAGGGCAAGAAACAGAGGGGCTGAAACAGAGGGCGAGAAACAGAGGGGCTGAAACAGAGGGGCTGAAACAGAGGGTCTGAAACAGAGGGGCTGAACCAGAAGGGCTGAAACAGAGGGGGAGAAACAGAGGGGCTGAAACAGAGGGCCAGAAACAGAGGGCGAGAAACAGAGGGACTGAAACAGAGGGGCTGAAACACAGGGGCTGAAACAGAGGGCGAGAAACAGAGCGGCTGAAACAGAGGGCGAGAAACAGAGGGGCTGAAACAAAGGGGCTGAAACAGTGGGGCTGAAACAGAGGGGCTGAAACAGAGGGCGAGAAATAGAGGGGCTGAAACAGAGGGCGAGAAACAGAGGGGCTGAAACAGAGGGCGAGAAACAGAGGGGCTGAAACAGAGGGGCTGAAACAGAGGGGCTGAAACAGAGGGCGTGAAACAGTAGGACTGAAACAGAGCGCGAGAAACAGAGGGGCTGAAACAGAGGGCGAGAAACAGAGGGGCTGAATCAGAGGGGCTGAAACAGAGGGCGAGATACATGGGGGCTGAAACAGAGGGCGAGAAACAGAGGGGCTGAAACAGATGGGCTGAAACAGAGGGTGAGAAACAGAGGGGCTGAAACAGAGGGCGAGAAACAGAGGGGCTGAAACAGAGGGGCTGAAACAGAGGGGCTGATTCAGAGGGGCTGAAACAGAGGTGCTGAATCAGAGGGGCTGAAACAGAGGGCGAGAAACAGAGGGGCTGGAACAGAGGGCGAGAAACAGTGGGGCAGAAACAGATGGCGTGAAACAGAGGGGCTGAATCAGAGGGGCTGAAACAGAGGGCGAGAAACAGAGGGGCTGAAATAGAGGGCGAGAATCAGAGGGGCTGAAACAGAGGGCAAGAAACAGAGGGGCTGAAACAGCGTGGCTGAAACAGAAGGGCTGAAACAGAGGGGCTGAAACAGAGGGCGAGAAACAGAGAGGCTGAATCAGAGGGGCTGAATAAGAGGGGCTGAAACAGAGGGGCTGATTCAGAGGGGCTGAAACAGAAGGCGAGAAACAGAGGGGCTGAAACAGAGGGCGAGAATCAGAGGGGCTGAAACAGAGGGCGAGAAACAGAGGGGCTGAATCAGAGGGGCTGAAACAGAGGGCGAGAAACAGAAAGGCTGAAACAGAGGGCGAGAAACAGAGGGGCCTGAAACAGAGGGGCTGAAACAGAGGGTGAGAAACAGAGGGGATTAAACAGAGGGCGAGAAACAGAGGGGCTGAAACAGAGGGGCTGAAACAGAGGGGCTGAATCAGAGGGGCTGATTCAGAGGGGCTGAAACAGAGGGGCTGAAACAAAGAACGCGAAACAGAGGGACTGAAACAGAGGGCGAGAAACAGAGGGGCTGAAACAGACGGTGAGAAACAGAGGGGCTGAAACAGAGGGCGAGAAACAGAGGGGCTGAAACAGAGGGCAAGAAACAGAGGGGCTGAAACTGAGTGGCTGAAACAGAAGGGCTGAAACAGAGGGGCTGAAACAGAGGGCGAGAAACAGAGTGGCTGAATCAGAGGGGCTGAAACAGAGGGCGAGAAACAGAGGGGCTGAAACAGAGGGGCTGAAACAGAGGGGCTGAAACAGAGGGCGAGAAACAGAGGGGCTGAAACAGAGGGCGAGAAACAGAGGGCGAGAAACAGAGAGGCTGAAACAGAGAGGCTGAAACAGAGGGGCTGAAACAAAGCGGCTGATACAGAGGGTGAGAAACAGAGGGGCTGAAACAGAGGGCGAGAAACAGAGTGGCTGAAACATGGCGAGAAACAGAGGGGCTGAAACAGAGGGGCTGAAACAGAGGGGCTGAAACAGAGGGGCTGAAACAGAGGGCGAGAAACAGAGGGGCTGAAACAGAGGGCGAGAAACAGAGGGGCTGAAACAGAGGGGCTGAAACAGAGGGCGAGAAACAGAGGGGCTGAAACAGAGGGGCTGAAACAGAGGGCGAGAAATAGAGGGGCTGACACAGAGGGCGAGAAACAGAGGGGCTGAAACAGAGCGCGAGAAACAGAGGGGCTGAAACAGAGGGCGCGAAACAGAGGGGCTGAAACAGAGGGGCTGAAACAGAGGGGCTGAAACAGAGGGCGAGAAACTGAGGGGCTGAAACAGACCGCGAGAATCAGAGGGGCTGAAACAGAGAGCGAGAAACAGAGGGGCTGAAACAGAGGGCAAGAAACAGAGGGCGAAAAACAGAAAGGCTGAAACAGAGGGGCAGAAACAGATGGCGTGAAACAGAGGGGCTGAAACAGAGGGGCTGAATCAGAGGGGCTGAAACAGAGGGCGAGAAACAGAAAGGCTGAAACAGAGGGCGAGAAACAGAGGGGCTGAAACAGCGTGGCTGAAACAGAAGGGCTGAAACAGAGGGGCGGAAACAGAGGGCGAGAAACAGAGGGGCTGAATCAGAGGGGCTGAATAAGAGGGGCTGAAACAGAGGGGCTGAAACAGAAGGCGAGAAACAGAGGGGCTGAAACAGAGGGCGAGAATCAGAGGGGCTGAAACAGAGGGCGAGAAACAGAGGGGCTGAATCAGAGGGGCTGAAACAGAGGGCGAGAAACAGAAAGGCTGAAACAGAGGGCGAGAAACAGAGGGGCTGAAACAGAGGGGCTGAAACAGAGGGTGAGAAACAGAGGGGATTAAACAGAGGGCGAGAAACAGAGGGGCTGAAACAGAGGGGCTGAAACAGAGGGGCTGAATCAGAGGGGCTGATTCAGAGGGGCTGAAACAGAGGGGCTGAATCAGAGGGGCTGCAACAGAGGGCGAGAAACAGAGTGGCTGAAACAGAGGGCGAGAAACAGACGGGCAGAAACAGAGGGCGAGAAACAGAGGGGCTGAAACAGAGGGGCTGAAACAAAGAACGCGAAACAGAGGGACTGAAACAGAGGGTGAGAAACAGAGGGGCTGAAACAGACGGTGAGAAACAGAGGGGCTGAAACAGAGGGCGAGAAACAGAGGGGCTGAAACAGAGGGCAAGAAACAGAGGGGCTGAAACAGAGGGCGAGAAACAGAAGGGCTGAAACAGAGGGCGAGAAACAGAGGGCGAGAAACAGAGGGACTGAAACAGTGGAGCTGAAACAGAGGGGCTGAAACAGAGGGCGAGAAACAGAGGGGCTGAAACAGAGGGCGAGAAACAGAGGGGCTGAAACAGAGGGCGAGAAACAGAGGGGCTGAATCAGAGGGGCTGACACAGTGGGGCTGAAACAGAGGGGCTGAAACAGAGGGCGAGAAACAGAGGGGCTGAAACAGAGGGCGAGAAACATTGGGGCTGAAACGGAGGGCGAGAAACAGAGGGCGAGAAACAGAGGGATTGAAACAGAGGGGCTGAAACAGAGGGGCTGAAACAGAGGGCGAGAAACAGAGTGGCTGAAACAGAGGGGCTGAAACAGTGGGGCTGAAACAGAGGGGCTGAAACAGAGGGCGGGAAATAGAGGGGCTGAAACAGAGGGCGAGAAACAGAGGGGCTGAAACAGAGCGCGAGAAACAGAGGGGCTGAAACAGAGGGCGCGAAACAGAGGGGCTGAAACAGAGGGGCTGAAACAGAGGGGCTGAAACAGAGGGCGAGAAACAGAGGGGCTGAAACAGAGGGGCTGAAACAGAGGGCGAGAATCAGAGGGGCTGAAACAGAGGGGCTGAAACAGAGTGGCTGAATCAGAGGGGCTGAAACAGAGGGCGAGAAACAGAGTGGCTGAAACAGAGGGCAAGAAACAGAGGGGCTGAAACAGAGGGCGAGAAACAGAGTGGCTGAAACAGAGGGGCTGAAACAGAGGGTCTGAAACAGAGGGGCTGAACCAGAAGGGCTGAAACAGAGGGGTAGAAACAGAGGGGCTGAAACAGAGGGCCAGAAACAGAGGGCGAGAAACAGAGGGACTGAAACAGAGGGGCTGAAACAGAGTGGCTGAAACAGAGGGCGAGAAACAGAGCGGCTGAAACAGAGGGCGAGAAACAGAGGGGCTGAATCAGAGGGCGAGAAACAGAGGGGCTGAAACAGAGGGCGAGAAACAGAGGGGCTGAATCAGAGGGGCTGAAACAGAGGGCGAGATACAGGGGGGCTGAAACAGAGGGCGAGAAACAGAGGGGCTGAAACAGATGGGCTGAAACAGAGGGTGAGAAACAGAGGGGCTGAAACAGAGGGCGAGAAAAAGAGGGGCTGAAACAGAGGGGCTGAAACAGAGGGGCTGATTCAGAGGGGCTGAAACAGAGGTGCTGAATCAGAGGGGCTGAAACAGAGGGCGAGAAACAGAGGGGCTGGAACAGAGGGCGAGAAACAGGGGGGCAGAAACAGATGGCGTGAAACAGAGGGGCTGAAACAGAGGGGCTGAAACAGAGAGTGCGAATCAGAGGGGCTGAAACAGAGGGCGAGAAACAGAGGGGCTGAAATTGAGGGCGAGAATCAGAGGGGCTGAAACAGAGGGCAAGAAACAGAGGGGCTGAAACAGCGTGGCTGAAACAGAAGGGCTGAAACAGAGGGGCTGAAACAGAGGGCGAGAAACAGAGAGGCTGAATCAGAGGGGCTGAATAAGAGGGGCTGAAACAGAGGGGCTGATTCAGAGGGGCTGAAACAGAAGGCGAGAAACAGAGGGGCTGAAACAGAGGGCGAGAATCAGAGGGGCTGAAACAGAGGGGCTGAAACAGACGGCGAGAAACAGAAAGGCTGAAACAGAGGGCGAGAAACAGAGGGGCTGAAACAGAGGGGCTGAAACAGAGGGTGAGAAACAGAGGGGATTAAACAGAGGGCGAGAAACAGAGGGGCTGAAACAGAGGGGCTGAAACAGAGGGGCTGAATCAGAGGGGCTGATTCAGAGGGGCTGAAACAGAGGGGCTGAAACAAAGAACACGAAACAGAGGGACTGAAACAGAGGGCGAGAAACAGAGGGGCTGAAACAGACGGTGAGAAACAGAGGGGCTGAAACAGAGGGCGAGAAACAGAGGGGCTGAAACAGAGGGCAAGAAACAGAGCGGCTGAAACTGAGTGGCTGAAACAGAAGGGCTGAAACAGAGGGGCTGAAACAGAGGGCGAGAAACAGAGTGGCTGAATCAGAGGGGCTGAATCAGAGGAGCTGAAACAGAGGGGCTGAAACAGAGGGCGAGAAACAGAGGGGCTGAAACAGAGGGCGAGAAACAGAGGGCGAGAAACAGAGAGGCTGAAACAGAGGGGCTGAAACAGAGGGGCTGAAACAAAGCGGCTGATACAGAGGGTGAGAAACAGAGGGGCTGAAACAGAGGGCGAGAAACAGAGTGGCTGAAACATGGCGAGAAACAGAGGGGCTGAAACAGAGGGGCTGAAACAGAGGGGCTGAAACAGAGGGGCTGAAACAGAGGGCGAGAAACAGAGGGGCTGAAACAGAGGGCGAGAAACAGAGGGGCTGAAACAGAGGGGCTGAAACAGAGGGCGAGAAACAGAGGGGCGGAAACAGAGGGGCAGAAACAGAGGGCGAAAAATAGAGGGGCTGACACAGAGGGCGAGAAACAGAGGGGCTGAAACAGAGCGTGAGAAACAGAGGGGCTGAAACAGAGGGCAAGAAACAGAGGGGCTGAAACAGAGGGGCTGAAACAGAGGGGCTGAAACAGAGGGCGAGAAACTGAGGGGCTGAAACAGACCGCGAGAATCAGAGGGGGTGAAACAGAGAGCGAGAAACAGAGGGGCTGAATCAGAGGGGCTGAAACAGAGGGCGAGAAACAGAAAGGCTGAAACAGAGGGGCAGAAACAGATGGCGTGAAACAGAGGGGCTGAAACAGAGGGGCTGAAACAGAGAGTGCGAATCAGAGGGGCTGAAACAGAGGGCGAGAAACAGAGGGGCTGAAATAGAGGGCGATAATCAGAGGGTCTGAAACAGAGGGCAAGAAACAGAGGGGCTGAAACAGCGTGGCTGAAACAGAAGGGCTGAAACAGAGGAGCGGAAACAGAGGGCGAGAAACAGAGGGGCTGAATCAGAGGGGCTGAATAAGAGGGGCTGAAACAGAGGGGCTGATTCAGAGGGGCTGAAACAGAAGGCGAGAAACAGAGGGGCTGAAACAGAGGGCGAGAATCAGAGGTGCTGAAACAGAGGGCGAGAAACAGAGGGGCTGAATCAGAGGGGCTGAAACAGAGGGCGAGAAACAGAAAGGCTGAAACAGAGGGCGAGAAACAGAGGGGCTGAAACAGAGGGGCTGAAACAGAGGGTGAGAAACAGAGGGGATTAAACAGAGGGCGAGAAACAGAGGGGCTGAAACAGAGGGGCTGAAACAGAGGTGCTGAAGCAGAGGGGCTGATTCAGAGGGGCTGAAACAGAGGGGCTGAATCAGAGGGGCTGCAACAGAGGGCGAGAAACAGAGTGGCTGAAACAGAGGGCGAGAAACAGACGGGCAGAAACAGAGGGCAAGAAACAGAGGGGCTGAAACAGAGGGGCTGAAACAAAGAACGCGAAACAGAGGGACTGAAACAGACGGTGAGAAACAGAGGGGCTGAAACAGTGGGCGAGAAACAGAGGGGCTGAAACAGAGGGCAAGAAACAGAGGGGCTGAAACAGAGGGCGAGAAACAGAAGGGCTGAAACAGAGGGCGAGAAACAGAGGGCGAGAAACAGAGGGACTGAAACAGTGGAGCTGAAACAGAGGGGCTGAAACAGAGGGCGAGAAACAGAGTGGCTGAAACAGAGGGCGAGAAACAGACGGGCAGAAACAGAGGGCGAGAAACAGAGGGGCTGAAACAGAGGGGCTGAAACAAAGAACGCGAAACAGAGGGACTGAAACAGAGGGTGAGAAATAGAGGGGCTGACACAGAGGGCGACAAACAGAGGGGCTGAAACAGAGGGCGAGAAACAGAGGGGCTGAAACAGAGGGCAAGAAACAGAGGGGCTGAAACAGAGGGCGAGAAACAGAAGGGCTGAAACAGAGGGCGAGAAACAGAGTGCGAGAAACAGAGGGACTGAAACAGTGGAGCTGAAACAGAGGGGCTGAAACAGAGGGCGAGAAACAGAGGGGCTAAACAGAGGGCGAGAAACAGAGGGGCTGAAACAGAGGGCGAGAAACAGAGGGGCTGAAACAGAGGGGCTGACACAGTGGGGCTGAAACAGAGGGGCTGAAACAGAGGGCAAGAAACAGAGGGGCTGAAACAGAGGGCGAGAAACATTGGGGCTGAAACGGAGGGCGAGAAACAGAGGGCGAGAAAAAGAGGGACTGAAACAGAGGGGCTGAAACAGAGGGGCTGAAACAGAGGGCGAGAAACAGAGGGGCTGAAACAGAGGGGCTGAAACAGTGGGGCTGAAACAGAGGGGCTGAAACAGAGGGCGAGAAATAGAGGGGCTGAAACAGAGGGCGAGAAACAGAGGGGCTCAAACAGAGCGCGAGAAACAGAGGGGCTGAAACAGAGGGCGAGAAACAGAGGGGCTGAAACAGAGGGGCTGAAACAGAGGAGCTGAAACAGAGGGCGAGAAACAGAGAGGCTGAAACAGAGGGCGAGAAACAGAGTGGCTGAAACAGAGGGCGAGAAACAGAGGGGCTGAAACAGAGGGGCTGAAACAGAGAGCGCGAAACAGAGGGACTGAAACAGAGGGCGAGAAACAGAGGGGCTGGAACAGAGGGGCTGAAATAGAGGTGCTGAAACAGAGGGGCTGAAACAGAGGGCGAGAAACAGAGGGGCTGAAACAGAGGGCGAGAAACAGAGGGCGAGAAACAGAGAGGCTGAAACAGAGGGGCTGAAACAGAGGGGCTGAAACAAAGCGGCTGATACACAGGGTGAGAAACAGAGGGGCTGAAACAGAGGGCGAGAAACAGAGTCGCTGAAACATGGCGAGAAACAGAGGGGCTGAAACAGAGGGGCTGAAACAGAGGGGCTGAAACAGTGGGGCTGAAACAGAGGGGCTGAAACAGAGGGCAAGAAACAGAGGGGCTGAAACAGAGGGCGAGAAACAGAGGGGCTGAAACAGAGGGCGAGAAACAGAGGGGCTGAAACAGAGGGCGAGAAACAGAGGGGCTGAAACAGAGGGGCTGAAACAGAGGGCGAGAAACAGAGAGGCTGAAACAGAGGGCGAGAAACAGAGTGGCTGAAACAGAGGGCAACAAACAGAGGGGCTGAAACAGAGGGCAAGAAACAGAGGGGCTGAAACAGAGGGCGCGAAACAGAGGGGCAGAAACAGAGGGCGAGAATCGGAGGGGCTGAAACAGAGGGCGTGAAACAGAGGGGCTGAAACAGAGGGCGAGAAACAGAGGGGCTGAAACAGAGGGCGAGAAACAGAGGGGCTGAAACAGAGGGCAAGAAACAGAGGGGCTGAAACAGAGGGGCTGAAACAGAGGGGCTGAAACAGAGGGCGAGAAACTGAGGGGCTGAAACAGACCGCGAGAATCAGAGGGGCTGAAACAGAGAGCGAGAAACAGAGGGGCTGAATCAGAGGGGCTGAAACAGAGGGCGAGAAACAGAAAGGCTGAAACAGAGGGGCAGAAACAGATGGCGTGAAACAGAGGGGCTGAAACAGAGGGGCTGAAACAGAGAGTGCGAATCAGAGGGGCTGAAACAGAGGGCGAGAAACAGAGGGGCTGAAATAGAGGGCGATAATCAGAGGGGCTGAAACAGAGGGCAAGAAACAGAGGGGCTGAAACAGCGTGGCTGAAACAGAAGGGCTGAAACAGAGGGGCGGAAACAGAGGGCGAGAAACAGAGGGGCTGAATCAGAGGGGCTGAATAAGAGGGGCTGAAACAGAGGGGCTGATTCAGAGGGGCTGAAACAGAAGGCGAGAAACAGAGGGGCTGAAACAGAGGGCGAGAATCAGAGGGGCTGAAACAGAGGGCGAGAAACAGAGGGGCTGAATCAGAGGGGCTGAAACAGAGGGCGAGAAACAGAAAGGCTGAAACAGAGGGCGAGAAACATAGTGGCTGAAACAGAGGGGCTGAAACAGAGGGTGAGAAACAGAGGGGATTAAACAGAGGGCGAGAAACAGAGGGGCTGAAACAGAGGGGCTGAAACAGAGGTGCTGAATCAGAGGGGCTGATTCAGAGGGGCTGAAACAGAGGGGCTGAATCAGAGGGGCTGCAACAGAGGGCGAGAAACAGAGTGGCTGAAACAGAGGGCGAGAAACAGACGGGAAGAAACAGAGGGCGAGAAACAGAGGGGCTGAAACAGAGGGGCTGAAACAAAGAACGCGAAACAGAGGGACTGAAACAGACGGTGAGAAACAGAGGGGCTGAAACAGAGGGCGAGAAACAGAGGGGCTGAAACAGAGGGCAAGAAACAGAGGGGCTGAAACAGAGGGCGAGAAACAGAAGGGCTGAAACAGAGGGCGAGAAACAGAGGGCGAGAAACAGAGGGACTGAAACAGTGGAGCTGAAACAGAGGGGCTGAAACAGAGGGCGAGAAACAGAGTGGCTGAAACAGAGGGCGAGAAACAGACGGGCAGAAACAGAGGGCGAGAAACAGAGGGGCTGAAACAGAGGGGCTGAAACAAAGAACGCGAAACAGAGGGACTGAAACAGAGGGTGAGAAATAGAGGGGATGACACAGAGGGCGAGAAACAGAGGGGCTGAAACAGAGGGCGAGAAACAGAGGGGCTGAAACAGAGGGCAAGAAACAGAGGGGCTGAAACAGAGGGCGAGAAACAGAAGGGCTGAAAGAGAGGGCGAGAAACAGAGGGCGAGAAACAGAGGGACTGAAACAGTGGAGCTGAAACAGAGGGGCTGAAACAGAGGGCGAGAAACAGAGGGGCTGAAACAGAGGGCGAGAAACAGAGGGGCTGAAACAGAGGGCGAGAAACAGAGGGGCTGAAACAGAGGGGCTGACACAGTGGGGCTGAAACAGAGGGGCTGAAACAGAGGGCGAGAAACAGAGGGGCTGAAACAGAGGGCGAGAAACATTGGGGCTGAAACGGAGGGCGAGAAACAGAGGGCGAGAAACAGAGGGACTGAAACAGAGGGGCTGAAACAGAGGGGCTGAAACAGAGGGCGAGAAACAGAGGGGCTGAAACAGAGGGGCTGAAACAGTGGGGCTGAAACAGAGGGGCTGAAACAGAGGGCGAGAAATAGAGGGGCTGAAACAGAGGGCGAGAAACAGAGGGGCTGAAACAGAGCGCGAGAAACAGTGGGGCTGAAACAGAGGGCGCGAAACAGAGTGGCTGAAACAGAGGGGCTGAAACAGAGGGGCTGAAACAGAGGGCGAGAAACAGAGGGGCTGAAACAGAGGGGCTGAAACAGAGGGCGAGAATCAGAGGGGCTGAAACAGAGGGCGAGAAACAGAGTGGCTGAATCAGAGGGGCTGAAACAGACGGCGAGAAACAGAAAGGCTGAAACAGAGGGCGAGAAACAGAGGGGCTGAAACAGAGGGGCTGAAACAGAGGGTGAGAAACAGAGGGGATTAAACAGAGGGCGAGAAACAGAGGGGCTGAAACAGAGGGGCTGAAACAGAGGGGCTGAATCAGAGGGGCTGATTCAGAGGGGCTGAAACAGAGGGGCTGAATCAGAGGGGCTGCAACAGAGGGCGAGAAACAGAGTGGCTGAAACAGAGGGCGAGAAACAGACGGGCAGAAACAGAGGGCGAGAAACAGAGGGGCTGAAACAGAGGGGCTGAAACAGAGTGGCTGAAACAGAGGGGCTGAAACAGAGGGCGAGTAATAGAGGGGCTTAAACAGAGGGCGAGAAACAGAGGGGCTGAAACAGAGGGCGAGAAACAGAGGGGCTGAAACAGAGGGCGCGAAACAGAGGGGCTGAAACAGAGGGGCTGAAACAGAGGGGCTGAAACTGAGGGCGAGAAACTGAGGGGCTGAAACAGAGGGCGAGAATCAGAGGGGCTGAAACAGAGGGCGAGAAACAGAGGGGCTGAATCAGAGGGGCTGAAACAGAGGGCGAGAAACAGAAAGGCTGAAACAGAGGGCGAAAAACAGAGGGGCTGAAACAGAGGGTGAGAAACAGAGGGGTTTAAACAGAGGGCGAGAAACAGAGGGGCTGAAACAGAGGGGCTGAAACAGAGGGGCTGAATCAGAGGGGCTGATTCAGAGGGGCTGAAACAGAGGGGCTGAATCAGAGGGGCTGCAACAGAGGGCGAGAAACAGAGTGGCTGAAACAGAGGGCGAGAAACAGACGGGCAGAAACAGAGGGCGAGAAACAGAGGGGCTGAAACAGAGGGGCTGAAACAGAGAGCGCGAAACAGAGGGACTGAAACAGAGGGCGAGAAACAGAGGGGCTGAAACAGACGGCGAGAAACAGAGGGGCTGAAACAGAGGGCGAGAAACAGAGGGGCTGAAACAGAGGGGAAGAAACAGAGGGGCTGAAACTGAGTGGCTGAAACAGAGGGCGAGAAACAGAGGGGCTGAAACAGAGGGGCTGAAACAGAGAGCGCGAAACAGAGGGACTGAAACAGAGGGCGAGAAACAGAGGGGCTGGAACAGAGGGGCTGAAATAGAGGTGCTGAAACAGAGGGGCTGGAACAGAGGGCGAGAAACAGAGGGGCTGAAACAGAGGGCGAGAAACAGAGGGCGAGAAACAGAGAGGCTGAAACAGAGGGGCTGAAACAGAGGGGCTGAAACAAAGCGGCTGATACAGAGGGTGAGAAACAGAGGGGCTGAAACAGAGGGCGAGAAACAGAGTCGCTGAAACATGGCGAGAAACAGAGGGGCTGAAACAGAGGGGCTGAAACAGAGGGGCTGAAACAGTGGGGCTGAAACAGAGGGGCTGAAACAGAGGGCAAGAAACAGAGGGGCTGAAACAGAGGGCGAGAAACAGAGGGGCTGAAACAGAGGGCGAGAAACAGAGGGGCTGAAACAGAGGGCGAGAAACAGAGGGGCTGAAACAGAGGGGCTGAAACAGAGGGCGAGAAACAGAGAGGCTGAAACAGAGGGCGAGAAACAGAGTGGCTGAAACAGAGGGCAACAAACAGAGGGGCTGAAACAGAGGGCAAGAAACAGAGGGGCTGAAACAGAGGGCGCGAAACAGAGGGGCAGAAACAGAGGGCGAGAATCGGAGGGGCTGAAACAGAGGGCGTGAAACAGAGGGGCTGAAACAGAGGGCGAGAAACAGAGGGGCTGAAACAGAGGGCGAGAAACAGAGGGGCTGAAACAGAGGGCAAGAAACAGAGGGGCTGAAACAGAGGGGCTGAAACAGAGGGGCTGAAACAGAGGGCGAGAAACTGAGGGGCTGAAACAGACCGCGAGAATCAGAGGGGCTGAAACAGAGAGCGAGAAACAGAGGGGCTGAATCAGAGGGGCTGAAACAGAGGGCGAGAAACAGAAAGGCTGAAACAGAGGGGCAGAAACAGATGGCGTGAAACAGAGGGGCTGAAACAGAGGGGCTGAAACAGAGAGTGCGAATCAGAGGGGCTGAAACAGAGGGCGAGAAACAGAGGGGCTGAAATAGAGGGCGATAATCAGAGGGGCTGAAACAGAGGGCAAGAAACAGAGGGGCTGAAACAGCGTGGCTGAAACAGAAGGGCTGAAACAGAGGGGCGGAAACAGAGGGCGAGAAACAGAGGGGCTGAATCAGAGGGGCTGAATAAGAGGGGCTGAAACAGAGGGGCTGATTCAGAGGGGCTGAAACAGAAGGCGAGAAACAGAGGGGCTGAAACAGAGGGCGAGAATCAGAGGGGCTGAAACAGAGGGCGAGAAACAGAGGGGCTGAATCAGAGGGGCTGAAACAGAGGGCGAGAAACAGAAAGGCTGAAACAGAGGGCGAGAAACATAGTGGCTGAAACAGAGGGGCTGAAACAGAGGGTGAGAAACAGAGGGGCTGAAACAGAGGGGCTGAAACAGAGGTGCTGAATCAGAGGGGCTGATTCAGAGGGGCTGAAACAGAGGGGCTGAATCAGAGGGGCAGCAACAGAGGGCGAGAAACAGAGTGGCTGAAACAGAGGGCGAGAAACAGACGGGCAGAAACAGAGGGCGAGAAACAGAGGGGCTGAAACAGAGGGGCTGAAACAAAGAACGCGAAACAGAGGGACTGAAACAGACGGTGAGAAACAGAGGGGCTGAAACAGAGGGCGAGAAACAGAGGGGCTGAAACAGAGGGCAAGAAACAGAGGGGCTGAAACAGAGGGCGAGAAACAGAAGGGCTGAAACAGAGGGCGAGAAACAGAGGGCGAGAAACAGAGGGACTGAAACAGTGGAGCTGAAACAGAGGGGCTGAAACAGAGGGCGAGAAACAGAGTGGCTGAAACAGAGGGCGAGAAACAGACGGGCAGAAACAGAGGGCGAGAAACAGAGGGGCTGAAACAGAGGGGCTGAAACAAAGAACGCGAAACAGAGGGACTGAAACAGAGGGCGAGAAACAGAGGGGCTGAAACAGAGGGCGAGAAACAGAGGGGCTGAAACAGAGGGCAAGAAACAGAGGGGCTGAAACAGAGGGCGAGAAACAGAAGGGCTGAAACAGAGGGCGAGAAACAGAGGGCGAGAAACAGAGGGACTGAAACAGTGGAGCTGAAACAGAGGGGCTGAAACAGAGGGCGAGAAACAGAGGGGCTGAAACAGAGGGCGAGAAACAGAGGGGCTGAAACAGAGGGCGAGAAACAGAGGGGCTGAAACAGAGGGGCTGACACAGTGGGGCTGAAACAGAGGGGCTGAAACAGAGGGCGAGAAACAGAGGGGCTGAAACAGAGGGCGAGAAACATTGGGGCTGAAACGGAGGGCGAGAAACAGAGGGCGAGAAACAGAGGGACTGAAACAGAGGGGCTGAAACAGAGGGGCTGAAACAGAGGGCGAGAAACAGAGGGGCTGAAACAGAGGGGCTGAAACAGTGGGGCTGAAACAGAGGGGCTGAAACAGAGGGCGAGAAATAGAGGGGCTGAAACAGAGGGCGAGAAACAGAGGGGCTGAAACAGAGCGCGAGAAACAGTGGGGCTGAAACAGAGGGCGCGAAACAGAGGGGCTGAAACAGAGGGTCTGAAACAGAGGGGCTGAAACAGAGGGCGAGAAACAGAGGGGCTGAAACAGAGGGGCTGAAACAGAGGGCGAGAATCAGAGGGGCTGAAACAGAGGGCGAGAAACAGAGTGGCTGAATCAGAGGGGCTGAAACAGACGGCGAGAAACAGAAAGGCTGAAACAGAGGGCGAGAAACAGAGGGGCTGAAACAGAGGGGCTGAAACAGAGGGTGAGAAACAGAGGGGATTAAACAGAGGGCGAGAAACAGAGGGGCTGAAACAGAGGGGCTGAAACAGAGGGGCTGAATCAGAGGGGCTGATTCAGAGGGGCTGAAACAGAGGGGCTGAATCAGAGGGGCTGCAACAGAGGGCGAGAAACAGAGTGGCTGAAACAGAGGGCGAGAAACAGACGGGCAGAAACAGAGGGCGAGAAAAAGAGGGGCTGAAACAGAGGGGCTGAAACAGAGTGGCTGAAACAGAGGGGCTGAAACAGAGGGGCTGAAACAGAGGGCGAGTAATAGAGGGGCATAAACAGAGGGCGAGAAACAGAGGGGCTGAAACAGAGGGCGAGAAACAGAGGGGCTGAAACAGAGGGCGCGAAACAGAGGGGCTGAAACAGAGGGGCTGAAACAGAGGGGCTGAAACTGAGGGCGAGAAACTGAGGGGCTGAAACAGAGGGCGAGAATCAGAGGGGCTGAAACAGAGGGCGAGAAACAGAGGGGCTGAATCAGAGGGGCTGAAACAGAGGGCGAGAAACAGAAAGGCTGAAACAGAGGGCGAAAAACAGAGGGGCTGAAACAGAGGGGCTGAAACAGAGGGGCTGAATCAGAGGGGCTGATTCAGAGGGGCTGAAACAGAGGGGCTGAATCAGAGGGGCTGCAACAGAGGGCGAGAAACAGACGGGCAGAAACAGAGGGCGAGAAACAGAGGGGCTGAAACAGAGGGGCTGAAACAGAGAGCGCGAAACAGAGGGACTGAAACAGAGGGCGAGAAACAGAGGGGCTGAAACAGACGGCGAGAAACAGAGGGGCTGAAACAGAGGGCGAGAAACAGAGGGGCTGAAACAGAGGGGAAGAAACAGAGGGGCTGAAACTGAGTGGCTGAAACAGAAGGGCTGAAACGCAGGGCTGAAACAGAGGGCGAGAAACAGAGTGGCTGAATCAGAGGGGCTGAATCAGAGGAACTGAAACAGAGGGGCTGAAACAGAGGGCGAGAAACAGAGGGGCTGAAACAGAGGGCGAGAAACAGAGGGCGAGAAACAGAGAGGCTGAAACAGAGGGGCTGAAACAGAGGGGCTGAAACAGACGGTGAGAAACAGAGGGGCTGAAACAGAGGGCGAGAAACAGAGGGGCTGAAACAGAGGGCAAGAAACAGAGGGGCTGAAACAGAGGGCGAGAAACAGAAGGGCTGAAACAGAGGGCGAGAAACAGAGGGCGAGAAACAGAGGGACTGAAACAGTGGAGCTGAAACAGAGGGGCTGAAACAGAGTGCGAGAAACAGAGTGGCTGAAACAGAGGGCGAGAAACAGACGGGCAGAAACAGAGGGCGAGAAACAGAGGGGCTGAAACAGAGGGGCTGAAACAAAGAACGCGAAACAGAGGGACTGAAACAGAGGGTGAGAAATAGAGGGGCTGACACAGAGGGCGAGAAACAGAGGCGCTGAAACAGAGGGCGAGAAACAGAGGGGCTGAAACAGAGGGCAAGAAACAGAGGGGCTGAAACAGAGGGCGAGAAACAGAAGGGCTGAAACAGAGGGCGAGAAACAGAGGGCGAGAAACAGAGGGACTGAAACAGTGGAGCTGAAACAGAGGGGCTGAAACAGAGGGCGAGAAACAGAGGGGCTGAAACAGAGTGCGAGAAACAGAGGGGCTGAAACAGAGGGCGAGAAACAGAGGGGCTGAAACAGAGGGGCTGACACAGTGGGGCTGAAACAGAGGGGCTGAAACAGAGGGCGAGAAACAGAGGGGCTGAAACAGAGGGCGAGAAACATTGGGGCTGAAACGGAGGGCGAGAAACAGAGGGCGAGAAACAGAGGGACTGAAACAGACGGGCTGAAACAGAGGGGCTGAAACAGAGGGCGAGAAACAGAGGGGCTGAAACAGAGGGGCTGAAACAGTGGGGCTGAAACAGTGGGGCTGAAACAGAGGGCGAGAAATAGAGGGGCTGAAACAGAGGGCGAGAAACAGAGGGGCTGAAACAGAGCGCGAGAAACAGAGGGGCTGAAACTGAGGGCGCGAAACAGAGGGGCTGAAACAGAGGGGCTGAAACAGAGTGGCTGAAACAGAGGGCGAGAAACAGAGGGGCTGAAACAGAGGGGTTGAAACAGAGGGCGAGAATCAGAGGGGCTGAAACAGAGGGCGAGAAACAGAGTGGCTGAATCAGAGGGGCTGAAACAGACGGCGAGAAACAGAAAGGCTGAAACAGAGGCTGAGAAACAGAGGGGCTGAAACAGAGGGGCTGAAACAGAGGGTGAGAAACAGAGGGGATTAAACAGAGGGCGAGAAACAGAGGGGCTGAAACAGAGGGGCTGAAACAGAGGGGCTGAATCAGAGGGGCTGATTCAGAGGGGCTGAAACAGAGGGGCTGAATCAGAGGGGCTGCAACAGAGGGCGAGAAACAGAGTGGCTGAAACAGAGGGCGAGAAACAGACGGGCAGAAACAGAGGGCGAGAAACAGAGGGGCTGAAACAGAGGGGCTGAAACAGAGTGGCTGAAACAGAGGGGCTGAAACAGAGGGCGAGTAATAGAGGGGCTTAAACAGAGGGCGAGAAACAGAGGGGCTGAAACAGAGGGCGAGAAACAGAGGGGCTGAAACAGAGGGCAAGAAACAGACCGGCTGAAACAGAGGGGCTGAAACTGAGGGCGAGAAACTGAGGGGCTGAAACAGAGGGCGAGAATCAGAGGGGCTGAAACAGAGGGCGAGAAACAGAGGGGCTGAATCAGAGGGGCTGAAACAGAGGGCGAGAAACAGAAAGGCTGAAACAGAGGGCGAAAAACAGAGGGGCTGAAACAGAGGGGCTGAAACAGAGGGTGAGAAATAGAGGGGTTTAAACAGAGGGCGAGAAACAGAGGGGCTGAAACAGAGGGGCTGAAACAGAGGGGCTGAATCAGAGGGGCTGATTCAGAGTGGCTGAAACAGAGGGGCTGAATCAGAGGGGCTGCAACAGAGGGCGAGAAACAGAGTGGCTGAAACAGAGGGCGAGAAACAGACGGGCAGAAACAGAGGGCGAGAAACAGAGGGGCTGAAACAGAGGGGCTGAAACAGAGAGCGCGAAACAGAGGGACTGAAACAGAGGGCGAGAAACAGAGGGGCTGAAACAGACGGCGAGAAACAGAGTGGCTGAAACAGAGGGCGAGAAACAGAGGGGCTGAAACAGAGGGGAAGAAACAGAGGGGCTGAAACTGAGTGGCTGAAACAGAAGGGCTGAAACGCAGGGCTAAAACAGAGGGCGAGAAACAGAGTGGCTGAAACAGAGGGCGAGAAACAGAGGGCGAGAAACAGAGAGGCTGAAACAGAGGGGCTGAATCAGTGGAACTGAAACAGAGGGGCTGAAACAGAGGGCGAGAAACAGAGGGGCTGAAACAGAGGGCGAGAAACAGAGGGCGAGAAACAGAGAGGCTGAAACAGAGGGGCTGAAACAGAGGGGCTGAAACAAAGCGGCTGATACAGAGGGTGAGATACAGAGGGGCTGAAACAGAGGGCGAGAAACAGAGTGGCTGAAACATGGCGAGAAACAGAGGGGCTGAAACAGAGGGGCTGAAACAGAGGGGCTGAAACAGAGGGCGAGAAACAGAGGGGCTGGAACAGAGGGCAAGAAACAGAGGGGCTGAAACAGAGGGCGAGAAACAGAGGGGCTGAAACAGAGGGGCTGAAACAGAGGGCGAGAAACAGAGGGGCTGAAACAGAGGGGCAGAAACAGAGGGGCTGAAACAGAGGGCGAAAAACAGAGCGGCTGAAACAGATGGCGAGAAACTGAGTGGCTGAAACAGTGGGCAAGAAACAGAGGGGCTGAAACAGAGGGCGAGAAACAGAGGGGCTGAAACAGAGGGCGAGAAACAGAGGGGCTGAAACAGAGGGCGAGAAACAGATGGGCTGAAACAGAGGGCGAGAAACAGAGGGGCTGAAACAGAGGGCGAGAAACAGAGGGGCTGAAACAGAGGGGCTGAAACAGAGGAGCTGAAACAGAGGGCGAGAAACAGAGAGGCTGAAACAGAGGGCGAGAAACAGAGTGGCTGAAACAGAGGGCAAGAAACAGAGGGGCTGAAACAGAGGGCGAGAAACAGAGGGGCTGAAACAGAGGGGCTGAAACAGAGGGTCTGAAACAGAGGGGCTGAACCAGAAGGGCTGAAACAGAGGGGGAGAAACAGAGGGGCTGAAACAGAGGGCCAGAAACAGAGGGCGAGAAACAGAGGGACTGAAACAGAGGGGCTGAAACACAGGGGCTGAAACAGAGGGCGAGAAACAGAGCGGCTGAAACAG
Organism: Chiloscyllium punctatum; assembly: GCF_047496795.1. Classification (NCBI taxonomy): domain Eukaryota; kingdom Metazoa; phylum Chordata; class Chondrichthyes; order Orectolobiformes; family Hemiscylliidae; genus Chiloscyllium; species Chiloscyllium punctatum. Next base: position 3,681,052 of record NW_027309793.1, on the reverse strand, counting down.
AGGGCGAGAAACAGAGGGGCTGAAACAAAGGGGCTGAAACAGTGGGGCTGAAACAGAGGGGCTGAAACAGAGGGCGAGAAATAGAGGGGCTGAAACAGAGGGCGAGAAACAGAGGGGCTGAAACAGCGGGCGAGAAACAGAGGGGCTGAAACAGAGGGGCTGAAACAGAGGGCGTGAAACAGTAGGACTGAAACAGAGGGCGAGAAACAGAGGGGCTGAAACAGAGGGCGAGAAACAGAGGGGCTGAATCAGAGGGGCTGAAACAGAGGGCGAGATACAGGGGGGCTGAAACAGAGGGCGAGAAACAGAGGGGCTGAAACAGATGGGCTGAAACAGAGGGTGAGAAACAGAGGGGCTGAAACAGAGGGCGAGAAACAGAGGGGCTGAAACAGAGGGGCTGAAACAGAGGGGCTGATTCAGAGGGGCTGAAACAGAGGTGCTGAATCAGAGGGGCTGAAACAGAGGGCGAGAAACAGAGGGGCTGGAACAGAGGGCGAGAAACAGTGGGGCAGAAACAGATGGCGTGAAACAGAGGGGCTGAAACAGAGGGGCTGAAACAGAGAGTGCGAATCAGAGGGGCTGAAACAGAGGGCGAGAAACAGAGGGGCTGAAATAGAGGGCGAGAATCAGAGGGGCTGAAACAGAGGGCAAGAAACAGAGGGGCTGAAACAGCGTGGCTGAAACAGAAGGGCTGAAACAGAGGGGCTGAAACAGAGGGCGAGAAACAGAGAGGCTGAATCAGAGGGGCTGAATAAGAGGGGCTGAAACAGAGGGGCTGATTCAGAGGGGCTGAAACAGAAGGCGAGAAACAGAGGGGCTGAAACAGAGGGCGAGAATCAGAGGGGCTGAAACAGAGGGCGAGAATCAGAGGGGCTGAAACAGAGGGCGAGAAACAGAGGGGCTGAATCAGAGGGGCTGAAACAGAGGGCGAGAAACAGAAAGGCTGAAACAGAGGGCGAGAAACAGAGGGGCCTGAAACAGAGGGGCTGAAACAGAGGGTGAGAAACAGAGGGGATTAAACAGAGGGCGAGAAACAGAGGGGCTGAAACAGAGGGGCTGAAACAGAGGGGCTGAATCAGAGGGGCTGATTCAGAGGGGCTGAAACAGAGGGGCTGAAACAAAGAACGCGAAACAGAGGGACTGAAACAGAGGGCGAGAAACAGAGGGGCTGAAACAGACGGTGAGAAACAGAATGGCTGAAACAGAGGGCGAGAAACAGAGGGGCTGAAACAGAGGGCAAGAAACAGAGGGGCTGAAACTGAGTGGCTGAAACAGAAGGGCTGAAACAGAGGGGCTGAAACAGAGGGCGAGAAACAGAGTGGCTGAATCAGAGGGGCTGAAACAGAGGGCGAGAAACAGAGGGGCTGAAACAGAGGGGCTGAAACAGAGGGGCTGAAACAGAGGGCGAGAAACAGAGGGGCTGAAACAGAGGGCGAGAAACAGAGGGCGAGAAACAGAGAGGCTGAAACAGAGAGGCTGAAACAGAGGGGCTGAAACAAAGCGGCTGATACAGAGGGTGAGAAACAGAGGGGCTGAAACAGAGGGCGAGAAACAGAGTGGCTGAAACATGGCGAGAAACAGAGGGGCTGAAACAGAGGGGCTGAAACAGAGGGGCTGAAACAGAGGGGCTGAAACAGAGGGCGAGAAACAGAGGGGCTGAAACAGAGGGCGAGAAACAGAGGGGCTGAAACAGAGGGGCTGAAACAGAGGGCGAGAAACAGAGGGGCTGAAACAGAGGGGCTGAAACAGAGGGCGAGAAATAGAGGGGCTGACACAGAGGGCGAGAAACAGAGGGGCTGAAACAGAGGGCGAGAAACAGAGGGGCTGAAACAGAGGGCGAGAAACAGAGGGGCTGAAACAGAGGGGCTGAAACAGAGGGCGAGAAACAGAGGGGCTGAAACAGAGGGGCTGAAACAGAGGGCGAGAAATAGAGGGGCTGACACAGAGGGCGAGAAACAGAGGGGCTGAAACAGAGCGCGAGAAACAGAGGGGCTGAAACAGACCGCGAGAATCAGAGGGGCTGAAACAGAGAGCGAGAAACAGAGGGGCTGAAACAGAGGGCAAGAAACAGAGGGCGCGAAACAGAGGGGCTGAAACAGAGGGGCTGAAACAGAGGGGCTGAAACAGAGGGCGAGAAACTGAGGGGCTGAAACAGACCGCGAGAATCAGAGGGGCTGAAACAGAGAGCGAGAAACAGAGGGGCTGAAACAGAGGGCAAGGAACAGAGGGCGAAAAACAGAAAGGCTGAAACAGAGGGGCAGAAACAGATGGCGTGAAACAGAGGGGCTGAAACAGAGGGGCTGAATCAGAGGGGCTGAAACAGAGGGCGAGAAACAGAAAGGCTGAAACAGAGGGCGAGAAACAGAGGGGCTGAAACAGCGTGGCTGAAACAGAAGGGCTGAAACAGAGGGGCGGAAACAGAGGGCGAGAAACAGAGGGGCTGAATCAGAGGGGCTGAATAAGAGGGGCTGAAACAGAGGGGCTGAAACAGAAGGCGAGAAACAGAGGGGCTGAAACAGAGGGCGAGAATCAGAGGGGCTGAAACAGAGGGCGAGAAACAGAGGGGCTGAATCAGAGGGGCTGAAACAGAGGGCGAGAAACAGAAAGGCTGAAACAGAGGGCGAGAAACAGAGGGGCTGAAACAGAGGGGCTGAAACAGAGGGTGAGAAACAGAGGGGATTAAACAGAGGGCGAGAAACAGAGGGGCTGAAACAGAGGGGCTGAAACAGAGGGGCTGAATCAGAGGGGCTGATTCAGAGGGGCTGAAACAGAGGGGCTGAATCAGAGGGGCTGCAACAGAGGGCGAGAAACAGAGTGGCTGAAACAGAGGGCGAGAAACAGACGGGCAGAAACAGAGGGCGAGAAACAGAGGGGCTGAAACAGAGGGGCTGAAACAAAGAACGCGAAACAGAGGGACTGAAACAGAGGGTGAGAAACAGAGGGGCTGAAACAGACGGTGAGAAACAGAGGGGCTGAAACAGAGGGCGAGAAACAGAGGGGCTGAAACAGAGGGCAAGAAACAGAGGGGCTGAAACAGAGGGCGAGAAACAGAAGGGCTGAAACAGAGGGCGAGAAACAGAGGGCGAGAAACAGAGGGACTGAAACAGTGGAGCTGAAACAGAGGGGCTGAAACAGAGGGCGAGAAACAGAGGGGCTGAAACAGAGGGCGAGAAACAGAGGGGCTGAAACAGAGGGCGAGAAACAGAGGGGCTGAATCAGAGGGGCTGACACAGTGGGGCTGAAACAGAGGGGCTGAAACAGAGGGCGAGAAACAGAGGGGCTGAAACAGAGGGCGAGAAACATTGGGGCTGAAACGGAGGGCGAGAAACAGAGGGCGAGAAACAGAGGGACTGAAACAGAGGGGCTGAAACAGAGGGGCTGAAACAGAGGGCGAGAAACAGAGTGGCTGAAACAGAGGGGCTGAAACAGTGGGGCTGAAACAGAGGGGCTGAAACAGAGAGCGGGAAATAGAGGGGCTGAAACAGAGGGCGAGAAACAGAGGGGCTGAAACAGAGCGCGAGAAACAGAGGGGCTGAAACAGAGGGCGCGAAACAGAGGGGCTGAAACAGAGGGGCTGAAACAGAGGGGCTGAAACAGAGGGCGAGAAACAGAGGGGCTGAAACAGAGGGGCTGAAACAGAGGGCGAGAATCAGAGGGGCTGAAACAGAGGGCGAGAAACAGAGTGGCTGAATCAGAGGGGCTGAAACAGACGGCGAGAAACAGAAAGGTGAAACAGAGGGCGAGAAACAGAGGGGCTGAAACAGAGGGGCTGAAACAGAGGGTGAGAAACAGAGGGGATTAAACAGAGGGCGAGAAACAGAGGGGCTGAAACAGAGGGGCTGAAACAGAGGGGCTGAATCAGAGGGGCTGATTCAGAGAGGCTGAAACAGAGGGGCTGAATCAGACGGGCAGAAACCGAGGGCGAGAAACAGAGGGGCTGAAACAGAGGGGCTGAAACAGAGTGGCTGAAACAGAGGGGCTGAAACAGAGGGTGAGTAATAGAGGGGCTTAAACAGAGGGCGAGAAACAGAGGGGCTGAAACAGAGCGCGAGAAACAGAGGGGCTGAAACAGAGGGCGCGAAACAGAGGGGCTGAAACAGAGAGGCTGAAACAGAGGGGCTGAAACTGAGGGCGAGAAACTGAGGGGCTGAAACAGAGTGCGAGAATCAGAGGGGCTGAAACAGAGGGCGAGAAACAGAGGGGCTGAATCAGAGGAGCTGAAACAGAGGGCGAGAAACAGAAAGGCTGAAACAGAGGGCGAAAAACAGAGGGGCTGAAACAGAGGGGCTGAAACAGAGGGTGAGAAACAGAGGGGTTTAAACAGAGGGCGAGAAACAGAGGGGCTGATTCAGAGGGGCTGAAACAGAGGGGCTGAATCAGAGGGGCTGAAACAGAGGGCGAGAAACAGAGTGGCTGAAACAGAGGGCGAGAAACAGACGGGCAGAAACAGAGGGCGAGAAACAGAGGGGCTGAAACAGAGGGGCTGAAACAGAGAGCGCGAAACAGAGGGACTGAAACAGAGGGCGAGAAACAGAGGGGCTGAAACAGACGGCGAGAAACAGAGGAGCTGAAACAGAGGGCGAGAAACAGAGGGGCTGAAACAGAGGGGAAGAAACAGAGGGGCTGAAACTGAGTGGCTGAAACAGAAGGGCTGAAACGCAGGGCTGAAACAGAGGGCGAGAAACAGAGTGGCTGAATCAGAGGGGCTGAATCAGAGGAACTGAAACAGAGGGGCTGAAACAGAGGGCGAGAAACAGAGGGGCTGAAACAGAGGGCGAGAAACAGAGGGCGAGAAACAGAGAGGCTGAAACAGAGGGGCTGAAACAGAGGGGCTGAAACAAAGCGGTTGATACAGAGGGTGAGAAACAGAGGGGCTGAAACAGAGGGCGAGAAACAGAGTGTCTGAAACATGGCGAGAAACAGAGGGGCTGAAACAGAGGGGCTGAAACAGAGGGGCTGAAACAGAGGGCGAGAAACAGAGGGGCTGGAACAGAGGGCAAGAAACAGAGGGGCTGAAACAGAGGGCGAGAAACAGAGGGGCTGAAACAGAGGGGCTGAAACAGAGGGCGAGAAACAGAGGGGCTGAAACAGAGGGGCTGAAACAGAGGGGCTGAAACAGAGGGCGAGAAACAGAGCGGCTGAAACAGATGGCGAGAAACTGAGTGGCTGAAACAGAGGGGCTGAAACAGAGGGGCTGAAACAGAGGGCGAGAAACAGAGGGCGAGAAACAGAGGCGCTGAAACAGAGGGCGAGAAACAGAGGGGCTGAATCAGAGGGGCTGAAACAGAGGGCGAGATACAGGGGGGCTGAAACAGAGGGCGAGAAACAGAGGGGCTGAAACAGATGGGCTGAAACAGAGGGTGAGAAACAGAGGGGCTGAAACAGAGGGCGAGAAACAGAGGGGCTGAAACAGAGGGGCTGAAACAGAGGGGCTGATTCAGAGGGGCTGAAACAGAGGTGCTGAATCAGAGGGGCTGAAACAGAGGGCGAGAAACAGAGGGGCTGGAACAGAGGGCGAGAAACAGGGGGGCAGAAACAGATGGCGTGAAACAGAGGGGCTGAAACAGAGGGGCTGAAACAGAGAGTGCGAATCAGAGGGGCTGAAACAGAGGGCGAGAAACAGAGGGGCTGAAATAGAGGGCGAGAATCAGAGGGGCTGAAACAGAGGGCAAGAAACAGAGGGGCTGAAACAGCGTGGCTGAAACAGAAGGGCTGAAACAGAGGGGCTGAAACAGAGGGCGAGAAACAGAGAGGCTGAATCAGAGGGGCTGAATAAGAGGGGCTGAAACAGAGGGGCTGATTCAGAGGGGCTGAAACAGAAGGCGAGAAACAGAGGGGCTGAAACAGAGGGAGAGAATCAGAGGGGCTGAAACAGAGGGCGAGAAACAGAGGGGCTGAATCAGAGGGGCTGAAACAGAGGGCTAGAAACAGAGTGGCTGAAACAGAGGGCGAGAAACAGACGGGCAGAAACAGAGGGCGAGAAACACAGGGGCTGAAACAGAGGGGCTGAAACAGAGTGGCTGAAACAGAGGGGCTGAAACAGAGGGTGAGTAATAGAGGGGCTTAAACAGAGGGCGAGAAACAGAGGGGCTGAAACAGAGCGCGAGAAACAGAGGGTGAGAAACAGAGGGCGCGAAACAGAGGGGCTGAAACAGAGTGGCTGAAAAAGAGGGGCTGAAACTGAGGGCGAGAAACTGAGGGGCTGAAACAGAGGGCGAGAATCAGAGGGGCTGAAACAGAGGGCGAGAAACAGAGGGGCTGAATCAGAGTGGCTGAAACAGAGGGCGAGAAACAGAAAGGCTGAAACAGAGGGCGAAAAACAGAGGGGCTGAAACAGAGGGGCTGAAACAGAGGGTGAGAAACAGAGGGGTTTAAACAGAGGGCGAGAAACAGAGGGGCTGAAACAGAGGGGCTGAAACAGAGAGGCTGAATCAGAGGGGCTGATTCAGAGGGGCTGAAACAGAGGGGCTGAATCAGAGGGGCTGCAACAGAGGGCGAGAAACAGAGTGGCTGAAACAGAGGGCGAGAAACAGACGGCAGAAACAGAGGGCGAGAAACAGAGGGGCTGAAACAGAGGGGCTGAAACAGAGAGCGCGAAACAGAGGGACTGAAACAGAGGGCGAGAAACAGAGGGGCTGAAACAGACGGCGAGAAACAGAGGGGCTGAAACAGAGGGCGAGAAACAGAGGGGCTGAAACAGAGGGGAAGAAACAGAGGGGCTGAAACTGAGTGGCTGAAACAGAAGGGCTGAAACGCAGGGCTGAAACAGAGGGCGAGAAACAGAGTGGCTGAATCAGAGGGGCTGAATCAGAGGAACTGACACAGAGGGGCTGAAACAGAGGGCGAGAAACAGAGGGGCTGAAACAGAGGGCGAGAAACAGAGGGCGAGAAACAGAGAGGCTGAAACAGAGGGGCTGAAACAGAGGGGCTGAAACAAAGCGGTTGATACAGAGGGTGAGAAACAGAGGGGCTGAAACAGAGGGCGAGAAACAGAGTGGCTGAAACATGGCGAGAAACAGAGGGGCTGAAACAGAGGGGCTGAAACAGAGGGCGAGAAACAGAGGGGCTGGAACAGAGGGCAAGAAACAGAGGGGCTGAAACAGAGGGCGAGAAACAGAGGGGCTGAAACAGAGGGGCTGAAACAGAGGGCGAGAAACAGAGGGGCTGAAACAGAAGGGCTGAAACAGAGGGGCTGAAACAGAGGGCGAGAAACAGAGCGGCTGAAACAGATGGCGAGAAACTGAGTGGCTGAAACAGAGGGCTAGAAACAGAGGGGCTGAAACAGAGGGCGAGAAACAGAGGGGCTGAAACAGAGGGCGAGAAACAGAGGGGCTGAAACAGAGGGCGAGAAACAGATGGGCTGAAACAGAGGGCGAGAAACAGAGGGGCTGAAACAGAGGGCGAGAAACAGAGGGGCTGAAACAGAGGGGCTGAAACAGAGGAGCTGAAACAGAGGGCGAGAAACAGAGAGGCTGAAACAGAGGGCGAGAAACAGAGTGGCTGAAACAGAGGGCAAGAAACAGAGGGGCTGAAACAGAGGGCGAGAAACAGAGGGGCTGAAACAGAGGGGCTGAAACAGAGGGTCTGAAACAGAGGGGCTGAACCAGATGGGGAGAAACAGAGGGGATGAAACAGAGGGCCAGAAACAGAGGGGCTGAAACAGAGGGGCTGAAACAGAGGGTCTGAAACAGAGGGGCTGAAACAGAGGGGCTGAAACAGAGGGGCTGAAACAGAGGGTCTGAAACAGAGGGGCTGAAACAGAGGGGGAGAAACAGAGGGGATGAAACAGAGGGCCAGAAACAGAGGGCGAGAAACAGAGGGACTGAAACAGAGGGGCTGAAACAGAGGGGCTGAAACAGTGGGCGAGAAACAGAGCGGCTGAAACAGAGGGCGAGAAACAGAGGGGCTGAAACAAAGGGGCTGAAACAGTGGGGCTGAAACAGAGGGGCTGAAACAGAGGGCGAGAAACAGAGGGGCTGAAACAGAGGGCGAGAAACAGAGGGGCTGAAACAGAGGGCGAGAAACAGAGGGGCTGAAACAGAGGGGCTGAAACAGAGGGGCTGAAACAGAGGGCGAGAAACAGAGGGACTGAAACAGAGGGCGAGAAACAGAGGCGCTGAAACAGAGGGCGAGAAACAGAGGGGCTGAATCAGAGGGGCTGAAACAGAGGGCGAGATACAGGGGGGCTGAAACAGAGGGCGAGAAACAGAGGGGCTGAAACAGATGGGCTGAAACAGAGGGTGAGAAACAGAGGGGCTGAAACAGAGGGCGAGAAACAGAGGGGCTGAAACAGAGGGGCTGAAACAGAGGGGCTGATTCAGAGGGGCTGAAACAGAGGTGCTGAATCAGAGGGGCTGAAACAGAGGGCGAGAAACAGAGGGGCTGGAACAGATGGCGAGAAACAGGGGGGCAGAAACAGATGGCGTGAAACAGAGGGGCTGAAACAGAGGGGCTGAAACAGAGGGCGAGAAACAGAGGGGCTGAAATAGAGGGCGAGAATCAGAGGGACTGAAACAGAGGGCAAGAAACAGAGGGGCTGAAACAGCGTGGCTGAAACAGAAGGGCTGAAACAGAGGGGCTGAAACAGAGGGCGAGAAACAGAGAGGCTGAATCAGAGGGGCTGAATAAGAGGGGCTGAAACAGAGGGGCTGATTCAGAGGGGCTGAAACAGAAGGCGAGAAACAGAGGGGCTGAAACAGAGGGAGAGAATCAGAGGGGCTGAAACAGAGGGCGAGAAACAGAGGGGCTGAATCAGAGGGGCTGAAACAGAGGGCGAGAAACAGAAAGGCTGAAACAGAGGGCGAGAAACAGAGGGGCTAAAACAGAGGGGCTGAAACAGAGGGTGAGAAACAGAGGGGATTAAACAGAGGGCGAGAAACAGAGGGGCTGAAACAGAGGGGCTGAAACAGAGGGGCTGAATCAGAGGGGCTGATTCAGAGGGGCTGAAACAGAGGGGCTGAAACAAAGAACGCGAAACAGAGGGACTGAAACAGAGGGCGAGAAACAGAGGGGCTGAAACAGACGGTGAGAAACAGAGGGGCTGAAACAGAGGGCGAGAAACAGACGGGCAGAAACAGAGGGCGAGAAACACAGGGGCTGAAACAGAGGGGCTGAAACAGAGTGGCTGAAACAGAGGGGCTGAAACAGAGGGTGAGTAATAGAGGGGCTTAAACAGAGGGCGAGAAACAGAGGGGCTGAAACAGAGCGCGAGAAACAGAGGGTGAGAAACAGAGGGCGCGAAACAGAGGGGCTGAAACAGAGTGGCTGAAAAAGAGGGGCTGAAACTGAGGGCGAGAAACTGAGGGGCTGAAACAGAGGGCGAGAATCAGAGGGGCTGAAACAGAGGGCGAGAAACAGAGGGGCTGAATCAGAGTGGCTGAAACAGAGGGCGAGAAACAGAAAGGCTGAAACAGAGGGCGAAAAACAGAGGGGCTGAAACAGAGGGGCTGAAACAGAGGGTGAGAAACAGAGGGGTTTAAACAGAGGGCGAGAAACAGAGGGGCTGAAACAGAGGGGCTGAAACAGAGAGGCTGAATCAGAGGGGCTGATTCAGAGGGGCTGAAACAGAGGGGCTGAATCAGAGGGGCTGCAACAGAGGGCGAGAAACAGAGTGGCTGAAACAGAGGGCGAGAAACAGACGGGCAGAAACAGAGGGCGAGAAACAGAGGGGCTGAAACAGAGGGGCTGAAACAGAGAGCGCGAAACAGAGGGACTGAAACAGAGGGCGAGAAACAGAGGGGCTGAAACAGACGGCGAGAAACAGAGGGGCTGAAACAGAGGGCGAGAAACAGAGGGGCTGAAACAGAGGGGAAGAAACAGAGGGGCTGAAACTGAGTGGCTGAAACAGAAGGGCTGAAACGCAGGGCTGAAACAGAGGGCGAGAAACAGAGTGGCTGAATCAGAGGGGCTGAATCAGAGGAACTGAAACAGAGGGGCTGAAACAGAGGGCGAGAAACAGAGGGGCTGAAACAGAGGGCGAGAAACAGAGGGCGAGAAACAGAGAGGCTGAAACAGAGGGGCTGAAACAGAGGGGCTGAAACAAAGCGGTTGATACAGAGGGTGAGAAACAGAGGGGCTGAAACAGAGGGCGAGAAACAGAGTGGCTGAAACATGGCGAGAAACAGAGGGGCTGAAACAGAGGGGCTGAAACAGAGGGCGAGAAACAGAGGGGCTGGAACAGAGGGCAAGAAACAGAGGGGCTGAAACAGAGGGCGAGAAACAGAGGGGCTGAAACAGAGGGGCTGAAACAGAGGGCGAGAAACAGAGGGGCTGAAACAGAAGGGCTGAAACAGAGGGGCTGAAACAGAGGGCGAGAAACAGAGCGGCTGAAACAGATGGCGAGAAACTGAGTGGCTGAAACAGAGGGCTAGAAACAGAGGGGCTGAAACAGAGGGCGAGAAACAGAGGGGCTGAAACAGAGGGCGAGAAACAGAGGGGCTGAAACAGAGGGCGAGAAACAGATGGGCTGAAACAGAGGGCGAGAAACAGAGGGGCTGAAACAGAGGGCGAGAAACAGAGGGGCTGAAACAGAGGGGCTGAAACAGAGGAGCTGAAACAGAGGGCGAGAAACAGAGAGGCTGAAACAGAGGGCGAGAAACAGAGTGGCTGAAACAGAGGGCAAGAAACAGAGGGGCTGAAACAGAGGGCGAGAAACAGAGGGGCTGAAACAGAGGGGCTGAAACAGAGGGTCTGAAACAGAGGGGCTGAACCAGATGGGGAGAAACAGAGGGGATGAAACAGAGGGCCAGAAACAGAGGGGCTGAAACAGAGGGGCTGAAACAGAGGGTCTGAAACAGAGGGGCTGAAACAGAGGGGCTGAAACAGAGGGGCTGAAACAGAGGGTCTGAAACAGAGGGGCTGAAACAGAGGGGGAGAAACAGAGGGGATGAAACAGAGGGCCAGAAACAGAGGGCGAGAAACAGAGGGACTGAAACAGAGGGGCTGAAACAGAGGGGCTGAAACAGTGGGCGAGAAACAGAGCGGCTGAAACAGAGGGCGAGAAACAGAGGGGCTGAAACAAAGGGGCTGAAACAGTGGGGCTGAAACAGAGGGGCTGAAACAGAGGGCGAGAAACAGAGGGGCTGAAACAGAGGGCGAGAAACAGAGGGGCTGAAACAGAGGGCGAGAAACAGAGGGGCTGAAACAGAGGGGCTGAAACAGAGGGGCTGAAACAGAGGGCGAGAAACAGAGGGACTGAAACAGAGGGCGAGAAACAGAGGCGCTGAAACAGAGGGCGAGAAACAGAGGGGCTGAATCAGAGGGGCTGAAACAGAGGGCGAGATACAGGGGGGCTGAAACAGAGGGCGAGAAACAGAGGGGCTGAAACAGATGGGCTGAAACAGAGGGTGAGAAACAGAGGGGCTGAAACAGAGGGCGAGAAACAGAGGGGCTGAAACAGAGGGGCTGAAACAGAGGGGCTGATTCAGAGGGGCTGAAACAGAGGTGCTGAATCAGAGGGGCTGAAACAGAGGGCGAGAAACAGAGGGGCTGGAACAGATGGCGAGAAACAGGGGGGCAGAAACAGATGGCGTGAAACAGAGGGGCTGAAACAGAGGGGCTGAAACAGAGGGCGAGAAACAGAGGGGCTGAAATAGAGGGCGAGAATCAGAGGGACTGAAACAGAGGGCAAGAAACAGAGGGGCTGAAACAGCGTGGCTGAAACAGAAGGGCTGAAACAGAGGGGCTGAAACAGAGGGCGAGAAACAGAGAGGCTGAATCAGAGGGGCTGAATAAGAGGGGCTGAAACAGAGGGGCTGATTCAGAGGGGCTGAAACAGAAGGCGAGAAACAGAGGGGCTGAAACAGAGGGAGAGAATCAGAGGGGCTGAAACAGAGGGCGAGAAACAGAGGGGCTGAATCAGAGGGGCTGAAACAGAGGGCGAGAAACAGAAAGGCTGAAACAGAGGGCGAGAAACAGAGGGGCTAAAACAGAGGGGCTGAAACAGAGGGTGAGAAACAGAGGGGATTAAACAGAGGGCGAGAAACAGAGGGGCTGAAACAGAGGGGCTGAAACAGAGGGGCTGAATCAGAGGGGCTGATTCAGAGGGGCTGAAACAGAGGGGCTGAAACAAAGAACGCGAAACAGAGGGACTGAAACAGAGGGCGAGAAACAGAGGGGCTGAAACAGACGGTGAGAAACAGAGGGGCTGAAACAGAGGGCGAGAAACAGAGGGGCTGAAACAGAGGGCAAGAAACAGAGGGGCTGAAACTGAGTGGCTGAAACAGAAGGGCTGAAACAGAGGGGCTAAAACAGAGGGCGAGAAACAGAGTGGCTGAATCAGAGGGGCTGAATCAGAGGAGCTGAAACAGAGGGGCTGAAACAGAGGGCGAGAAACAGAGGGGCTGAAACAGAGGGCGAGAAACAGAGGGCGAGAAACAGAGAGGCTGAAACAGAGGGGCTGAAACAGAGGGGCAGAAACAAAGCGGCTGATACAGAGGGTGAGAAACAGAGGGGCTGAAACAGAGGGCGAGAAACAGAGTGGCTGAAACATGGCGAGAAACAGAGGGGCTGAAACAGAGGGCTGCTACAGAGGGGCTGAAACAGAGGGGCTGAAACAGAGGGCGAGAAACTGAGGGGCTGAAACAGAGGGCGAGAAACAGAGGGGCTGAAACAGAGGGGCTGAAACAGAGGGCGAGAAACAGAGGGGCTGAAACAGAGGGGCTGAAACAGTGGGGCTGAAACAGAGGGGCTGAAACAGAGGGCGAGAAATAGAGGGGCTGAAACAGAACGCGAGAAACAGAGGGGCTGAAACAGAGGGCGCGAAACAGAGGGGCTGAAACAGAGGGGCTGAAACAGAGGGGCTGAAACAGAGGGCGAGAAACTGAGGGGCTGAAACAGAGGGCGAGAATCAGAGGGGCTGAAACAGAGGGCGAGAAACAGAGGCTCTGAATCAGAGGGGCTGAAACAGAGGGCGAGAAACAGAGGGGCTGAAACAGAGGGTGAGAAACAGAGGGGATTAAACAGAGCGCGAGAAACAGAGGGGCTGAAACAGAGGGGCTGAAACAGAGGGGCTGAATCAGAGGGGCTGATTCAGAGGGGCTGAAACAGAGGGGCTGAATCAGAGGGGCTGCAACAGAGGGCGAGAAGCAGAGTGGCTGAAACAGAGGGCGAGAAACAGACGGGCAGAAACAGAGGGCGAGAAACAGAGGGGCTGAAACAGAGGGGCTGAAACAGAGAGCGCGAAACAGAGGGACTGAAACAGAGGGCGAGTAACAGAGGGGCTGAAACAGACGGCGAGAAACAGAGGGGCTGAAACAGAGGGCGAGAAACAGAGGGGCTGAAACAGAGGGCAAGAAACAGAGGGGCTGAAACTGAGTGGCTGAAACAGAAGGGCTGAAACAGAGGGACTGAAACAGGGGGCGAGAAGCACAGGGCGAGAAACAGAGAGGCTGAAACAGAGGGGCTGAAACAGAGGGGATGAAACAAAGCGGCTGATACAGAGGGTGAGAAACAGAGGGGCTGAAACAGAGGGCGAGAAACAGAGTGGCTGAAACATGGCGAGAAACAGAGGGGCTGAAACAGAGGGGCTGAAACAGAGGGGCTGAAACAGAGGGGCTGAAACAGAGGGCAAGAAACAGAGGGGCTGAAACAGAGGGCGAGAAACAGAGGGGCTGAAACAGAGGGGCTGAAACAGAGGGCGAGAAACAGAGGGGCTGAAACAGAGGGGCTGAAACAGAGGGGCTGAAACAGAGGGCGAGAAACAGAGAGGCTGAAACAGTGGGCGAGAAACTGAGTGGCTGAAACAGAGGGCAAGAAACAGAGGGGCTGAAACAGAGGGCGAGAAACAGAGGGGCTGAAACAGAGGGCGAGAAACAGAGGGGCTGAAACAGAGGGGCTGAAACAGAGGGGCTGAAACAGAGGGGCTGAAACAGAGGGCGAGAAACAGACGGGCTGAAACAGAGAGTGAGAAACAGAGGGGCTGAAACAGAGGGGCTGAATCAGAGTGGCTGAATCAGAGGGGCTGAAACAGAGGGGCTGATTCAGAGGGGCTGAAACAGAAGGCGAGAAACAGACGGGCTGAAACAGAGGGCGAGAAACAGAGGGGCAGAAACAGAAGGCGAGAAACAGAGGGGCTGAAACAGAGGGGCTGAAACAGAGGGGCTGAAACAGAGGGCAAGAAACAGAGGGGCTGAAACAGAGGGCGAGAAACAGAGGGGCTGAAACAGAGGGGCTGAAACAGAGGGCGAGAAACAGAGGGGCTGAAACAGAGGGGCTGAAACAGAGGGGCTGAAACAGAGGGCGAGAAACAGAGAGGCTGAAACAGTGGGCGAGAAACTGAGTGGCTGAAACAGAGGGCAAGAAACAGAGGGGCTGAAACAGAGGGCGAGAAACAGAGGGGCTGAAACAGAGGGCGAGAAACAGAGGGGCTGAAACAGAGGGGCTGAAACAGAGGGGCTGAAACAGAGGGGCTGAAACAGAGGGCGAGAAACAGACGGGCTGAAACAGAGAGTGAGAAACAGAGGGGCTGAAACAGAGGGGCTGAATCAGAGTGGCTGAATCAGAGGGGCTGAAACAGAGGGGCTGATTCAGAGGGGCTGAAACAGAAGGCGAGAAACAGACGGGCTGAAACAGAGGGCGAGAAACAGAGGGGCAGAAACAGAAGGCGAGAAACAGAGGGGCTGAAACAGAGGGGCTGAAACAGAGGGCGCGAAACAGAGCGGCTGAAACAGAGGGCGAGAAACAGAGGGGCTGAAACAGAGGGCGAGAAACAGAGGGGCTGAAACAGAGGGCGAGAAACAGAGGGGCTGAAACAGAGGGCGAGAAACAGAGGGGCTGAAACAGACGGGCTGAAACAGAGGGGCTGAAACAGAGGGGCTGAATCGGAGGGGCTGAAACAGAGGGGCTGAAGCAGGGGGGCTGAAACAGAGGGCGAGAAACAGAGGGGCTGAAACAGAGGTGCAGAAACAGAGGGGCTGAAACAGAGGGGCTGAAACAGAGGGCGATAAACAGAGGGGCTGAAACAGAGGGCGAGAAACAGAGGGGCTGAAACAGAGGTGCAGAAACAGAGGGGCTGAAACAGAGGGGCTGAAACAGACGGCGAGAAACAGAGGGGCTGAAACAGAGGGCGAGAAACAGAGGGGCTGAAACAGAGGGCAAGAAACAGAGGGGCTGAAACTGAGTGCATGAAACAGAAGGGCTGAAACAGAGGGACTGAAACAGGGGGCGAGAAACAGAGTGGCTGAATCAGAGGGGCTGAATCAGAGGAGCTGAAACAGAGGGGCTGAAACAGAGGGCGAGAAGCACAGGGCGAGAAACAGAGAGGCTGAAACAGAGGGGCTGAAACAGAGGGGATGAAACAAAGCGGCTGATACAGAGGGTGGGAAACAGAGGGGCTGAAACAGAGGGCGAGAAACAGAGTGTCTGAAACATGGCGAGAAACAGAGGGGCTGAAACAGAGGGGCTGAAACAGAGGGGCTGAAACAGAGGGGCTGAAACAGAGGGGCTGAAACAGAGGGCAAGAAACAGAGGGGCTGAAACAGAGGGCGAGAAACAGAGGGGCTGAAACAGAGGGGCTGAAACAGAGGGCGAGAAACAGAGGGGCTGAAACAGAGGGGCTGAAACAGAGGGCGAGAAACAGAGAGGCTGAAACAGTGGGCGAGAAACTGAGTGGCTGAAACAGAGGGCAAGAAACAGAGGGGCTGAAACAGAGGGCGAGAAACAGAGGGGCTGAAACAGAGGGCGAGAAACAGAGGGGCTGAAACAGAGGGGCTGAAACAGAGGGGCTGAAACTGAGGGGCTGAAACAGAGGGCGAGAATCAGACGGGCTGAAACAGAGAGTGAGAAACAGAGGGGCTGAAACAGAGGGGCTGAATCAGAGTGGCTGAATCAGAGGGGCTGAAACAGAGGGGCTGATTCAGAGGGGCTGAAACAGAAGGCGAGAAACAGAGGGGCTGAAACAGAGGGCGAGAAACAGAGGGGCAGAAACAGAAGGCGAGAAACAGAGGGGCTGAAACAGAGGGGCTGAAACAGAGGGCGCGAAACAGAGCGGCTGAAACAGAGGGCGAGAAACAGAGGGGCTGAAACAGAGGGGCTGAAACAGAGGGCGAGAAACAGAGGGGCTGAAACAGAGGGCGAGAAACAGAGGGGCTGAAACAGAGGGCGAGAAACAGAGGGGCTGAAACAGAGGGGCTGAAACAGAGGGGCTGAAACAGAGGGGCTGAATCGGAGGGGCTGAAACAGAGGGGCTGAAACAGAGGGGCTGAAACAGAGGGCGAGAAGCAGAGGGGCTGAAACAGAGGTGCAGAAACAGAGGGGCTGAAACAGAGGGGCTGAAACAGAGGGCGATAAACAGAGGGGCTGAAACAGAGGGCGAGAAACAGAGGGGCTGAAACAGAGGGGCTGAAACAGAGGGGCAGAATCAGAGGGGCTGAATCGGATGGGCTGAAACAGAGGGGCTAAAACAGAGGGACTGAAACAGAGGGCGAGAAACAGAGTGCGAGAAACAGAGGGCGAGAAACAGAGAGGCTGAAACAGAGGGGCTGAAACAGAGGGGCTGAAACAGAGGGGCTGAAACAGTGGGCGAGAAACTAAGGGACTGAAACAGCGGGCGAGAAACAGAGGGCGAGAAACAGAGGGCGAGAAACAGAGAGGCTGAAACAGAGGTGCTGAAACAGAGGGGCTGAAACAAAGCGGCTGATACAGAGGGTGAGAAACAGAGGGGCTGAAACAGAGTTCGAGAAACAGAGTGGCGGAAACATGGCGAGAAACAGAGGGGCTGAAAGAGAGGGGCTGAAACAGAGGGCGAGAAACAGAGGGGCTGAAACAGAGTGGCTGAAACAGAGGGGCTGAAACAGAGGGCGAGAAACAGAGGGGCTGAAACAGAGGGCGAGAAACAGAGGGGCTGAAACAGAGGGCGAGAAACAGACGGGCTGAAACAGAGGGGCTGAAACAGAGGGGCTGAAACAGAGGGCGGGAAACAGAGAGGCTGAAAGAGATGGCGAGAAACTGAGTGGCTGAAACAGAGGGCAAGAAACAGAGGGGCTGAAACAGAGGGCGAGAAACAGAGGGGTTGAAACAGAGGGCGAGAAACAGAGGGGCTGAAACAGAGGGGCTGAAACAGAGGGCGAGAAACAGACGGGCTGAAACAGAGGGTGAGAAACACAGGGGCTGAAACAGATGGGCTGAAACAGAGGGCGAGAAACAGAGGGGCTGAAACAGAGTGCGAGAAACAGAGGGGCTGAAACAGAGGAGCTGAAACAGAGGGCGAGAAACAGAGAGGCTGAAACAGAGGGCGAGAAACAGAGGGGCTGAAACAGAGGGCGAGAAACAGAGGGGCTGAAACAGAGGGCGAGAAACAGAGGGGCTGAAACAGAGGTGCAGAAACAGAGGGGCTGAAACAGAGGGGCTGAAACAGAGGGCGATAAACAGAGGGGCTGAAACAGAGGGCGAGGAAAAGAGGGGCTGAAACAGAGGTGCAGAAACAGAGGGGCTGAAACAGAGGGGCTGAAACAGACGGCGAGAAACAGAGGGGCTGAAACAGAGGGCGAGAAACAGAGGGGCTGAAACAGAGGGCAAGAAACAGAGGGGCTGAAACTGAGTGGCTGAAACAGAAGGGCTGAAACAGAGGGACTGAAACAGGGGGCGAGAAACAGAGTGGCTGAATCAGAGGGGCTGAATCAGAGGAGCTGAAACAGAGGGGCTGAAACAGAGGGCGAGAAGCACAGGGCGAGAAACAGAGAGGCTGAAACAGAGGGGCTGAAACAGAGGGGATGAAACAAAGCGGCTGATACAGAGGGTGAGAAACAGAGGGGCTGAAACAGAGGGCGAGAAACAGAGTGGCTGAAACATGGCGAGAAACAGAGGGGCTGAAACAGAGGGGCTGAAACAGAGGGGCTGAAACAGAGGGGCTGAAACAGAGGGGCTGAAACAGAGGGCAAGAAACAGAGGGGCTGAAACAGAGGGCGAGAAACAGAGGGGCTGAAACAGAGGGGCTGAAACAGAGGGCGAGAAACAGAGGGGCTGAAACAGAGGGGCTGAAACAGAGGGGCTGAAACAGAGGGCGAGAAACAGAGAGGCTGATACAGAGGGTGAGAAACAGAGGGGCTGAAACAGAGGGCGAGAAACAGAGTGGCTGAAACATGGCGAGAAACAGAGGGGCTGAAACAGAGGGGCTGAAATAGAGGGGCTGAAACAGAGGGGCTGAAACAGAGGGGCTGAAACAGAGGGCAAGAAACAGAGGGGCTGAAACAGAGGGCGAGAAACAGAGGGGCTGAAACAGAGGGGCTGAAACAGAGGGCGAGAAACAGAGGGGCTGAAACAGAGGGGCTGAAACAGAGGGGCTGAAACAGAGGGCGAGAAACAGAGAGGCTGAAACAGTGGGCGAGAAACTGAGTGGCTGAAACAGAGGGCAAGAAACAGAGGGGCTGAAACAGAGGGCGAGAAACAGAGGGGCTGAAACAGAGGGCGAGAAACAGAGGGGCTGAAACAGAGGGGCTGAAACAGAGGGCAAGAAACAGAGGGGCTGAAACAGAGGGCGAGAAACAGAGGGGCTGAAACAGAGGGGCTGAAACAGAGGCCGAGAAACAGAGGGGCTGAAACAGAGGGGCTGAAACAGAGGGGCTGAAACAGAGGGCGAGAAACAGAGAGGCTGAAACAGTGGGCGAGAAACTGAGTGGCTGAAACAGAGGGCAAGAAACAGAGGGGCTGAAACAGAGGGCGAGAAACAGAGGGGCTGAAACAGAGGGCGAGAAACAGAGGGGCTGAAACAGAGGGGCTGAAACAGAGGGGCTGAAACAGAGGGGCTGAAACAGAGGGCGAGAATCAGACGGGCTGAAACAGAGAGTGAGAAACAGAGGGGCTGAAACAGAGGGGCTGAATCAGAGTGGCTGAATCAGAGGGGCTGAAACAGAGGGGCTGATTCAGAGGGGCTGAAACAGAAGGCGAGAAACAGAGGGGCTGAAACAGAGGGCGAGAAACAGAGTTGCAGAAACAGAAGGCGAGAAACAGAGGGGCTGAAACAGAGGGCGAGAAACAGAGGGCGCGAAACAGAGCGGCTGAAACAAAGGGCGAGAAACAGAGGGGCTGAAACAGAGGGGCTGAAACAGAGGGCGAGAAACAGAGGGGCTGAAACAGACGGGCTGAAACAGAGAGGCTGAAACAGAGGGGCTGAATCGGAGGGGCTGAAACAGAGGGGCTGAAACAGAGGGGCTGAAACAGAGGGCGAGAAGCAGAGGGGCTGAAACAGAGGTGCAGAAACAGAGGGGCTGAAACAGAGGGGCTGAAACAGAGGGCGATAAACAGAGGGGCTGAAACAGAGGGCGAGAAACAGAGGGGCTGAAACAGAGGGGCTGAAACAGAGGGGCAGAATCAGAGGGGCTGAATCGGATGGGCTGAAACAGAGGGGCTAAAACAGAGGGACTGAAACAGAGGGCGAGAAACAGAGGGGCTGAAACAGAGGGGCAGAAACAGAGGGACAGAAACAGAGGGGCTGAAACAGAGGGGCTGAATCAGAGGGGCTGAAACAGAGGGGCTGAAACAGTGGGCGAGAAACTAAGGGAATGAAACAGCGGTCGAGAAACAGAGTGCGAGAAACAGAGGGCGAGAAACAGAGAGGCTGAAACAGAGGGGCTGAAACAGAGGGGCTGAAACAGAGGGGCTGAAACAGTGGGCGAGAAACTAAGGGACTGAAACAGCGGGCGAGAAACAGAGGGCGAGAAACAGAGGGCGAGAAACAGAGAGGCTGAAACAGAGGTGCTGAAACAGAGGGGCTGAAACAAAGCGGCTGATACAGAGGGTGAGAAACAGAGGGGCTGAAACGGAGTTCGAGAAACAGAGTGGCGGAAACATGGCGAGAAACAGAGGGGCTGAAACAGAGGGGCTGAAACAGAGGGCGAGAAACAGAGGGGCTGAAACAGAGTGGCTGAAACAGAGGGGCTGAAACAGAGGGCGAGAAACAGAGGGGCTGAAACAGAGGGCGAGAAAGAGAGGGGCTGAAACAGAGGGCGAGAAACAGAGGGGCTGAAACAGAGGGGCTGAAACAGAGGGGCTGAAACAGAGGGCGAGAAACAGAGAGGCTGAAAGAGATGGCGAGAAACTGAGGGGCTGAAACAGAGGGCAAGAAACAGAGGGGCTGAAACAGAGGGCGAGAAACAGAGGGGCTGAAACAGAGGGCGAGAAACAGAGTGGCTGAAACAGAGGGGCTGAAACAGAGGGCGAGAAACAGACGGGCTGAAACAGAGGGTGAGAAACTCAGGGGCTGAAACAGATGGGCTGAAACAGAGGGCGAGAAACAGAGGGGCTGAAACAGAGTGCGAGAAACAGAGGGGCTGAAACAGAGGAGCTGAAACAGAGGGCGAGAAACAGAGAGGCTGAAACAGAGGGCGAGAAACAGAGGGGCTGAAACAGAGGGACTGAAACAGAGGGCGAGAAACAGAGGGGCTGAAACAGAGGGGCTGAACCAGAAGGGCTGAAACAGAGAGGGGAGAAACAGAGGGGCTGAAACAGAGGGCCAGAAACAGAGGGCGAGAAACAGAGGGACTGAAACACAGGGGCTGAAACAGAGGGGCTGAAACAGAGGGCGAGATACAGGGGGGCTGAAACAGAGGGCGAGAAACAGAGGGACTGAAACAGAGGGTGAGAAACAGAGGGGCTGAAACAGAGGGCGAGAAACAGAGCGGCTGAAACAGAGGGCGAGAAACAGAGGGGCTGAAACAAAGGGGCTGAAACAGTGGGGCTGAAACAGAGGGGCTGAAACAGAGAGCGAGAAATAGAGCGGCTGAAACAGAGGGCGAGAAACAGAGGGGCTGAAACAGAGGGCGAGAAACAGAGGGGCTGAAACAGAGGGGCTGAAACAGAGGGCGAGAAACAGAGAGGCTGAAACAGATGGTGAGAAACTGAGTGGCTGAAACAGAGGGCAAGAAACAGAGGGGCTGAAACAGAGGGCGAGAAACAGAGGGGCTGAAACAGAGGGCGAGAAACAGAGGGGCTGAAACAGAGAGGCTGAAACAGAGGGCGAGAAACAGACGGGCTGAAACAGAGGGTGAGAAACACAGTGGCTGAAACAGATGGGCTGAAACAGAGGGCGAGAAGCAGAGGGGCTGAAACAGAGGGCGAGAAACAGAGGGGCTGAAACAGAGGAGCTGAAACAGAGGGCGAGAAACAGAGAGGCTGAAACAGAGGGCGAGAAACAGAGGGGCTGAAACAGAGGGCGAGAAACAGAGGGGCTGAAACAGAGGGGCTGAAACAGAGGGGCTGAACCAGAAGGGCTGAAACAGAGGGCGAGAAACAGAGGGGCAGAAACAGAGGGCCAGAAACAGAGGGCGAGAAACAGAGGGACTGAAACACAGGGGCTGAAACAGAGGGGCTGAAACAGAGGGCGAAAAACAGAGCGGCTGAAACAGAGGGCGAGAAACAGAGGGGCTGAAACAAAGGGGCTGAAACAGTGGGGCTGAAACAGAGGGGGTGAAACAGAGGGCGAGAAATAGAGGGGCTGAAACAGAGGGCGAGAAACAGAGGGGCTGAAACAGAGGGCGAGAAACAGAGGGGCTGAACAGACCGGCTGAAACAGAGGGGCTGAAACAGAGGGCGAGAAACAGAGGGGCTGAAACAGAGGGCGAGAAACAGAGGGGCTGAAACAGAGGGCGAGAAACAGAGGGGCTGAATCAGAGGGGCTGAAACAGAGGGCGAGATACAGGGGGGCTGAAACAGAGGGCGAGAAACAGAGGGACTGAAAGAGAGGGGCTGAAACAGAGGGGCTGAAACAGAGGGCGAGAAACAGAGCGGCTGAAACAGAGTGCGAGAAACAGAGGGGCTGAAACAAAGGGGCTGAAACAGTGGGGCTGAAACAGAGGGGCTGAAACAGAGAGCGAGAAATAGAGCGGCTGAAACAGAGGGCGAGAAACAGAGGGGCTGAAACAGAGGGGCTGAAACAGAGGGCTGAAACAGAGGGCGAGAAACAGAGGGGCTGAAGCAGAGGGCGAGAAACAGAGGGGCTGAAACAGAGGGCGAGAAACAGAGGGGCTGAATCAGAGTGGCTGAAACAGAGGGGGAGAAACAGGGGGGCTGAAACAGAGGGCGAGAAACAGAGGGGCGGAAACAGAGGGGCTGAAACAGAGGGTGAGAAACAGAGGGGCTGAAACAGAGGGCGAGAAACAGATGGGCTGAAACAGAGGGGCTGAAACAGAGGGGCTGATTCAGTGGGGCTGAAACAGAGGGGCTGAATCAGAGGGGCTGAAACAGAGGGCGAGAAACAGAGGGGCTGAAACAGAGGGCGAGAAACAGAGGGGCAGAAACAGAGGGCGAGAAACAGAGGGGCTGAAACAGAGGGGCTGAAACAGAGAGTGCGAATCAGAGGGGCTGAAACAGAGGGCGAGAAACAGAGGGGCTGAAACAGAGTGGCTGAAACAGAAGGGCTGAAACAGAGGGGCTGAAACAGAGGGCGAGAAACAGAGGGGTTGAATCAGAGGGGCTGAATCAGAGGGGCTGAAACAGAGGGGCTGATTCAGAGGGGCTGAAACAGAAGGCGAGAAACAGAGGGGCTGAAACAGAGGGCGAGAAACAGAGGGGCAGAAACAGAAGGCGAGAAACAGAGGGGCTGAAACAGAGGGGCTGAAACAGACGGCGAGAAACAGAGGGGCTGAAACAGAGGGCGAGAAACAGAGGGGCTGAAACAGAGGGGCTGAAACAGAGGGCGAGAAGGAGAGGGGCTGAAACAGAGGGCGAGAAACAGAGCAGCTGAAACAGAGGGTGAGAAACAGAGGGGCTGAAACAGAGGGGCTGAAACAGAGGGGCTGAAACAGAGGGGCTGAATCGGAGGGACTGAAACAGAGGGGCTGAAACAGAGGGGCTGAAACAGAGGGCGAGAAACAGAGAGGCTGAAACAGAGGGCGAGAAACAGAGTGGCTGAAACAGAGGGCAAGAAACAGAGGTGCTGAAACAGAGGGCGAGAAACAGAGGGGCTGAAACAGAGGGCGAGAAACAGAGGGGCTGAAACAGAGGGGCTGAAACAGAGGGGCTGAAACAGAGGGGCTGAAACAGAGGGCGAGAAACAGAGGGGCTGAAACAGAGGGCGAGAAACAGATGGGCTGAAACAGAGGGCGAGAAACAGAGGGGCTGAAACAGAGGGGCTGAAACAGAGGGGCAGAAACTGAGGGCGAGAAACAGAGGGGCTGAAACAGAGAGGCTGAAACAGAGGAGCTGAAACAGAGGGCGAGAAACAGAGAGGCTGAAACAGAGGGCGAGAAACAGAGTGGCTGAAACAGAGGGTAAGAAACAGAGGGGCTGAAACAGAGGGCGAGAAACAGAGGGGCTGAAACAGAGGGGCTGAAACAGAGGGGCTGAAACAGAGGGGCTGAAACAGAGGGGCTGAACCAGAAGGGCTGAAACAGAGGGCGAGAAAAAGAGGGGCTGAAACAGAAGGCCAGAAACAGAGGGCGAGAAACAGAGGGACTGAAACAGAGGGGCTGAAACAGAGGGGCTGAAAAAGAGGGCGAGAAACTGAGCGGCTGAAACAGAGGGCGAGAAACAGAGGGGCTGAAACAAAGGGGCTGAAACAGTGGGGCTGAAACAGAGGGGCTGAAACAGAGGGCGAGAAATAGAGGGGCTGAAACAGAGGGCGAGAAACAGAGGGTCTGAAACAGAGGGCGAGAAACAGAGGGGCTGAAACAGAGGGGCTGAAACAGAGGGGCTGAAACAGAGGGCGAGAAACAGAGGGGCTGAAACAGAGGGCTCGAAACAGAGGGGCTGAAACAGAGGGCGAGAAACAGAGGGGCTGAATCAGAGGGGCTGAAACAGAGGGCGAGATACAGGGGGGCTGAAACAGAGGGCGAGAAACAGAGGGGCTGAAACAGAGGGGCTGAAACAGAGTGTGAGAAACAGAGGGGCTGAAACAGAGGGCGAGAAACAGAGGGGCTGAAACAGAGGGGCTGAAACAGAGGGGCTGATTCAGAGGGGCTGAAACAGAGTGGCTGAATCAGAGGGGCTGAAACAGAGGGCGAGAAACAGAGGGGCTGAAACAGAGGGCGAGAAACAGAGGGGCAGAAACAGAGGGCGAGAAACAGAGGGGCTGAAACAGAGGGGCTGAAACAGAGAGTGCGAATCAGAGGGGCTGAAACAGAGGGCGAGAAACAGAGGGGCTGAAACAGAGGGCAAGAAACAGAAGGGCTGAAACAGAGGGGCTGAAACAGAGGGCGAGAAACAGAGGGGCTGAATCAGAGTGGCTGAATCAGAGGGGCTGAAACAGAGGGGCTGATTCAGAGGTGCTGAAACAGAAGGCGAGAAACAGAGGGGCAGAAACAGAGGGCGAGAAACAGAGGGGCTGAAACAGAGGGGCTGAAACAGAGAGTGCGAATCAGAGGGGCTGAAACAGAGGGCGAGAATCAGAGGGGCTGAAACAGAGGGCAAGAAACAGAAGGGCTGAAACAGAGGGGCTGAAACAGAGGGCGAGAAACAGAGGGGCTGAATCAGAGTGGCTGAATCAGAGGGGCTGAAACAGAGGGGCTGATTCAGAGGGGCTGAAACAGAAGGCGAGAAACAGAGGGGCTGAAACAGAGGGCGAGAAACAGAGGGGCTGAAACAGAGGGGCTGAAACAGAGGGCGAGAAACAGAGGGGCTGAAACAGAGGGCGAGAACCAGAGGGGCTGAAACAGAGGGCGAGAAACAGAGGGGCTGAAACAGAGGGGCTGAAACAGAGGGCGAGAAACAGAGTGGCTGAAACACAGGGGCAGAAACAGAGGGGCTGAAACAGAGGGGCTGAAACAGAGGGCGATAAACACAGGGGCTGAAACAGAGGGCGAGAAACAGAGGGGCTGAAACAGAGGGGCTGAAACAGAGGGGCAGAATCCGAGGGGCTGAATCGGATGGGCTGAAACAGAGGGGCTAAAACAGAGGGACTGAAACAGAGGGCGAGAAACAGAGGGGCTGAAACAGAGGGCGAGAAACAGACAGGCTGAAACAGAGGGGCTGAAACAGAGGGGCTGAAACAGAGGGCGACAAACAGAGGGGCTGAAACAGAGGGCGAGAAACAGAGGGGCAGAAACAGAGGGGCTGAAACAGAGGGGCTGAAACAGAGGGCGAGAAACAGAGGGGCTGAAACAGAGTGCGAGAAACAGAGGGGCTGAAACAGAGGGGCTGAAACAGACGGGCTGAAACAGAGAACCTGAAACAGAGGGGCTGAATCAGAGGGGCTGAAACTGAGGGGCTGAAAAAGAGGGGCTGAAACAGAGGGTATGAATCAGAGGGGCTGAAACAGAGGGGCTGAATCAGCCGGGCTGAAACAGAGGGCGAGAAACTGAGGGGCTGAAACAGAGGGGCTGAAACAGAGGGGCTGAAACAGAGGGCGAGAAACAGAGGGGCTGAAACAGAGGGCGAGAAACAGAGGGGCTGAAACAGAGGGCGAGAAACAGAGGGGCTGAAACACAGGGGCTGAAACAGAGGGGCTGAAACAGAGGGGCTGAATCGGAGGGGCTGAAACAGAGGGGCTGAAACAGAGGGCGAGAAACAGAGAGGCTGAAACAGAGGGCGAGAAACAGAGTGGCTGAAACAGAGGGCGAGAAACAGAGGGGCTGAATCAGAGGGCGAGAAACAGAGGGCAAGAAACAGAGGGGCTGAAACAGAGGGGCTGAAACAGAGGGGCTGAAACAGAGGGCGAGAAACAGAGGGGCTGAAACAGAGGGCGAGAAACAGATGGGCTGAAACAGAGGGCGAGAAACAGAGGGGCTGAAACAGAGGGGCTGAAACAGAGGGGCTGAAACAGAGGGCGAGAAACAGAGGGGCTGAAACAGAGAGGCTGAAACAGAGGAGCTGAAACAGAGGGCGAGAAACAGAGAGGCTGAAACAGAGGGCGAGAAACAGAGTGGCTGAAACAGAGGGCAAGAAACAGAGGGGCTGAAACAGAGGGCGAGAAACAGAGGGGCTGAAACAGAGGGGCTGAAACAGAGGGGCTGAACCAGAAGGGCTGAAACAGAGGGCGAGAAACAGATGGGCTGAAACAGAGGGCCAGAAACAGAGGGCTAGAAACAGAGGGACTGAAACAGAGGGGCTGAAACAGAGGGGCTGAAACAGAGGGCGAGAAACAGCGCGGCTGAAACAGAGGGCGAGAAACAGACGGGCTGAAACAAAGGGGCTGAAACAGTGGGGCTGAAACAGAGGGGCTGAAACAGAGGGCGAGAAATAGAGGGGCTGAAACAGAGGGCGAGAAACAGAGGGGCTGAAACAGAGGGCGAGAAACAGAGGGGCTGAAACAGAGGGGCTGAAACAGAGGGGCTGAAACAGAGGGCGACAAACAGAGGGGCTGAAACAGAGGGCTAGAAACAGAGGGGCTGAAACAGAGGGCGAGAAACAGAGGGGCTGAATCAGAGGGGCTGAAACAGAGGGCGAGAAACAGGGGGGCTGAAACAGAGGGGCTGAAACAGAGCGTGAGAAACAGAGGGGCTGAAACAGAGGGCGAGAAACAGAGGGGCTGAAACAGAGGGGCTGAAACAGAGGGGCTGATTCAGAGGGGCTGAAACAGAGTGGCTGAATCAGAGGGGCTGAAACAGAGGGCGAGAAACAGAGGGGCTGAAACAGAGGGCGAGAAACAGAGGGGCAGAAACAGAGGGCGAGAAACAGAGGGGCTGAAACAGAGGGGCTGAAACAGAGAGTGCGAATCAGAGGGGCTGAAACAGAGGGCGAGAAACAGAGGGGCTGAAACAGAGGGCGAGAATCAGAGGGGCTGAAACAGAGGGCAAGAAACAGAGGGGCTGAAACAGAGTGGCTGAAACAGAAGGGCTGAAACAGAGGGGCTGAAACAGAGGGGCTGAAACAGAGGGCGAGAAACAGAGGGGCTGAATCAGAGTGGCTGAATCAGAGGGGCTGAAACAGAGCGGCTGATTCAGAGGGGCTGAAACAGAAGGCGAGAAACAGAGGGGCTGAAACAGAGGGCGAGAAACAGAGGGGCAGAAACAGAAGGCGAGAAACAGAGGGGCTGAAACAGAGGGGCTGAAACAGAGGGGCTGAAACAGAGGGCGAGAAGCACAGGGCGAGAAACAGAGAGGCTGAAACAGAGGGGCTGAAACAGAGGGGATGAAACAAAGCGGCTGATACAGAGGGTGAGAAACAGAGGGGCTGAAGCAGAGGGCGAGAAACAGAGTGGCTGAAACATGGCGAGAAACAGAGGGGCTGAAACAGAGGGGCTGAAACAGAGGGGCTGAAACAGAGGGGCTGAAACAGAGGGGCTGAAACAGAGGGCAAGAAACAGAGGGGCTGAAACAGAGGGCGAGAAACAGAGGGGCTGAAACAGAGGGGCTGAAACAGAGGGCGAGAAACAGAGGGGCTGAAACAGAGGGGCTGAAACAGAGGGGCTGAAACAGAGGGCGAGAAACAGAGAGGGTGAAACAGTGGGCGAGAAACTGAGTGGCTGAAACAGAGGGCAAGAAACAGAGGGGCTGAAACAGAGGGCGAGAAACAGAGGGGCTGAAACAGAGGGCGAGAAACAGAGGGGCTGAAACAGAGGGGCAGAAACAGAGGGCAAGAAACAGAGGGGCTGAAACAGAGGGCGAGAAACAGAGCGGCTGAAACAGAGGGGCTGAAACAGAGGGCGAGAAACAGAGGGGCTGAAACAGAGGGGCTGAAACAGAGGGGCTGAAACAGAGGGCGAGAAACAGAGAGGCTGAAACAGTGGGCGAGAAACTGAGTGGCTGCAACAGAGGGCAAGAAACAGAGGGGCTGAAACAGAGGGCGAGAAACAGAGGTGCTGAAACAGAGGGCGAGAAACAGAGGGGCTGAAACAGAGGGGCTGAATCAGAGGGGCTGAAACAGAGGGCAAGAAACAGAAGGGCTGAAACAGAGGGGCTGAAACAGAGGGCGAGAAACAGAGGGGCTGAATCAGAGTGGCTGAATCAGAGGGGCTGAAACAGAGGGGCTGATTCAGAGGGGCTGAAACAGAAGGCGAGAAACAGAGGGGCTGAAACAGAGGGCGAGAAACAGAGGGGCTGAAACAGAGGGGCTGAAATAGAGGGCGCGAAACAGAGCGGCTGAAACAGACGGCAAGAAACAGAGGGGCTGAAACAGAGGGGCTGAAACAGAGGGCGAGAAACAGAGGGGCTGAAACAGAGGGCGAGAAACAGAGGGGCTGAAACAGAGGGCGAGAAACAGAGGGGCTGAAACAGAGGGGCTGAAACAGAGGGGCTGAATCGGAGGGGCTGAAACAGAGGGGATGAAACAGAGGGGATGAAACAAAGCGGCTGATACAGAGGGTGAGAAACAGAGGGGCTGAAACAGAGGGCTCGAAACAGAGGGGCTGAAACAGAGGGCGAGAAACAGAGGGGCTGAATCAGAGGGGCTGAAACAGAGGGCGAGATACAGGGGGTCTGAAACAGAGGGGCTGAAACAGAGGGGCTGAAACAGAGGGGCTGAAACAGAGTGTGAGAAACAGAGGGGCTGAAACAGAGGGCGAGAAACAGAGGGGCTGAAACAGAGGGGCTGAAACAGAGGGGCTGATTCAGAGGGGCTGAAACAGAGTGGCTGAATCAGAGGGGCTGAAACAGAGGGCGAGAAACAGAGGGGCTGAAACAGGGGGCGAGAAACAGAGGGGCAGAAACAGAGGGCGAGAAACAGAGGGGCTGAAACAGAGGGGCTGAAACAGAGAGTGCGAATCAGAGGGGCTGAAACAGAGGGCGAGAAACAGAGTGGCTGAAACAGAGGGCGAGAATCAGAGGGGCTGAAACAGAGGGCAAGAAACAGAAGGGCTGAAACAGAGGGGCTGAAACAGAGGGCGAGAAACAGAGGGGCTGAATCAGAGTGGCTGAATCAGAGGGGCTGAAACAGAGGGGCTGATTCAGAGGGGCTGAAACAGAAGGCGAGAAACAGAGGGGCTGAAACTGAGGGGCTGAAACAGAGGGCGCGAAACAGAGCGGCTGAAACAGACGGCAAGAAACAGAGGGGCTGAAACAGAGGGGCTGAAACAGAGGGCGAGAAACAGAGGGCCTGAAACAGAGGGCGAGAAACAGAGGGGCTGAAACAGAGGGCGAGAAACAGAGGGGCTGAAACAGAGGGGCGGAAACAGAGGGGCTGAATCGGAGGGGCTGAAACAGAGGGGCTGGAACAGAGGGGCTGAAACAGAGGGCGAGAAACAGAGGGGCTGAAACACAGGGGCAGAAACAGAGGGGCTGAAACAGAGGGGCTGAAACAGAGGGCGATAAACAGAGGGGCTGAAACAGAGGGCGAGAAACAGAGGGGCTGAAACAGAGGGGCTGAAACAGAGGGGCAGAATCCGAGGGGCTGAATCGGATGGGCTGAAACAGAGGGGCTAAAACAGAGGGACTGAAACAGAGGGCGAGAAACAGAGGGGCTGAAACAGAGGGGCAGAAACAGAGGGGCAGAAACAGAGGGGCTGAAACAGAGGGGCTGAATCAGAGGGGCTGAAACAGAGTGGCTGAAAGAGTGGGCGAGAAACTAAGGGACTGAAACAGCGGGCGAGAAACAGAGTGCCAGAAACAGAGGGGCTGAAACAGACGGGCTGAAACAGAGAGCCTGAAACAGAGGGGCTGAATCAGAGGGGCTGAAACAGAGGGGCTGAAATAGATGGGCTGAAACAGAGGGTATGAATCAGAGGGGCTGAAACAGAGGGGCTGAATCAGCGGGGCTGAAACAGAGGGCGAGAAACTGAGGGGCTGAAACAGAGGGGCTGAAACAGAGGGGCTGAAACAGAGGGCGAGAAACAGAGGGGCTGAAACAGAGGGCGAGAAACAGAGGGGCTGAAACAGAGGGCGAGAAACAGAGGGGCTGAAACACAGGGGCTGAAACAGAGGGGCTGAAACAGAGGGGCTGAATCGGAGGGGCTGAAACAGAGGGGCTGAAACAGAGGGCGAGAAACAGAGAGGCTGAAACAGAGGGCGAGAAACAGAGTGGCTGAAACAGAGGGCGAGAAACAGAGGGGCTGAATCAGAGGGCGAGAAACAGAGGGCAAGAAACAGAGGGGCTGAAACAGAGGGGCTGAAACAGAGGGGCTGAAACAGAGGGCGAGAAACAGAGGGGCTGAAACAGAGGGCGAGAAACAGATGGGCTGAAACAGAGGGCGAGAAACTGAGGGGCTGAAACAGAGGGGCTGAAACAGAGGGGCTGAAACAGAGGGCGAGAAACAGAGGGGCTGAAACAGAGAGGCTGAAACAGAGGAGCTGAAACAGAGGGCGAGAAACAGAGAGGCTGAAACAGAGGGCGAGAAACAGAGGGGCTGAAACAGAGGGCAAGAAACAGAGGGGCTGAAACAGAGGGCGAGAAACAGAGGGGCTGAAACAGAGGGGCTGAAACAGAGGGGCTGAACCAGAAGGGCTGAAACAGAGGGCGAGAAACAGATGGGCTGAAACAGATGGCCAGAAACAGAGGGCTAGAAACAGAGGGACTGAAACAGAGGGGCTGAAACAGAGGGGCTGAAACAGAGGGCGAGAAACAGCACGGCTGAAACAGAGGGCGAGAAACAGACGGGCTGAAACAAAGGGGCTGAAACAGTGGGGCTGAAACAGAGGGGCTGAAACAGAGGGCGAGAAATAGAGGGGCTGAAACAGAGGGCGAGAAACAGAGGGGCTGAAACAGAGGGCGAGAAACAGAGGGGCTGAAACAGAGGGGCTGAAACAGAGGGGCTGAAACAGAGGGCGACAAACAGAGGGGCTGAAACAGAGGGCTAGAAACAGAGGGGCTGAAACAGAGGGCGAGAAACAGAGGGGCTGAATCAGAGGGGCTGAAACAGAGGGCGAGAAACAGGGGGGCTGAAACAGAGGGGCTGAAACAGAGCGTGAGAAACAGAGGGGCTGAAACAGAGGGCGAGAAACAGAGGGGCTGAAACAGAGGGGCTGAAACAGAGGGGCTGATTCAGAGGGGCTGAAACAGAGTGGCTGAATCAGAGGGGCTGAAACAGAGGGCGAGAAACAGAGGGGCTGAAACAGAGGGCGAGAAACAGAGGGGCAGAAACAGAGGGCGAGAAACAGAGGGGCTGAAACAGAGGGGCTGAAACAGAGAGTGCGAATCAGAGGGGCTGAAACAGAGGGCGAGAAACAGAGGGGCTGAAACAGAGGGCGAGAATCAGAGGGGCTGAAACAGAGGGCAAGAAACAGAGGGGCTGAAACAGAGTGGCTGAAACAGAAGGGCTGAAACAGAGGGGCTGAAACAGAGGGGCTGAAACAGAGGGCGAGAAACAGAGGGGCTGAATCAGAGTGGCTGAATCAGAGGGGCTGAAACAGAGCGGCTGATTCAGAGGGGCTGAAACAGAAGGCGAGAAACAGAGGGGCTGAAACAGAGGGCGAGAAACAGAGGGGCAGAAACAGAAGGCGAGAAACAGAGGGGCTGAAACAGAGGGGCTGAAACAGAGGGGCTGAAACAGAGGGCGAGAAGCACAGGGCGAGAAACAGAGAGGCTGAAACAGAGGGGCTGAAACAGAGGGGATGAAACAAAGCGGCTGATACAGAGGGTGAGAAACAGAGGGGCTGAAGCAGAGGGCGAGAAACAGAGTGGCTGAAACATGGCGAGAAACAGAGGGGCTGAAACAGAGGGGCTGAAACAGAGGGGCTGAAACAGAGGGGCTGAAACAGAGGGGCTGAAACAGAGGGCAAGAAACAGAGGGGCTGAAACAGAGGGCGAGAAACAGAGGGGCTGAAACAGAGGGGCTGAAACAGAGGGCGAGAAACAGAGGGGCTGAAACAGAGGGGCTGAAACAGAGGGGCTGAAACAGAGGGCGAGAAACAGAGAGGCTGAAACAGTGGGCGAGAAACTGAGTGGCTGAAACAGAGGGCAAGAAACAGAGGGGCTGAAACAGAGGGCGAGAAACAGAGGGGCTGAAACAGAGGGCGAGAAACAGAGGGGCTGAAACAGAGGGGCTGAAACAGAGGGCAAGAAACAGAGGGGCTGAAACAGAGGGCGAGAAACAGAGCGGCTGAAACAGAGGGGCTGAAACAGAGGGCGAGAAACAGAGGGGCTGAAACAGAGGGGCTGAAACAGAGGGGCTGAAACAGAGGGCGAGAAACAGAGAGGCTGAAACAGTGGGCGAGAAACTGAGTGGCTGCAACAGAGGGCAAGAAACAGAGGGGCTGAAACAGAGGGCGAGAAACAGAGGGGCTGAAACAGAGGGCGAGAAACAGAGGGGCTGAAACAGAGGGGCTGAATCAGAGGGGCTGAAACAGAGGGCAAGAAACAGAAGGGCTGAAACAGAGGGGCTGAAACAGAGGGCGAGAAACAGAGGGGCTGAATCAGAGTGGCTGAATCAGAGGGGCTGAAACAGAGGGGCTGATTCAGAGGGGCTGAAACAGAAGGCGAGAAACAGAGGGGCTGAAACAGAGGGCGAGAAACAGAGGGGCTGAAACAGAGGGGCTGAAACAGAGGGCGCGAAACAGAGCGGCTGAAACAGACGGCAAGAAACAGAGGGGCTGAAACAGAGGGGCTGAACCAGAGGGCGAGAAACAGAGGGGCTGAAACAGAGGGCGAGAAACAGAGGGGCTGAAACAGAGGGCGAGAAACAGAGGGGCTGAAACAGAGGGGCTGAAACAGAGGGGCTGAATCGGAGGGGCTGAAACAGAGGGGATGAAACAGAGGGGATGAAACAAAGCGGCTGATACAGAGGGTGAGAAACAGAGGGGCTGAAACAGAGGGCTCGAAACAGAGGGGCTGAAACAGAGGGCGAGAAACAGAGGGGCTGAATCAGAGGGGCTGAAACAGAGGGCGAGATACAGGGGGGCTGAAACAGAGGGCGAGAAACAGAGGGGCTGAAACAGAGGGGCTGAAACAGAGTGTGAGAAACAGAGGGGCTGAAACAGAGGGCGAGAAACAGAGGGGCTGAAACAGAGGGGCTGAAACAGAGGGGCTGATTCAGAGGGGCTGAAACAGAGTGGCTGAATCAGAGGGGCTGAAACAGAGGGCGAGAAACAGAGGGGCTGAAACAGGGGGCGAGAAACAGAGGGGCAGAAACAGAGGGCGAGAAACAGAGGGGCTGAAACAGAGGGGCTGAAACAGAGAGTGCGAATCAGAGGGGCTGAAACAGAGGGCGAGAAACAGAGGGGCTGAATCAGAGGGCGAGAAACAGAGGGGCTGAAACAGAGGGCAAGAAACAGAGGGGCTGAAACAGAGGGGCTGAAACAGAGGGGCTGAAACAGAGGGCGAGAAACAGAGGGGCTGAAACAGAGGGCGAGAAACAGATGGGCTGAAACAGAGGGCGAGAAACAGAGGGGCTGAAACAGAGGGGCTGAAACAAAGGGGCTGAAACAGAGGGCGAGAAACAGAGGGGCTGAAACAGAGAGGCTGAAACAGAGGAGCTGAAACAGAGTGCGAGAAACAGAAAGGCTGAAACAGAGGGCGAGAAACAGAGTGGCTGAAACAGAGGGCAAGAAACAGAGGGGCTGAAACAGAGGGCGAGAAACAGAGGGGCTGAAACAGAGGGGCTGAAACAGAGGGGCTGAACCAGAAGGGCTGAAACAGAGGGCGAGAAACAGAGGGGCTGAAACAGAGGGCCAGAAACAGAGGGCGAGAAACAGAGGGACTGAAACAGAGGGGCTGAAACAGAGGGGCTGAAACAGAGGGCGAGAAACAGCGCGGCTGAAACAGAGGGCGAGAAACAGAGGGGCTGAAACAAAGGGGCTGAAACAGTGGGGCTGAAACAGAGGGGCTGAAACAGAGGGCGAGAAATAGAGGGGCTGAAACAGAGGGCGAGAAACAGAGGGGCTGAAACAGAGGGCGAGAAACAGAGGGGCTGAAACAGAGGGGCTGAAACAGAGGGGCTGAAACAGAGGGCGACAAACAGAGGGGCTGAATCAGAGGGCTAGAAACAGAGGGGCTGAAACAGAGGGCGAGAAACAGAGGGGCTGAATCAGAGGGGCTGAAACAGAGGGCGAGAAACAGGGGGGCTGAAACAGAGGGTCTGAAACAGAGCGTGAGAAACAGAGGGGCTGAAACAGAGGGCGAGAAACAGAGGGGCTGAAACAGAGGGGCTGAAACAGAGGGGCTGATTCAGAGGGGCTGAAACAGAGTGGCTGAATCAGAGGGGCTGAAACAGAGGGCGAGAAACAGAGGGGCTGAAACAGAGGGCGAGAAACAGAGGGGCAGAAACAGAGGGCGAGAAACAGAGGGGCTGAAACAGAGTGGCTGAAACAGAGAGTGCGAATCAGAGGGGCTGAAACAGAGGGCGAGAAACAGAGGGGCTGAAACAGAGGGCGAGAATCAGAGGGGCTGAAACAGAGTGGCTGAAACAGAAGGGCTGAAACAGAGGGGCTGAAACAGAGGGGCTGAAACAGAGGGCGAGAAACAGAGGGGCTGAATCAGAGTGGCTGAATCAGAGGGGCTGAAACAGAGGGGCTGATTCAGAGGGGCTGAAACAGAAGGCGAGAAACAGAGGGGCTGAAACAGAGGGCGAGAAACAGAGGGGCAGAAACAGAAGGCGAGAAACAGAGGGGCTGAAACAGAGGGGCTGAAACAGAGGGGCTGAAACAGAGGGCGAGAAGCACAGGGCGAGAAACAGAGAGGCTGAAACAGAGGGGCTGAAACAGAGGGGATGAAACAAAGCGGCTGATACAGAGGGTGAGAAACAGATTGGCTGAAGCAGAGGGCGAGAAACAGAGTGGCTGAAACATGGCGAGAAACAGAGGGGCTGAAACGGAGGGGCTGAAACAGAGGGGCTGAAACAGAGGGGCTGAAACAGAGGGGCTGAAACAGAGGGCAAGAAACAGAGGGGCTGAAACAGAGGGCGAGAAACAGAGGGGCTGAAACAGAGGGGCTGAAACAGAGGGCGAGAAACAGAGGGGCTGAAACAGAGGGGCTGAAACAGAGGGGCTGAAACAGAGGGCGAGAAACAGAGAGGCTGAAACAGTGGGCGAGAAACTGAGTGGCTGAAACAGAGGGCAAGAAACAGAGGGGCTGAAACAGAGGGCGAGAAACAGAGGGGCTGAAACAGAGGGCGAGAAACAGAGGGGCTGAAACAGAGGGGCTGAAACAGAGGGCAAGAAACAGAGGGGCTGAAACAGAGGGCGAGAAACAGAGGGGCTGAAACAGAGGGGCTGAAACAGAGGGCGAGAAACAGAGGGGCTGAAACAGAGGGGCTGAAACAGAGGGGCTGAAACAGAGGGCGAGAAACAGAGAGGCTGAAACAGTGGGCGAGAAACTGAGTGGCTGAAACAGAGGGCAAGAAACAGAGGGGCTGAAACAGAGGACGAGAAACAGAGGGGCTGAAACAGAGGGCGAGAAACAGAGGGGCTGAAACAGAGGGGCTGAATCAGAGGGGCTGAAACAGAGGGCAAGAAACAGAAGGGCTGAAACAGAGGGGCTGAAACAGAGGGCGAGAAACAGAGGGGCTGAATCAGAGTGGCTGAATCAGAGGGGCTGAAACAGAGGGGCTGATTCAGAGGGGCTGAAACAGAAGGCGAGAAACAGAGGGGCTGAAACAGAGGGCGAGAAACAGAGGGGCTGAAACAGAGGGGCTGAAACAGAGGGCGCGAAACAGAGCGGCTGAAACAGACGGCAAGAAACAGAGGGGCTGAAACAGAGGGGCTGAAACAGAGGGCGAGAAACAGAGGGGCTGAAACAGAGGGCGAGAAACAGAGGGGCTGAAACAGAGGGCGAGAAACAGAGGGGCTGAAACAGAGGGGCTGAAACAGAGGGGCTGAATCGGAGGGGCTGAAACAGAGGGGCTGAAACAGAGGGGCTGAAACAGAGGGCGAGAAACAGAGGGGCTGAAACACAGGGGCAGAAACAGAGGGGCTGAAACAGAGGTGCTGAAACAGAGGGCGATAAACAGAGGGGCTGAAACAGAGGGCGAGAAACAGAGGGGCTGAAACAGAGGGGCTGAAACAGAGGGGCAGAATCCGAGGGGCTGAATCGGATGGGCTGAAACAGAGGGGCTAAAACAGAGGGACTGAAACAGAGGGCGAGAAACAGAGGGGCTGAAACAGAGGGGCAGAAACAGAGGGGCAGAAACAGAGAGGCTGAAACAGAGGGGCTGAATCAGAGGGGCTGAAACAGAGTGGCTGAAAGAGTGGGCGAGAAACTAAGGGACTGAAACAGCGGGCGAGAAACAGAGTGCCAGAAACAGAGGGGCTGAAACAGACGGGCTGAAACAGAGAGCCTGAAACAGAGGGGCTGAATCAGAGGGGCTGAAACAGAGGGGCTGAAATAGATGGGCTGAAACAGAGGGGCTGAATCAGAGGGGCTGAAACAGAGGGGCTGAATCAGAGGGGCTGAATCAGAGGGCGAGAAACAGAGGGGCTGAAACAGAGGGCGAGAAACACAGGGGCTGAAACAGAGGGCGAGAAACAGACGGGCTGAAACAGAGGGGCTGAAACAGAGGGCGACAAACAGAGGGGCTGAAACAGAGGGGCTGAAACAGAGTGGCTGAAACAGAGGGCGAGAAACAGAGGGGCTGAAACAGAGTGTGAGAAACAGAGGGGCTGAAACAGAGGGCGAGAAACAGAGGGGCTGAAACAGAGGGGCTGAAACAGAGGGGCTGATTCAGAGGGGCTGAAACAGAGTGGCTGAATCAGAGGGGCTGAAACAGAGGGCGAGAAACAGAGGGGCTGAAACAGGGGGCGAGAAACAGAGGGGCAGAAACAGAGGGCGAGAAACAGAGGGGCTGAAACAGAGGGGCTGAAACAGAGAGTGCGAATCAGAGGGGCTGAAACAGAGGGCGAGAAACAGAGTGGCTGAAACAGAGGGCGAGAATCAGAGGGGCTGAAACAGAGGGCAAGAAACAGAAGGGCTGAAACAGAGGGGCTGAAACAGAGGGCGAGAAACAGAGGGGCTGAATCAGAGTGGCTGAATCAGAGGGGCTGAAACAGAGGGGCTGATTCAGAGGGGCTGAAACAGAAGGCGAGAAACAGAGGGGCTGAAACTGAGGGGCTGAAACAGAGGGC
Organism: Chiloscyllium punctatum; assembly: GCF_047496795.1. Lineage (NCBI taxonomy): Eukaryota > Metazoa > Chordata > Chondrichthyes > Orectolobiformes > Hemiscylliidae > Chiloscyllium > Chiloscyllium punctatum. The sequence continues at coordinate 3,644,261 of NW_027309793.1, read as the reverse complement.
GCGAAACAGAGCGGCTGAAACAGACGGCAAGAAACAGAGGGGCTGAAACAGAGGGGCTGAAACAGAGGGCGAGAAACAGAGGGCCTGAAACAGAGGGCGAGAAACAGAGGGGCTGAAACAGAGGGCGAGAAACAGAGGGGCTGAAACAGAGGGGCTGAAACAGAGGGGCTGAATCGGAGGGGCTGAAACAGAGGGGCTGGAACAGAGGGGCTGAAACAGAGGGCGAGAAACAGAGGGGCTGAAACACAGGGGCAGAAACAGAGGGGCTGAAACAGAGGGGCTGAAACAGAGGGCGATAAACAGAGGGGCTGAAACAGAGGGCGAGAAACAGAGGGGCTGAAACAGAGGGGCTGAAACAGAGGGGCAGAATCCGAGGGGCTGAATCGGATGGGCTGAAACAGAGGGGCTAAAACAGAGGGACTGAAACAGAGGGCGAGAAACAGAGGGGCTGAAACAGAGGGGCAGAAACAGAGGGGCAGAAACAGAGGGGCTGAAACAGAGGGGCTGAATCAGAGGGGCTGAAACAGAGTGGCTGAAAGAGTGGGCGAGAAACTAAGGGACTGAAACAGCGGGCGAGAAACAGAGTGCCAGAAACAGAGGGGCTGAAACAGACGGGCTGAAACAGAGAGCCTGAAACAGAGGGGCTGAATCAGAGGGGCTGAAACAGAGGGGCTGAAATAGATGGGCTGAAACAGAGGGTATGAATCAGAGGGGCTGAAACAGAGGGGCTGAATCAGCGGGGCTGAAACAGAGGGCGAGAAACTGAGGGGCTGAAACAGAGGGGCTGAAACAGAGGGGCTGAAACAGAGGGCGAGAAACAGAGGGGCTGAAACAGAGGGCGAGAAACAGAGGGGCTGAAACAGAGGGCGAGAAACAGAGGGGCTGAAACACAGGGGCTGAAACAGAGGGGCTGAAACAGAGGGGCTGAATCGGAGGGGCTGAAACAGAGGGGCTGAAACAGAGGGCGAGAAACAGAGAGGCTGAAACAGAGGGCGAGAAACAGAGTGGCTGAAACAGAGGGCGAGAAACAGAGGGGCTGAATCAGAGGGCGAGAAACAGAGGGCAAGAAACAGAGGGGCTGAAACAGAGGGGCTGAAACAGAGGGGCTGAAACAGAGGGCGAGAAACAGAGGGGCTGAAACAGAGGGCGAGAAACAGATGGGCTGAAACAGAGGGCGAGAAACTGAGGGGCTGAAACAGAGGGGCTGAAACAGAGGGGCTGAAACAGAGGGCGAGAAACAGAGGGGCTGAAACAGAGAGGCTGAAACAGAGGAGCTGAAACAGAGGGCGAGAAACAGAGAGGCTGAAACAGAGGGCGAGAAACAGAGGGGCTGAAACAGAGGGCAAGAAACAGAGGGGCTGAAACAGAGGGCGAGAAACAGAGGGGCTGAAACAGAGGGGCTGAAACAGAGGGGCTGAACCAGAAGGGCTGAAACAGAGGGCGAGAAACAGATGGGCTGAAACAGAGGGCCAGAAACACAGGGCTAGAAACAGAGGGACTGAAACAGAGGGGCTGAAACAGAGGGGCTGAAACAGAGGGCGAGAAACAGCGCGGCTGAAACAGAGGGCGAGAAACAGACGGGCTGAAACAAAGGGGCTGAAACAGTGGGGCTGAAACAGAGGGGCTGAAACAGAGGGCGAGAAATAGAGGGGCTGAAACAGAGGGCGAGAAACAGAGGGGCTGAAACAGAGGGCGAGAAACAGAGGGGCTGAAACAGAGGGGCTGAAACAGAGGGGCTGAAACAGAGGGCGACAAACAGAGGGGCTGAAACAGAGGGCTAGAAACAGAGGGGCTGAAACAGAGGGCGAGAAACAGAGGGGCTGAATCAGAGGGGCTGAAACAGAGGGCGAGAAACAGGGGGGCTGAAACAGAGGGGCTGAAACAGAGCGTGAGAAACAGAGGGGCTGAAACAGAGGGCGAGAAACAGAGGGGCTGAAACAGAGGGGCTGAAACAGAGGGGCTGATTCAGAGGGGCTGAAACAGAGTGGCTGAATCAGAGGGGCTGAAACAGAGGGCGAGAAACAGAGGGGCTGAAACAGAGGGCGAGAAACAGAGGGGCAGAAACAGAGGGCGAGAAACAGAGGGGCTGAAACAGAGGGGCTGAAACAGAGAGTGCGAATCAGAGGGGCTGAAACAGAGGGCGAGAAACAGAGGGGCTGAAACAGAGGGCGAGAATCAGAGGGGCTGAAACAGAGGGCAAGAAACAGAGGGGCTGAAACAGAGTGGCTGAAACAGAAGGGCTGAAACAGAGGGGCTGAAACAGAGGGGCTGAAACAGAGGGCGAGAAACAGAGGGGCTGAATCAGAGTGGCTGAATCAGAGGGGCTGAAACAGAGCGGCTGATTCAGAGGGGCTGAAACAGAAGGCGAGAAACAGAGGGGCTGAAACAGAGGGCGAGAAACAGAGGGGCAGAAACAGAAGGCGAGAAACAGAGGGGCTGAAACAGAGGGGCTGAAACAGAGGGGCTGAAACAGAGGGCGAGAAGCACAGGGCGAGAAACAGAGAGGCTGAAACAGAGGGGCTGAAACAGAGGGGATGAAACAAAGCGGCTGATACAGAGGGTGAGAAACAGAGGGGCTGAAGCAGAGGGCGAGAAACAGAGTGGCTGAAACATGGCGAGAAACAGAGGGGCTGAAACAGAGGGGCTGAAACAGAGGGGCTGAAACAGAGGGGCTGAAACAGAGGGGCTGAAACAGAGGGCAAGAAACAGAGGGGCTGAAACAGAGGGCGAGAAACAGAGGGGCTGAAACAGAGGGGCTGAAACAGAGGGCGAGAAACAGAGGGGCTGAAACAGAGGGGCTGAAACAGAGGGGCTGAAACAGAGGGCGAGAAACAGAGAGGCTGAAACAGTGGGCGAGAAACTGAGTGGCTGAAACAGAGGGCAAGAAACAGAGGGGCTGAAACAGAGGGCGAGAAACAGAGGGGCTGAAACAGAGGGCGAGAAACAGAGGGGCTGAAACAGAGGGGCTGAAACAGAGGGCAAGAAACAGAGGGGCTGAAACAGAGGGCGAGAAACAGAGCGGCTGAAACAGAGGGGCTGAAACAGAGGGCGAGAAACAGAGGGGCTGAAACAGAGGGGCTGAAACAGAGGGGCTGAAACAGAGGGCGAGAAACAGAGAGGCTGAAACAGTGGGCGAGAAACTGAGTGGCTGCAACAGAGGGCAAGAAACAGAGGGGCTGAAACAGAGGGCGAGAAACAGAGGGGCTGAAACAGAGGGCGAGAAACAGAGGGGCTGAAACAGAGGGGCTGAATCAGAGGGGCTGAAACAGAGGGCAAGAAACAGAAGGGCTGAAACAGAGGGGCTGAAACAGAGGGCGAGAAACAGAGGGGCTGAATCAGAGTGGCTGAATCAGAGGGGCTGAAACAGAGGGGCTGATTCAGAGGGGCTGAAACAGAAGGCGAGAAACAGAGGGGCTGAAACAGAGGGCGAGAAACAGAGGGGCTGAAACAGAGGGGCTGAAACAGAGGGCGCGAAACAGAGCGGCTGAAACAGACGGCAAGAAACAGAGGGGCTGAAACAGAGGGGCTGAAACAGAGGGCGAGAAACAGAGGGGCTGAAACAGAGGGCGAGAAACAGAGGGGCTGAAACAGAGGGCGAGAAACAGAGGGGCTGAAACAGAGGGGCTGAAACAGAGGGGCTGAATCGGAGGGGCTGAAACAGAGGGGATGAAACAGAGGGGATGAAACAAAGCGGCTGATACAGAGGGTGAGAAACAGAGGGGCTGAAACAGAGGGCTCGAAACAGAGGGGCTGAAACAGAGGGCGAGAAACAGAGGGGCTGAATCAGAGGGGCTGAAACAGAGGGCGAGATACAGGGGGGCTGAAACAGAGGGCGAGAAACAGAGGGGCTGAAACAGAGGGGCTGAAACAGAGTGTGAGAAACAGAGGGGCTGAAACAGAGGGCGAGAAACAGAGGGGCTGAAACAGAGGGGCTGAAACAGAGGGGCTGATTCAGAGGGGCTGAAACAGAGTGGCTGAATCAGAGGGGCTGAAACAGAGGGCGAGAAACAGAGGGGCTGAAACAGGGGGCGAGAAACAGAGGGGCAGAAACAGAGGGCGAGAAACAGAGGGGCTGAAACAGAGGGGCTGAAACAGAGAGTGCGAATCAGAGGGGCTGAAACAGAGGGCGAGAAACAGAGGGGCTGAATCAGAGGGCGAGAAACAGAGGGGCTGAAACAGAGGGCAAGAAACAGAGGGGCTGAAACAGAGGGGCTGAAACAGAGGGGCTGAAACAGAGGGCGAGAAACAGAGGGGCTGAAACAGAGGGCGAGAAACAGATGGGCTGAAACAGAGGGCGAGAAACAGAGGGGCTGAAACAGAGGGGCTGAAACAAAGGGGCTGAAACAGAGGGCGAGAAACAGAGGGGCTGAAACAGAGAGGCTGAAACAGAGGAGCTGAAACAGAGGGCGAGAAACAGAAAGGCTGAAACAGAGGGCGAGAAACAGAGTGGCTGAAACAGAGGGCAAGAAACAGAGGGGCTGAAACAGAGGGCGAGAAACAGAGGGGCTGAAACAGAGGGGCTGAAACAGAGGGGCTGAACCAGAAGGGCTGAAACAGAGGGCGAGAAACAGAGGGGCTGAAACAGAGGGCCAGAAACAGAGGGCGAGAAACAGAGGGACTGAAACAGAGGGGCTGAAACAGAGGGGCTGAAACAGAGGGCGAGAAACAGCGCGGCTGAAACAGAGGGCGAGAAACAGAGGGGCTGAAACAAAGGGGCTGAAACAGTGGGGCTGAAACAGAGGGGCTGAAACAGAGGGCGAGAAATAGAGGGGCTGAAACAGAGGGCGAGAAACAGAGGGGCTGAAACAGAGGGCGAGAAATAGAGGGGCTGAAACAGAGGGGCTGAAACAGAGGGGCTGAAACAGAGGGCGACAAACAGAGGGGCTGAATCAGAGGGCTAGAAACAGAGGGGCTGGAACAGAGGGCGAGAAACAGAGGGGCTGAATCAGAGGGGCTGAAACAGAGGGCGAGAAACAGGGGGGCTGAAACAGAGGGGCTGAAACAGAGCGTGAGAAACAGAGGGGCTGAAACAGAGGGCGAGAAACAGAGGGGCTGAAACAGAGGGGCTGAAACAGAGGGGCTGATTCAGAGGGGCTGAAACAGAGTGGCTGAATCAGAGGGGCTGAAACAGAGGGCGAGAAACAGAGGGGCTGAAACAGAGGGCGAGAAACAGAGGGGCAGAAACAGAGGGCGAGAAACAGAGGGGCTGAAACAGAGTGGCTGAAACAGAGAGTGCGAATCAGAGGGGCTGAAACAGAGGGCGAGAAACAGAGGGGTTGAAACAGAGGGCGAGAATCAGAGGGGCTGAAACAGAGTGGCTGAAACAGAAGGGCTGAAACAGAGGGGCTGAAACAGAGGGGCTGAAACAGAGGGCGAGAAACAGAGGGGCTGAATCAGAGTGGCTGAATCAGAGGGGCTGAAACAGAGGGGCTGATTCAGAGGGGCTGAAACAGAAGGCGAGAAACAGAGGGGCTGAAACAGAGGGCGAGAAACAGAGGGGCAGAAACAGAAGGCGAGAAACAGAGGGGCTGAAACAGAGGGGCTGAAACAGAGGGGCTGAAACAGAGGGCGAGAAGCACAGGGCGAGAAACAGAGAGGCTGAAACAGAGGGGCTGAAACAGAGGGGATGAAACAAAGCGGCTGATACAGAGGGTGAGAAACAGATTGGCTGAAGCAGAGGGCGAGAAACAGAGTGGCTGAAACATGGCGAGAAACAGAGGGGCTGAAACGGAGGGGCTGAAACAGAGGGGCTGAAACAGAGGGGCTGAAACAGAGGGGCTGAAACAGAGGGCAAGAAACAGAGGGGCTGAAACAGAGGGCGAGAAACAGAGGGGCTGAAACAGAGGGGCTGAAACAGAGGGCGAGAAACAGAGGGGCTGAAACAGAGGGGCTGAAACAGAGGGGCTGAAACAGAGGGCGAGAAACAGAGAGGCTGAAACAGTGGGCGAGAAACTGAGTGGCTGAAACAGAGGGCAAGAAACAGAGGGGCTGAAACAGAGGGCGAGAAACAGAGGGGCTGAAACAGAGGGCGAGAAACAGAGGGGCTGAAACAGAGGGGCTGAAACAGAGGGCAAGAAACAGAGGGGCTGAAACAGAGGGCGAGAAACAGAGGGGCTGAAACAGAGGGGCTGAAACAGAGGGCGAGAAACAGAGGGGCTGAAACAGAGGGGCTGAAACAGAGGGGCTGAAACAGAGGGCGATAAACAGAGAGGCTGAAACAGTGGGCGAGAAACTGAGTGGCTGAAACAGAGGGCAAGAAACAGAGGGGCTGAAACAGAGGACGAGAAACAGAGGGGCTGAAACAGAGGGCGAGAAACAGAGGGGCTGAAACAGAGGGGCTGAATCAGAGGGGCTGAAACAGAGGGCAAGAAACAGAAGGGCTGAAACAGAGGGGCTGAAACAGAGGGCGAGAAACAGAGGGGCTGAATCAGAGTGGCTGAATCAGAGGGGCTGAAACAGAGGGGCTGATTCAGAGGGGCTGAAACAGAAGGCGAGAAACAGAGGGGCTGAAACAGAGGGCGAGAAACAGAGGGGCTGAAACAGAGGGGCTGAAACAGAGGGCGCGAAACAGAGCGGCTGAAACAGACGGCAAGAAACAGAGGGGCTGAAACAGAGGGGCTGAAACAGAGGGCGAGAAACAGAGGGGCTGAAACAGAGGGCGAGAAACAGAGGGGCTGAAACAGAGGGCGAGAAACAGAGGGGCTGAAACAGAGGGGCTGAAACAGAGGGGCTGAATCGGAGGGGCTGAAACAGAGGGGCTGAAACAGAGGGGCTGAAACAGAGGGCGAGAAACAGAGGGGCTGAAACACAGGGGCAGAAACAGAGGGGCTGAAACAGAGGTGCTGAAACAGAGGGCGATAAACAGAGGGGCTGAAACAGAGGGCGAGAAACAGAGGGGCTGAAACAGAGGGGCTGAAACAGAGGGGCAGAATCCGAGGGGCTGAATCGGATGGGCTGAAACAGAGGGGCTAAAACAGAGGGACTGAAACAGAGGGCGAGAAACAGAGGGGCAGAAACAGAGGGGCAGAAACAGAGGGGCAGAAACAGAGAGGCTGAAACAGAGGGGCTGAATCAGAGGGGCTGAAACAGAGTGGCTGAAAGAGTGGGCGAGAAACTAAGGGACTGAAACAGCGGGCGAGAAACAGAGTGCCAGAAACAGAGGGGCTGAAACAGACGGGCTGAAACAGAGAGCCTGAAACAGAGGGGCTGAATCAGAGGGGCTGAAACAGAGGGGCTGAAATAGATGGGCTGAAACAGAGGGGCTGAATCAGAGGGGCTGAAACAGAGGGGCTGAATCAGAGGGGCTGAATCAGAGGGCGAGAAACAGAGGGGCTGAAACAGAGGGCGAGAAACACAGGGGCTGAAACAGAGGGCGAGAAACAGACGGGCTGAAACAGAGGGGCTGAAACAGAGGGCGACAAACAGAGGGGCTGAAACAGAGGGCGAGAAACAGAGGGGCTGAAACAGAGGGGCTGAAACAGAGGGGCTGAAACAGAGGGCGAGAAACAGAGGGGCTGAAACAGAGTGCGAGAAACAGAGGGGCTGAAACAGAGGGGCTGAAACAGACGGGCTGAAACAGAGAGCCTGAAACAGAGGGGCTGAATCAGAGGGGCTGAAACTGAGGGGCTGAAATAGAGGGGCTGAAACAGAGGGTATGAATCAGAGGGGCTGAAACAGAGGGGCTGAATCAGCGGGGCTGAAACAGAGGGCGAGAAACAGAGGGGCTGAAACAGAGGGGCTGAAACAGAGGGGCTGATTCAGAGGGGCTGAAACAGAGTGGCTGAATCAGAGGGGCTGAAACAGAGGGCGAGAAACAGAGGGGCTGAAACAGGGGGCGAGAAACAGAGGGGCAGAAACAGAGGGCGAGAAACAGAGGGGCTGAAACAGAGGGGCTGAAACAGAGAGTGCGAATCAGAGGGGCTGAAACAGAGGGCGAGAAACAGAGGGGCTGAATCAGAGGGCGAGAAACAGAGGGGCTGAAACAGAGGGCAAGAAACAGAGGGGCTGAAACAGAGGGGCTGAAACTGAGGGGCTGAAACAGAGGGCGAGAAACAGAGGGGCTGAAACAGAGGGCGAGAAACAGATGGGCTGAAACAGAGGGCGAGAAACAGAGGGGCTGAAACAGAGGGGCTGAAACTGAGGGGCTGAAACAGAGGGCAAGAAACAGAGGGGCTGAAACAGAGGGGCTGAAACAAAGGGGCTGAAACAGAGGGCGAGAAACAGAGGGGCTGAAACAGAGAGGCTGAAACGGAGGAGCTGAAACAGAGTGCGAGAAACAGAAAGGCTGAAACAGAGGGCGAGAAACAGAGTGGCTGAAACAGAGGGCAAGAAACAGAGGGGCTGAAACAGAGGGCGAGAAACAGAGGGGCTGAAACAGAGGGGCTGAAACAGAGGGGCTGAACCAGAAGGGCTGAAACAGAGGGCGAGAAACAGAGGGGCTGAAACAGAGGGCCAGAAACAGAGGGCGAGAAACAGAGGGACTGAAACAGAGGGGCTGAAACAGAGGGGCTGAAACAGAGGGCGAGAAACAGCGCGGCTGAAACAGAGGGCGAGAAACAGAGGGGCTGAAACAAAGGGGCTGAAACAGTGGGGCTGAAACAGAGGGGCTGAAACAGAGGGCGAGAAATAGAGGGGCTGAAACAGAGGGCGAGAAACAGAGGGGCTGAAACAGAGGGCGAGAAACAGAGGGGCTGAAACAGAGGGGCTGAAACAGAGGGGCTGAAACAGAGGGCGACAAACAGAGGGGCTGAATCAGAGGGCTAGAAACAGAGGGGCTGAAACAGAGGGCGAGAAACAGAGGGGCTGAATCAGAGGGGCTGAAACAGAGGGCGAGAAACAGGGGGGCTGAAACAGAGGGTCTGAAACAGAGCGTGAGAAACAGAGGGGCTGAAACAGAGGGCGAGAAACAGAGGGGCTGAAACAGAGGGGCTGAAACAGAGGGGCTGATTCAGAGGGGCTGAAACAGAGTGGCTGAATCAGAGGGGCTGAAACAGAGGGCGAGAAACAGAGGGGCTGAAACAGAGGGCGAGAAACAGAGGGGCAGAAACAGAGGGCGAGAAACAGAGGGGCTGAAACAGAGTGGCTGAAACAGAGAGTGCGAATCAGAGGGGCTGAAACAGAGGGCGAGAAACAGAGGGGCTGAAACAGAGGGCGAGAATCAGAGGGGCTGAAACAGAGTGGCTGAAACAGAAGGGCTGAAACAGAGGGGCTGAAACAGAGGGGCTGAAACAGAGGGCGAGAAACAGAGGGGCTGAATCAGAGTGGCTGAATCAGAGGGGCTGAAACAGAGGGGCTGATTCAGAGGGGCTGAAACAGAAGGCGAGAAACAGAGGGGCTGAAACAGAGGGCGAGAAACAGAGGGGCAGAAACAGAAGGCGAGAAACAGAGGGGCTGAAACAGAGGGGCTGAAACAGAGGGGCTGAAACAGAGGGCGAGAAGCACAGGGCGAGAAACAGAGAGGCTGAAACAGAGGGGCTGAAACAGAGGGGATGAAACAAAGCGGCTGATACAGAGGGTGAGAAACAGATTGGCTGAAGCAGAGGGCGAGAAACAGAGTGGCTGAAACATGGCGAGAAACAGAGGGGCTGAAACGGAGGGGCTGAAACAGAGGGGCTGAAACAGAGGGGCTGAAACAGAGGGGCTGAAACAGAGGGCAAGAAACAGAGGGGCTGAAACAGAGGGCGAGAAACAGAGGGGCTGAAACAGAGGGGCTGAAACAGAGGGCGAGAAACAGAGGGGCTGAAACAGAGGGGCTGAAACAGAGGGGCTGAAACAGAGGGCGAGAAACAGAGAGGCTGAAACAGTGGGCGAGAAACTGAGTGGCTGAAACAGAGGGCAAGAAACAGAGGGGCTGAAACAGAGGGCGAGAAACAGAGGGGCTGAAACAGAGGGCGAGAAACAGAGGGGCTGAAACAGAGGGGCTGAAACAGAGGGCAAGAAACAGAGGGGCTGAAACAGAGGGCGAGAAACAGAGGGGCTGAAACAGAGGGGCTGAAACAGAGGGCGAGAAACAGAGGGGCTGAAACAGAGGGGCTGAAACAGAGGGGCTGAAACAGAGGGCGAGAAACAGAGAGGCTGAAACAGTGGGCGAGAAACTGAGTGGCTGAAACAGAGGGCAAGAAACAGAGGGGCTGAAACAGAGGACGAGAAACAGAGGGGCTGAAACAGAGGGCGAGAAACAGAGGGGCTGAAACAGAGGGGCTGAATCAGAGGGGCTGAAACAGAGGGCAAGAAACAGAAGGGCTGAAACAGAGGGGCTGAAACAGAGGGCGAGAAACAGAGGGGCTGAATCAGAGTGGCTGAATCAGAGGGGCTGAAACAGAGGGGCTGATTCAGAGGGGCTGAAACAGAAGGCGAGAAACAGAGGGGCTGAAACAGAGGGCGAGAAACAGAGGGGCTGAAACAGAGGGGCTGAAACAGAGGGCGCGAAACAGAGCGGCTGAAACAGACGGCAAGAAACAGAGGGGCTGAAACAGAGGGGCTGAAACAGAGGGCGAGAAACAGAGGGGCTGAAACAGAGGGCGAGAAACAGAGGGGCTGAAACAGAGGGCGAGAAACAGAGGGGCTGAAACAGAGGGGCTGAAACAGAGGGGCTGAATCGGAGGGGCTGAAACAGAGGGGCTGAAACAGAGGGGCTGAAACAGAGGGCGAGAAACAGAGGGGCTGAAACACAGGGGCAGAAACAGAGGGGCTGAAACAGAGGTGCTGAAACAGAGGGCGATAAACAGAGGGGCTGAAACAGAGGGCGAGAAACAGAGGGGCTGAAACAGAGGGGCTGAAACAGAGGGGCAGAATCCGAGGGGCTGAATCGGATGGGCTGAAACAGAGGGGCTAAAACAGAGGGACTGAAACAGAGGGCGAGAAACAGAGGGGCTGAAACAGAGGGGCAGAAACAGAGGGGCAGAAACAGAGAGGCTGAAACAGAGGGGCTGAATCAGAGGGGCTGAAACAGAGTGGCTGAAAGAGTGGGCGAGAAACTAAGGGACTGAAACAGCGGGCGAGAAACAGAGTGCCAGAAACAGAGGGGCTGAAACAGACGGGCTGAAACAGAGAGCCTGAAACAGAGGGGCTGAATCAGAGGGGCTGAAACAGAGGGGCTGAAATAGATGGGCTGAAACAGAGGGGCTGAATCAGAGGGGCTGAAACAGAGGGGCTGAATCAGAGGGGCTGAATCAGAGGGCGAGAAACAGAGGGGCTGAAACAGAGGGCGAGAAACACAGGGGCTGAAACAGAGGGCGAGAAACAGACGGGCTGAAACAGAGGGGCTGAAACAGAGGGCGACAAACAGAGGGGCTGAAACAGAGGGGCTGAAACAGAGTGGCTGAAACAGAGGGCGAGAAACAGAGGGGCTGAAACAGAGTGTGAGAAACAGAGGGGCTGAAACAGAGGGCGAGAAACAGAGGGGCTGAAACAGAGGGGCTGAAACAGAGGGGCTGATTCAGAGGGGCTGAAACAGAGTGGCTGAATCAGAGGGGCTGAAACAGAGGGCGAGAAACAGAGGGGCTGAAACAGGGGGCGAGAAACAGAGGGGCAGAAACAGAGGGCGAGAAACAGAGGGGCTGAAACAGAGGGGCTGAAACAGAGAGTGCGAATCAGAGGGGCTGAAACAGAGGGCGAGAAACAGAGTGGCTGAAACAGAGGGCGAGAATCAGAGGGGCTGAAACAGAGGTGCTGAAACAGAGGGCGATAAACAGAGGGGCTGAAACAGAGGGCGAGAAACAGAGGGGCTGAAACAGAGGGGCTGAAACAGAGGGCGCGAAACAGAGCGGCTGAAACAGACGGCAAGAAACAGAGGGGCTGAAACAGAGGGGCTGAAACAGAGGGCGAGAAACAGAGGGGCTGAAACAGAGGGCGAGAAACAGAGGGGCTGAAACAGAGGGCGAGAAACAGAGGGGCTGAAACAGAGGGGCTGAAACAGAGGGGCTGAATCGGAGGGGCTGAAACAGAGGGGCTGAAACAGAGGGGCTGAAACAGAGGGCGAGAAACAGAGGGGCTGAAACACAGGGGCAGAAACAGAGGGGCTGAAACAGAGGTGCTGAAACAGAGGGCGATAAACAGAGGGGCTGAAACAGAGGGCGAGAAACAGAGGGGCTGAAACAGAGGGGCTGAAACAGAGGGGCAGAATCCGAGGGGCTGAATCGGATGGGCTGAAACAGAGGGGCTAAAACAGAGGGACTGAAACAGAGGGCGAGAAACAGAGGGGCTGAAACAGAGGGGCAGAAACAGAGGGGCAGAAACAGAGAGGCTGAAACAGAGGGGCTGAATCAGAGGGGCTGAAACAGAGTGGCTGAAAGAGTGGGCGAGAAACTAAGGGACTGAAACAGCGGGCGAGAAACAGAGTGCCAGAAACAGAGGGGCTGAAACAGACGGGCTGAAACAGAGAGCCTGAAACAGAGGGGCTGAATCAGAGGGGCTGAAACAGAGGGGCTGAAATAGATGGGCTGAAACAGAGGGGCTGAATCAGAGGGGCTGAAACAGAGGGGCTGAATCAGAGGGGCTGAATCAGAGGGCGAGAAACAGAGGGGCTGAAACAGAGGGCGAGAAACACAGGGGCTGAAACAGAGGGCGAGAAACAGACGGGCTGAAACAGAGGGGCTGAAACAGAGGGCGACAAACAGAGGGGCTGAAACAGAGGGGCTGAAACAGAGTGGCTGAAACAGAGGGCGAGAAACAGAGGGGCTGAAACAGAGTGTGAGAAACAGAGGGGCTGAAACAGAGGGCGAGAAACAGAGGGGCTGGAACAGAGGGGCTGAAACAGAGGGGCTGATTCAGAGGGGCTGAAACAGAGTGGCTGAATCAGAGGGGCTGAAACAGAGGGCGAGAAACAGAGGGGCTGAAACAGGGGGCGAGAAACAGAGGGGCAGAAACAGAGGGCGAGAAACAGAGGGGCTGAAACAGAGGGGCTGAAACAGAGAGTGCGAATCAGAGGGGCTGAAACAGAGGGCGAGAAACAGAGTGGCTGAAACAGAGGGCGAGAATCAGAGGGGCTGAAACAGAGGGCAAGAAACAGAAGGGCTGAAACAGAGGGGCTGAAACAGAGGGCGAGAAACAGAGGGGCTGAATCAGAGTGGCTGAATCAGAGGGGCTGAAACAGAGGGGCTGATTCAGAGGGGCTGAAACAGAAGGCGAGAAACAGAGGGGCTGAAACTGAGGGGCTGAAACAGAGGGCGCGAAACAGAGCGGCTGAAACAGACGGCAAGAAACAGAGGGGCTGAAACAGAGGGGCTGAAACAGAGGGCGAGAAACAGAGGGCCTGAAACAGAGGGCGAGAAACAGAGGGGCTGAAACAGAGGGCGAGAAACAGAGGGGCTGAAACAGAGGGGCTGAAACAGAGGGGCTGAATCGGAGGGGCTGAAACAGAGGGGCTGGAACAGAGGGGCTGAAACAGAGGGCGAGAAACAGAGGGGCTGAAACACAGGGGCAGAAACAGAGGGGCTGAAACAGAGGGGCTGAAACAGAGGGCGATAAACAGAGGGGCTGAAACAGAGGGCGAGAAACAGAGGGGCTGAAACAGAGGGGCTGAAACAGAGGGGCAGAATCCGAGGGGCTGAATCGGATGGGCTGAAACAGAGGGGCTAAAACAGAGGGACTGAAACAGAGGGCGAGAAACAGAGGGGCTGAAACAGAGGGGCAGAAACAGAGGGGCAGAAACAGAGGGGCTGAAACAGAGGGGCTGAATCAGAGGGGCTGAAACAGAGTGGCTGAAAGAGTGGGCGAGAAACTAAGGGACTGAAACAGCGGGCGAGAAACAGAGTGCCAGAAACAGAGGGGCTGAAACAGACGGGCTGAAACAGAGAGCCTGAAACAGAGGGGCTGAATCAGAGGGGCTGAAACAGAGGGGCTGAAATAGATGGGCTGAAACAGAGGGTATGAATCAGAGGGGCTGAAACAGAGGGGCTGAATCAGCGGGGCTGAAACAGAGGGCGAGAAACTGAGGGGCTGAAACAGAGGGGCTGAAACAGAGGGGCTGAAACAGAGGGCGAGAAACAGAGGGGCTGAAACAGAGGGCGAGAAACAGAGGGGCTGAAACAGAGGGCGAGAAACAGAGGGGCTGAAACACAGGGGCTGAAACAGAGGGGCTGAAACAGAGGGGCTGAATCGGAGGGGCTGAAACAGAGGGGCTGAAACAGAGGGCGAGAAACAGAGAGGCTGAAACAGAGGGCGAGAAACAGAGTGGCTGAAACAGAGGGCGAGAAACAGAGGGGCTGAATCAGAGGGCGAGAAACAGAGGGCAAGAAACAGAGGGGCTGAAACAGAGGGGCTGAAACAGAGGGGCTGAAACAGAGGGCGAGAAACAGAGGGGCTGAAACAGAGGGCGAGAAACAGATGGGCTGAAACAGAGGGCGAGAAACTGAGGGGCTGAAACAGAGGGGCTGAAACAGAGGGGCTGAAACAGAGGGCGAGAAACAGAGGGGCTGAAACAGAGAGGCTGAAACAGAGGAGCTGAAACAGAGGGCGAGAAACAGAGAGGCTGAAACAGAGGGCGAGAAACAGAGGGGCTGAAACAGAGGGCAAGAAACAGAGGGGCTGAAACAGAGGGCGAGAAACAGAGGGGCTGAAACAGAGGGGCTGAAACAGAGGGGCTGAACCAGAAGGGCTGAAACAGAGGGCGAGAAACAGATGGGCTGAAACAGAGGGCCAGAAACAGAGGGCTAGAAACAGAGGGACTGAAACAGAGGGGCTGAAACAGAGGGGCTGAAACAGAGGGCGAGAAACAGCGCGGCTGAAACAGAGGGCGAGAAACAGACGGGCTGAAACAAAGGGGCTGAAACAGTGGGGCTGAAACAGAGGGGCTGAAACAGAGGGCGAGAAATAGAGGGGCTGAAACAGAGGGCGAGAAACAGAGGGGCTGAAACAGAGGGCGAGAAACAGAGGGGCTGAAACAGAGGGGCTGAAACAGAGGGGCTGAAACAGAGGGCGACAAACAGAGGGGCTGAAACAGAGGGCTAGAAACAGAGGGGCTGAAACAGAGGGCGAGAAACAGAGGGGCTGAATCAGAGGGGCTGAAACAGAGGGCGAGAAACAGGGGGGCTGAAACAGAGGGGCTGAAACAGAGCGTGAGAAACAGAGGGGCTGAAACAGAGGGCGAGAAACAGAGGGGCTGAAACAGAGGGGCTGAAACAGAGGGGCTGATTCAGAGGGGCTGAAACAGAGTGGCTGAATCAGAGGGGCTGAAACAGAGGGCGAGAAACAGAGGGGCTGAAACAGAGGGCGAGAAACAGAGGGGCAGAAACAGAGGGCGAGAAACAGAGGGGCTGAAACAGAGGGGCTGAAACAGAGAGTGCGAATCAGAGGGGCTGAAACAGAGGGCGAGAAACAGAGGGGCTGAAACAGAGGGCGAGAATCAGAGGGGCTGAAACAGAGGGCAAGAAACAGAGGGGCTGAAACAGAGTGGCTGAAACAGAAGGGCTGAAACAGAGGGGCTGAAACAGAGGGGCTGAAACAGAGGGCGAGAAACAGAGGGGCTGAATCAGAGTGGCTGAATCAGAGGGGCTGAAACAGAGCGGCTGATTCAGAGGGGCTGAAACAGAAGGCGAGAAACAGAGGGGCTGAAACAGAGGGCGAGAAACAGAGGGGCAGAAACAGAAGGCGAGAAACAGAGGGGCTGAAACAGAGGGGCTGAAACAGAGGGGCTGAAACAGAGGGCGAGAAGCACAGGGCGAGAAACAGAGAGGCTGAAACAGAGGGGCTGAAACAGAGGGGATGAAACAAAGCGGCTGATACAGAGGGTGAGAAACAGAGGGGCTGAAGCAGAGGGCGAGAAACAGAGTGGCTGAAACATGGCGAGAAACAGAGGGGCTGAAACAGAGGGGCTGAAACAGAGGGGCTGAAACAGAGGGGCTGAAACAGAGGGGCTGAAACAGAGGGCAAGAAACAGAGGGGCTGAAACAGAGGGCGAGAAACAGAGGGGCTGAAACAGAGGGGCTGAAACAGAGGGCGAGAAACAGAGGGGCTGAAACAGAGGGGCTGAAACAGAGGGGCTGAAACAGAGGGCGAGAAACAGAGAGGCTGAAACAGTGGGCGAGAAACTGAGTGGCTGAAACAGAGGGCAAGAAACAGAGGGGCTGAAACAGAGGGCGAGAAACAGAGGGGCTGAAACAGAGGGCGAGAAACAGAGGGGCTGAAACAGAGGGGCTGAAACAGAGGGCAAGAAACAGAGGGGCTGAAACAGAGGGCGAGAAACAGAGCGGCTGAAACAGAGGGGCTGAAACAGAGGGCGAGAAACAGAGGGGCTGAAACAGAGGGGCTGAAACAGAGGGGCTGAAACAGAGGGCGAGAAACAGAGAGGCTGAAACAGTGGGCGAGAAACTGAGTGGCTGCAACAGAGGGCAAGAAACAGAGGGGCTGAAACAGAGGGCGAGAAACAGAGGGGCTGAAACAGAGGGCGAGAAACAGAGGGGCTGAAACAGAGGGGCTGAATCAGAGGGGCTGAAACAGAGGGCAAGAAACAGAAGGGCTGAAACAGAGGGGCTGAAACAGAGGGCGAGAAACAGAGGGGCTGAATCAGAGTGGCTGAATCAGAGGGGCTGAAACAGAGGGGCTGATTCAGAGGGGCTGAAACAGAAGGCGAGAAACAGAGGGGCTGAAACAGAGGGCGAGAAACAGAGGGGCTGAAACAGAGGGGCTGAAACAGAGGGCGCGAAACAGAGCGGCTGAAACAGACGGCAAGAAACAGAGGGGCTGAAACAGAGGGGCTGAAACAGAGGGCGAGAAACAGAGGGGCTGAAACAGAGGGCGAGAAACAGAGGGGCTGAAACAGAGGGCGAGAAACAGAGGGGCTGAAACAGAGGGGCTGAAACAGAGGGGCTGAATCGGAGGGGCTGAAACAGAGGGGATGAAACAGAGGGGATGAAACAAAGCGGCTGATACAGAGGGTGAGAAACAGAGGGGCTGAAACAGAGGGCTCGAAACAGAGGGGCTGAAACAGAGGGCGAGAAACAGAGGGGCTGAATCAGAGGGGCTGAAACAGAGGGCGAGATACAGGGGGGCTGAAACAGAGGGCGAGAAACAGAGGGGCTGAAACAGAGGGGCTGAAACAGAGTGTGAGAAACAGAGGGGCTGAAACAGAGGGCGAGAAACAGAGGGGCTGAAACAGAGGGGCTGAAACAGAGGGGCTGATTCAGAGGGGCTGAAACAGAGTGGCTGAATCAGAGGGGCTGAAACAGAGGGCGAGAAACAGAGGGGCTGAAACAGGGGGCGAGAAACAGAGGGGCAGAAACAGAGGGCGAGAAACAGAGGGGCTGAAACAGAGGGGCTGAAACAGAGAGTGCGAATCAGAGGGGCTGAAACAGAGGGCGAGAAACAGAGGGGCTGAATCAGAGGGCGAGAAACAGAGGGGCTGAAACAGAGGGCAAGAAACAGAGGGGCTGAAACAGAGGGGCTGAAACAGAGGGGCTGAAACAGAGGGCGAGAAACAGAGGGGCTGAAACAGAGGGCGAGAAACAGATGGGCTGAAACAGAGGGCGAGAAACAGAGGGGCTGAAACAGAGGGGCTGAAACAAAGGGGCTGAAACAGAGGGCGAGAAACAGAGGGGCTGAAACAGAGAGGCTGAAACAGAGGAGCTGAAACAGAGGGCGAGAAACAGAAAGGCTGAAACAGAGGGCGAGAAACAGAGTGGCTGAAACAGAGGGCAAGAAACAGAGGGGCTGAAACAGAGGGCGAGAAACAGAGGGGCTGAAACAGAGGGGCTGAAACAGAGGGGCTGAACCAGAAGGGCTGAAACAGAGGGCGAGAAACAGAGGGGCTGAAACAGAGGGCCAGAAACAGAGGGCGAGAAACAGAGGGACTGAAACAGAGGGGCTGAAACAGAGGGGCTGAAACAGAGGGCGAGAAACAGCGCGGCTGAAACAGAGGGCGAGAAACAGAGGGGCTGAAACAAAGGGGCTGAAACAGTGGGGCTGAAACAGAGGGGCTGAAACAGAGGGCGAGAAATAGAGGGGCTGAAACAGAGGGCGAGAAACAGAGGGGCTGAAACAGAGGGCGAGAAATAGAGGGGCTGAAACAGAGGGGCTGAAACAGAGGGGCTGAAACAGAGGGCGACAAACAGAGGGGCTGAATCAGAGGGCTAGAAACAGAGGGGCTGAAACAGAGGGCGAGAAACAGAGGGGCTGAATCAGAGGGGCTGAAACAGAGGGCGAGAAACAGGGGGGCTGAAACAGAGGGGCTGAAACAGAGCGTGAGAAACAGAGGGGCTGAAACAGAGGGCGAGAAACAGAGGGGCTGAAACAGAGGGGCTGAAACAGAGGGGCTGATTCAGAGGGGCTGAAACAGAGTGGCTGAATCAGAGGGGCTGAAACAGAGGGCGAGAAACAGAGGGGCTGAAACAGAGGGCGAGAAACAGAGGGGCAGAAACAGAGGGCGAGAAACAGAGGGGCTGAAACAGAGTGGCTGAAACAGAGAGTGCGAATCAGAGGGGCTGAAACAGAGGGCGAGAAACAGAGGGGTTGAAACAGAGGGCGAGAATCAGAGGGGCTGAAACAGAGTGGCTGAAACAGAAGGGCTGAAACAGAGGGGCTGAAACAGAGGGGCTGAAACAGAGGGCGAGAAACAGAGGGGCTGAATCAGAGTGGCTGAATCAGAGGGGCTGAAACAGAGGGGCTGATTCAGAGGGGCTGAAACAGAAGGCGAGAAACAGAGGGGCTGAAACAGAGGGCGAGAAACAGAGGGGCAGAAACAGAAGGCGAGAAACAGAGGGGCTGAAACAGAGGGGCTGAAACAGAGGGGCTGAAACAGAGGGCGAGAAGCACAGGGCGAGAAACAGAGAGGCTGAAACAGAGGGGCTGAAACAGAGGGGATGAAACAAAGCGGCTGATACAGAGGGTGAGAAACAGATTGGCTGAAGCAGAGGGCGAGAAACAGAGTGGCTGAAACATGGCGAGAAACAGAGGGGCTGAAACGGAGGGGCTGAAACAGAGGGGCTGAAACAGAGGGGCTGAAACAGAGGGGCTGAAACAGAGGGCAAGAAACAGAGGGGCTGAAACAGAGGGCGAGAAACAGAGGGGCTGAAACAGAGGGGCTGAAACAGAGGGCGAGAAACAGAGGGGCTGAAACAGAGGGGCTGAAACAGAGGGGCTGAAACAGAGGGCGAGAAACAGAGAGGCTGAAACAGTGGGCGAGAAACTGAGTGGCTGAAACAGAGGGCAAGAAACAGAGGGGCTGAAACAGAGGGCGAGAAACAGAGGGGCTGAAACAGAGGGCGAGAAACAGAGGGGCTGAAACAGAGGGGCTGAAACAGAGGGCAAGAAACAGAGGGGCTGAAACAGAGGGCGAGAAACAGAGGGGCTGAAACAGAGGGGCTGAAACAGAGGGCGAGAAACAGAGGGGCTGAAACAGAGGGGCTGAAACAGAGGGGCTGAAACAGAGGGCGAGAAACAGAGAGGCTGAAACAGTGGGCGAGAAACTGAGTGGCTGAAACAGAGGGCAAGAAACAGAGGGGCTGAAACAGAGGACGAGAAACAGAGGGGCTGAAACAGAGGGCGAGAAACAGAGGGGCTGAAACAGAGGGGCTGAAACAGAGGGCGAGAAACAGAGGGGCTGAATCAGAGTGGCTGAATCAGAGGGGCTGAAACAGAGGGGCTGATTCAGAGGGGCTGAAACAGAAGGCGAGAAACAGAGGGGCTGAAACAGAGGGCGAGAAACAGAGGGGCTGAAACAGAGGGCGAGAAACAGCGCGGCTGAAACAGAGGGCGAGAAACAGAGGGGCTGAAACAAAGGGGCTGAAACAGTGGGGCTGAAACAGAGGGGCTGAAACAGAGGGCGAGAAATAGAGGGGCTGAAACAGAGGGCGAGAAACAGAGGGGCTGAAACAGAGGGCGAGAAACAGAGGGGCTGAAACAGAGGGGCTGAAACAGAGGGGCTGAAACAGAGGGCGACAAACAGAGGGGCTGAAACAGAGGGCTAGAAACAGAGGGGCTGAAACAGAGGGCGAGAAACAGAGGGGCTGAATCACAGGGGCTGAAACAGAGGGCGAGAAACAGGGGGGCTGAAACAGAGGGGCTGAAATAGAGGGTGAGAAACAGAGGGGCTGAAACAGAGGGCGAGAAACAGAGGGGCTGAAACAGAGGGGCTGAAACAGAGGGGCTGATTCATAGGGGCTGAAACAGAGTGGCTGAATCAGAGGGGCTGAAACAGAGGGCGAGAAACAGAGGGGCTGAAACAGAGGGCGAGAAACAGAGGGGCAGAAACAGAGGGCGAGCAACAGAGGGGCTGAAACAGAGGGGCTGAAACAGAGAGTGCGAATCAGAGGGGCTGAAACAGAGGGCGAGAAACAGAGGGGCTGAAACAGAGGGCGAGAATCAGAGGGGCTGAAACAGAGGGCAAGAAACAGAGGGGCTGAAACAGAGTGGCTGAAACAGAAGGGCTGAAACAGAGGGGCTGAAACAGAGGGCGAGAAACAGAGGGGCTGAATCAGAGTGGCTGAATCAGAGGGGCTGAAACAGAGGGGCTGATTCAGAGGGGCTGAAACAGAAGGCGAGAAACAGAGGGGCTGAAACAGAGGGCGAGAAACAGAGGGGCAGAAACAGAAGGCGAGAAACAGAGGGGCTGAAACAGAGGGGCTGAAACAGAGTGGCTGAAACAGAGGGCGAGAAGCACAGGGCGAGAAACAGAGAGGCTGAAACAGAGGGGCTGAAACAGAGGGCGAGAAACAAAGCGGCTGATACAGAGGGTGAGAAACAGAGGGGCTGAAGCAGAGGGCGAGAAACAGAGTGGCTGAAACATGGCGAGAAACAGAGGGGCTGAAACAGAGGGGCTGAAACAGAGGGGCTGAAACAGAGGGGCTGAAACAGAGGGCAAGAAACAGAGGGGCTGAAACAGAGGGCGAGAAACAGAGGGGCTGAAACAGAGGGGCTGAAACAGAGGGCGAGAAACAGAGGGGCTGAAACAGAGGGGCTGAAACAGAGGGGCTGAAACAGAGGGCGAGAAACAGAGAGGCTGAAACAGTGGGCGAGAAACTGAGTGGCTGAAACAGAGGGCAAGAAACAGAGGGGCTGAAACAGAGGGCGAGAAACAGAGGGGCTGAAACAGAGGGCGAGAAACAGAGGGGCTGAAACAGAGGGGCTGAAACAGAGGGCAAGAAACAGAGGGGCTGAAACAGAGGGCGAGAAACAGAGGGGCTGAAACAGAGGGGCTGAAACAGAGGGCGAGAAACAGAGGGGCTGAAACAGAGGGGCTGAAACAGAGGGGCTGAAACAGAGGGCGAGAAACAGAGAGGCTGAAACAGTGGGCGAGAAACTGAGTGGCTGAAACAGAGGGCAAGAAACAGATGGGCTGAAACAGAGGGCGAGAAACAGAGGGGCTGAAACAGAGGGCGAGAAACAGAGGGGCTGAAACAGAGGGGCTGAAACAGAGGGGCTGAAACAGAGGGGCTGAAACAGAGGGCGAGAATCAGACGGGCCGAAACAGAGAGTGAGAAACAGAGGGGCTGAAACAGAGGGGCTGAATCAGAGTGGCTGAATCAGAGGGGCTGAAACAGAGGTGCTGATTCAGAGGGGCTGAAACAGAAGGCGAGAAACAGAGGGGCTGAAACAGAGGGCGAGAAACAGAGGGGCAGAAACAGAAGGCGAGAAACAGAGGGGCTGAAACAGAGGGGCTGAAACAGAGGGCGCGAAACAGAGCGGCTGAAACAGAGGGCGAGAAACAGAGGGGCTGAAACAGAGGGGCTGAAACAGAGGGCGAGAAACAGAGGGGCTGAAACAGAGGGCGAGAAACAGAGGGGCTGAAACAGAGGGCGAGAAACAGAGGGGCTGAAACAGACGGGCTGAAACAGAGGGGCTGAAACAGAGGGGCTGAATCGGAGGGGCTGAAACAGAGGGGCTGAAACAGAGGGGCTGAAACAGAGGGCGAGAAGCAGAGGGGCTGAAACAGAGGTGCAGAAACAGAGGGGCTGAAACAGAGGGGCTGAAACAGAGGGCGATAAACAGAGGGGCTGAAACAGAGGGCGAGAAACAGAGGGGCTGAAACAGAGGGGCTGAAACAGAGGGGCAGAATCAGAGGGGCTGAATCGGATGGGCTGAAACAGAGGGGCTAAAACAGAGGGACTGAAACAGAGGGCGAGAAACAGAGGGGCTGAAACAGAGGGGCAGAAACAGAGGGGCAGAAACAGAGGGGCTGAAACAGAGGGGCTGAATCAGAGGGGCTGAAACAGAGGGGCTGAAACAGTGGGCGAGAAACTAACGGAATGAAACAGCGGTCGAGAAACAGAGTGCGAGAAACAGAGGGCGAGAAACAGAGAGGCTGAAACAGAGGGGCTGAAACAGAGGGGCTGAAACAGAGGGGCTGAAACAGTGGGCGAGAAACTAAGGGACTGAAACAGCGGGCGAGAAACAGAGGGCGAGAAACAGAGGGCGAGAAACAGAGAGGCTGAAACAGAGGTGCTGAAACAGAGGGGCTTAAACAAAGCGGCTGATACAGAGGGTGAGAAACAGAGGGGCTGAAACAGAGTTCGAGAAACAGAGTGGCGGAAACATGGCGAGAAACAGAGGGGCTGAAACAGAGGGGCTGAAACAGAGGGCGAGAAACAGAGGGGCTGAAACAGAGTGGCTGAAACAGAGGGGCAGAAACAGAGGGCGAGAAACAGAGGGGCTGAAACAGAGGGCGAGAAACAGAGGGGCTGAAACAGAGGGCGAGAAACAGAGGGGCTGAAACAGAGGGGCTGAAACAGAGGGGCTGAAACAGAGGGCGGGAAACAGAGAGGCTGAAAGAGATGGCGAGAAACTGAGTGGCTGAAACAGAGGGCAAGAAACAGAGGGGCTGAAACAGAGGGCGAGAAACAGAGGGGCTGAAAGAGAGGGCGAGAAACAGAGTGGCTGAAACAGAGGGGCTGAAACAGAGGGCGAGAAACAGACGGGCTGAAACAGAGGGTGAGAAACACAGGGGCTGAAACAGATGGGCTGAAACAGAGGGCGAGAAACAGAGGGGCTGAAACAGAGTGCGAGAAACAGAGGGGCTGAAACAGAGGAGCTGAAACAGAGGGCGAGAAACAGAGAGGCTGAAACAGAGGGCGAGAAACAGAGGGGCTGAAACAGAGGGCGAGAAACAGAGGGGCTGAAACAGAGGGGCTGAAACAGAGGGGCTGAACCAGAAGGGCTGAAACAGAGGGGGAGAAACAGAGGGGCTGAAACAGAGGGCCAGAAACAGAGGGCGAGAAACAGAGGGACTGAAACACAGGGGCTGAAACAGAGGGGCTGAAACAGAGGGCGAAAAACAGAGCGGCTGAAACAGAGGGCGAGAAACAGAGGGGCTGAAACAAAGGTGCTGAAACAGTGGGGCTGAAACAGAGGGGCTGAAACAGAGAGCGAGAAATAGAGGGGCTGAAACAGAGGGCGAGAAACAGAGGGGCTGAAACAGAGGGCGAGAAACAGAGGGGCTGAACAGACCGGCTGAAACAGAGGGGCTGAAACAGAGGGCGAGAAACAGAGGGGCTGAAACAGAGGGCGAGAAACAGAGGGGCTGAAACAGAGGGCGAGGAACAGAGGGGCTGAATCAGAGGGGCTGAAACAGAGGGCGAGATACAGGGGGGCTGAAACAGAGGGCGAGAAACAGAGGGACTGAAACAGAGGGGCTGAAACAGAGGTGCTGAAACAGAGGGCGAGAAACAGAGCGGCTGAAACAGAGGGCGAGAAACAGAGGGGCTGAAACAAAGGGGCTGAAACAGTGGGGCTGAAACAGAGGGGCTGAAAGAGAGGGCGAGAAACAGAGGGGCTGAAACAGAGGGCGAGAAACAGAGGGGCTGAAACAGAGGGGCTGAAACAGAGGGGCTGAAACAGAGGGCGAGAAACAGAGAGGCTGAAACAGATGGCGAGAAACTGAGTGGCTGAAACAGAGGGCAAGAAACAGAGGGGCTGAAACAGAGGGCGAGAAACAGAGGGGCTGAAACAGAGGGTGAGAAACAGAGGGGCTGAAACAGAGGGGCTGAAACAGAGGGCGAGAAACAGACGGGCTGAAACAGAGGGTGAGAAACACAGGGGCTGAAACAGATGGGCTGAAACAGAGGGCGAGAAGCAGAGGGGCTGAAACAGAGGGCGAGAAACAGAGGGGCTGAAACAGAGGAGCTGAAACAGAGGGCGAGAAACAGAGAGGCTGAAACAGAGGGCGAGAAACAGAGGGGCTGAAACAGAGGGCGAGAAACAGAGGGGCTGAAACAGAGGGGCTGAAACAGAGGGGCTGAACCAGAAGGGCTGAAACAGAGGGGGAGAAACAGAGGGGCAGAAATAGAGGGCCAGAAACAGAGGGCGAGAAACAGAGGGACTGAAACACAGGGGCTGAAACAGAGGGGCTGAAACAGAGGGCGAAAAACAGAACGGCTGAAACAGAGGGCGAGAAACAGAGGGGCTGAAACAAAGGTGCTGAAACAGTGGGGCTGAAACAGAGGGGCTGAAACAGAGGGCGAGAAATAGAGGGGCTGAAACAGAGGGCGAGAAACAGAGGGGCTGAAACAGAGGGCGAGAAACAGAGGGGCTGAACAGACCGGCTGAAACAGAGGGGCTGAAACAGAGGGCGAGAAACAGAGGGGCTGAAACAAAGGGCGAGAAACAGAGGGGCTGAAACAGAGGGCGAGAAACAGAGGGGCTGAATCAGAGGGGCTGAAACAGAGGGCGAGATACAGGGGGGCTGAAACAGAGGGCGAGAAACAGAGGGACTGAAACAGAGGGGCTGAAACAGAGGGGCTGAAACAGAGGGCGAGAAACAGAGCGGCTGAAACAGAGGGCGAGAAACAGAGGGGCTGAAACAAAGGGGCTGAAACAGTGGGGCTGAAACAGAGGGGCTGAAACAGAGAGCGAGAAATAGAGCGGCTGAAACAGAGGGCGAGAAACAGAGGGGCTGAAACAGAGGGGCTGAAACAGAGGGCTGAAACAGAGGGCGAGAAACAGAGGGGCTGAAGCAGAGGGCGAGAAACAGAGGGGCTGAAACAGAGGGCGAGAAACAGAGGGGCTGAATCAGAGGGGCTGAAACAGAGGGCGAGAAACAGGGGGGCTGAAACAGAGGGCGAGAAACAGAGGGGCTGAAACAGAGGGGCTGAAACAGAGGGTGAGAAACAGAGGGGCTGAAACAGAGGGCGAGAAACAGATGGGCTGAAACAGAGGGGCTGAAACAGAGGGGCTGATTCAGTGGGGCTGAAACAGAGGGGCTGAATCAGAGGGGCTGAAACAGAGGGCGAGAAACAGAGGGGCTGAACAGACCGGCTGAAACAGAGGGGCTGAAACAGAGGGCGAGAAACAGAGGGGCTGAAACAGAGGGCGAGAAACAGAGGGGCTGAAACAGAGGGCGAGGAACAGAGGGGCTGAATCAGAGGGGCTGAAACAGTGGGCGAGATACAGGGGGGCTGAAACAGAGGGCGAGAAACAGAGGGACTGAAACAGAGGGGCTGAAACAGAGGGCGAGAAACAGAGCGGCTGAAACAGAGGGCGAGAAACAGAGGGGCTGAAACAAAGGGGCTGAAACAGTGGGGCTGAAACAGAGGGGCTGAAACAGAGGGCGAGAAACAGAGGGGCTGAAACAGAGGGCGAGAAACAGAGGGGCTGAAACAGAGGGGCTGAAACAGAGGGGCTGAAACAGAGGGCGAGAAACAGAGAGGCTGAAACAGATGGCGAGAAACTGAGTGGCTGAAACAGAGGGCAAGAAACAGAGGGGCTGAAACAGAGGGCGAGAAACAGAGGGGCTGAAACAGAGGGGCTGAAACAGAGGGGCTGAAACAGAGGGGCTGAAACAGAGGGCGAGAAACAGACGGGCAGAAACAGAGGGTGAGAAACACAGGGGCTGAAACAGATGGGCTGAAACAGAGGGCGAGAAACAGAGGGGCTGAAACAGAGGGCGAGAAACAGAGGGGCTGAAACAGAGGGGCTGAAACAGAGGGGCTGAACCAGAAGGGCTGAAACAGAGGGGGAGAAACAGAGGGGCTGAAACAGAGGGCCAGAAACAGAGGGTGAGAAACAGAGGGACTGAAACACAGGGGCTGAAACAGAGGGGCTGAAACAGAGGGCGAAAAACAGAGCGGCTGAAACAGAGGGCGAGAAACAGAGGGGCTGAAACAAAGGGGCTGAAACAGTGGGGCTGAAACAGAGGGGCTGAAACAGAGAGCGAGAAATAGAGGGGCTGAAACAGAGGGCGAGAAACAGAGGGGCTGAAACAGAGGGCGAGAAACAGAGGGGCTGAACAGACCGGCTGAAACAGAGGGGCTGAAACAGAGGGCGAGAAACAGAGGGGCTGAAACAGAGGGCGAGAAACAGAGGGGCTGAAACAGAGGGCGAGGAACAGAGGGGCTGAATCAGAGGGGCTGAAACAGAGGGCGAGATACAGGGGGGCTGAAACAGAGGGCGAGAAACAGAGGGACTGAAACAGAGGGGCTGAAACAGAGGGGCTGAAACAGAGGGCGAGAAACAGAGCGGCTGAAACAGAGGGCGAGAAACAGAGGGGCTGAAACAAAGGGGCTGAAACAGTGGGGCTGAAACAGAGGGGCTGAAACAGAGAGCGAGAAATAGAGCGGCTGAAACAGAGGGCGAGAAACAGAGGGGCTGAAACAGAGGGCGAGAAACAGAGGGGCTGAAACAGAGGGGCTGAAACAGAGGGGCTGAAACAGAGGGCGAGAAACAGAGAGGCTGAAACAGATGGCGAGAAACTGAGTGGCTGAAACAGAGGGCAAGAAACAGAGGGGCTGAAACAGAGGGCGAGAAACAGAGGGGCTGAAACAGAGGGTGAGAAACAGAGGGGCTGAAACAGAGGGGCTGAAACAGAGGGCGAGAAACAGACGGGCTGAAACAGAGGGTGAGAAACACAGGGGCTGAAACAGATGGGCTGAAACAGAGGGCGAGAAGCAGAGGGGCTGAAACAGAGGGCGAGAAACAGAGGGGCTGAAACAGAGGAGCTGAAACAGAGGGCGAGAAACAGAGAGGCTGAAACAGAGGGCGAGAAACAGAGGGGCTGAAACAGAGGGGCTGAAACAGAGAGCGAGAAATAGAGCGGCTGAAACAGAGGGCGAGAAACAGAGCGGCTGAAACAGAGGGCGAGAAACAGAGGGACTGAAACAGAGGGGCTGAAACAGAGGGGCTGAAACAGAGGGCGAGAAACAGAGAGGCTGAAACAGTGGGCGAGAAACTGAGTGGCTGAAACAGAGGGCAAGAAACAGAGGGGCTGAAACAGAGGGCGAGAAACAGAGGGGCTGAAACAGAGGGCGAGAAACAGAGTGGCTGAAACAGAGGGGCTGAAACAGAGGGGCTGAAACAGAGGGGCTGAAACAGAGGGCGAGAATCAGACGGGCCGAAACAGAGAGTGAGAAACAGAGGGGCTGAAACAGAGGGGCTGAATCAGAGTGGCTGAATCAGAGGGGCTGAAACAGAGGGGCTGATTCAGAGGGGCTGAAACAGAAGGCGAGAAACAGAGGGGCTGAAACAGAGGGCGAGAAACTGAGGGGCAGAAACAGAAGGCGAGAAACAGAGGGGCTGAAACAGAGGGGCTGAAACAGAGGGCGCGAAACAGAGCGGCTGAAACAGAGGGCGAGAAACAGAGGGGCTGAAACAGAGGGCGAGAAACAGAGGGGCTGAAACAGAGGGCGAGAAACAGAGGGGCTGAAACAGAGTGCGAGAAACAGTGGGGCTGAAACAGAGGGGCTGAAACAGAGGGGCTGAAACAGAGGGGCTGAATCGGAGGGGCTGAAACAGAGGGGCTGAAACAGAGGGGCTGAAACAGAGGGCGAGAAACAGAGGGGCTGAAACAGAGGTGCAGAAACAGAGGGGCTGAAACAGAGGGGCTGAAACAGAGGGCGATAAACAGAGGGGCTGAAACAGAGGGCGAGAAACAGAGGGGCTGAAACAGAGGGGCTGAAACAGAGGGGCAGAATCAGAGGGGCTGAATCGGATGGGCTGAAACAGAGGGGCTAAAACAGAGGGACTGAAACAGAGGGCGAGAAACAGAGGGGCTGAAACAGAGGGGCAGAAACAGAGGGGCAGAAACAGAGGGGCTGAAACAGAGGGGCTGAATCAGAGGGGCTGAAACAGAGGGGCTGAAACAGTGGGCGAGAAACTAAGGGAATGAAACAGCGGTCGAGAAACAGAGTGCGAGAAACAGAGGGCGAGAAACAGAGAGGCTGAAACAGAGGGGCTGAAACAGAGGGGCTGAAACAGAGGGGCTGAAACAGTGGGCGAGAAACTAAGGGACTGAAACAGCGGGCGAGAAACAGAGGGCGAGAAACAGAGGGCGAGAAACAGAGAGGCTGAAACAGAGGTGCTGAAACAGAGGGGCTGAAACAAAGCGGCTGATACAGAGGGTGAGAAACAGAGGGGCTGAAACAGAGTTCGAGAAACAGAGTGGCGGAAACATGGCGAGAAACAGAGGGGCTGAAACAGAGGGGCTGAAACAGAGGGCGAGAAACAGAGGGGCTGAAACAGAGTGGCTGAAACAGAGGGGCTGAAACAGAGGGCGAGAAACAGAGGGGCTGAAACAGAGGGCGAGAAACAGAGGGCGAGAAACAGAGGGGCTGAAACAGAGGGGCTGAAACAGAGGGGCTGAAACAGAGGGCGGGAAACAGAGAGGCTGAAAGAGATGGCGAGAAACTGAGTGGCTGAAACAGAGGGCAAGAAACAGAGGGGCTGAAACAGAGGGCGAGAAACAGAGGGGCTGAAACAGAGGGCGAGAAACAGAGTGGCTGAAACAGAGGGGCTGAAACAGAGGGCGAGAAACAGACGGGCTGAAACAGAGGGTGAGAAACACAGGGGCTGAAACAGATGGGCTGAAACAGAGGG
Source organism: Chiloscyllium punctatum (assembly GCF_047496795.1). Classification (NCBI taxonomy): domain Eukaryota; kingdom Metazoa; phylum Chordata; class Chondrichthyes; order Orectolobiformes; family Hemiscylliidae; genus Chiloscyllium; species Chiloscyllium punctatum. Next base: position 3,615,527 of record NW_027309793.1, on the reverse strand, counting down.
CGAGAAACAGAGGGGCTGAAACAGAGTGCGAGAAACAGAGGGGCTGAAACAGAGGAGCTGAAACAGAGGGCGAGAAACAGAGAGGCTGAAACAGAGGGCGAGAAACAGAGGGGCTGAAACAGAGGGCGAGAAACAGAGGGGCTGAAACAGAGGGGCTGAAACAGAGGGGCTGAACCAGAAGGGCTGAAACAGAGGGGGAGAAACAGAGGGGCTGAAACAGAGGGCCAGAAACAGAGGGCGAGAAACAGAGGGACTGAAACACAGGGGCTGAAACAGAGGGGCTGAAACAGAGGGCGAAAAACAGAGCGGCTGAAACAGAGGGCGAGAAACAGAGGGGCTGAAACAAAGGGGCTGAAACAGTGGGGCTGAAACAGAGGGGCTGAAACAGAGAGCGAGAAATAGAGGGGCTGAAACAGAGGGCGAGAAACAGAGGGGCTGAAACAGAGGGCGAGAAACAGAGGGGCTGAAACAGAGGGCGAGGAACAGAGGGGCTGAATCAGAGGGGCTGAAACAGAGGGCGAGATACAGGGGGGCTGAAACAGAGGGCGAGAAACAGAGGGACTGAAACAGAGGGGCTGAAACAGAGGGGCTGAAACAGAGGGCGAGAAACAGAGCGGCTGAAACAGAGGGCGAGAAACAGAGGGGCTGAAACAAAGGGGCTGAAACAGTGGGGCTGAAACAGAGGGGCTGAAAGAGAGGGCGAGAAACAGAGGGGCTGAAACAGAGGGCGAGAAACAGAGGGGCTGAAACAGAGGGGCTTAAACAGAGGGGCTGAAACAGAGGGCGAGAAACAGAGAGGCTGAAACAGATGGCGAGAAACTGAGTGGCTGAAACAGAGGGCAAGAAACAGAGGGGCTGAAACAGAGGGCGAGAAACAGAGGGGCTGAAACAGAGGGTGAGAAACAGAGGGGCTGAAACAGAGGGGCTGAAACAGAGGGCGAGAAACAGACGGGCTGAAACAGAGGGTGAGAAACACAGGGGCTGAAACAGATGGGCTGAAACAGAGGGCGAGAAACAGAGGGGCTGAAACAGAGGGCGAGAAACAGAGGGCGAGAAACAGAGGGGCTGAAACAGAGGGGCTGAAACAGAGGGGCTGAAACAGAGGGCCGGAAACAGAGAGGCTGAAAGAGATGGCGAGAAACTGAGTGGCTGAAACAGAGGGCAAGAAACAGAGGGGCTGAAACAGAGGGCGAGAAACAGAGGGGCTGAAACAGAGGGCGAGAAACAGAGTGGCTGAAACAGAGGGGCTGAAACAGAGGGCGAGAAACAGACGGGCTGAAACAGAGGGTGAGAAACACAGGGGCTGAAACAGATGGGCTGAAACAGAGGGCGAGAAACAGAGGGGCTGAAACAGAGTGCGAAAAACAGAGGGGCTGAAACAGAGGAGCTGAAACAGAGGGCGAGAAACAGAGAGGCTGAAACAGAGGGCGAGAAACAGAGGGGCTGAAACAGAGGGCGAGAAACAGAGGGGCTGAAACAGAGGGGCTGAAACAGAGGGGCTGAACCAGAAGGGCTGAAACAGAGGGGGAGAAACAGAGGGGCTGAAACAGAGGGCCAGAAACAGAGGGCGAGAAACAGAGGGACTGAAACACAGGGGCTGAAACAGAGGGGCTGAAACAGAGGGCGAAAAACAGAGCGGCTGAAACAGAGGGCGAGAAACAGAGGGGCTGAAACAAAGGGGCTGAAACAGTGGGGCTGAAACAGAGGGGCTGAAACAGAGAGCGAGAAATAGAGGGGCTGAAACAGAGGGCGAGAAACAGAGGGGCTGAAACAGAGGGCGAGAAACAGAGGGGCTGAACAGACCGGCTGAAACAGAGGGGCTGAAACAGAGGGCGAGAAACAGAGGGGCTGAAACAGAGGGCGAGAAACAGAGGGGCTGAAACAGAGGGCGAGGAACAGAGGGGCTGAATCAGAGGGGCTGAAACAGAGGGCGAGATACAGGGGGGCTGAAACAGAGGGCGAGAAACAGAGGGACTGAAACAGAGGGGCTGAAACAGAGGGGCTGAAACAGAGGGCGAGAAACAGAGCGGCTGAAACAGAGGGCGAGAAACAGAGGGGCTGAAACAAAGGGGCTGAAACAGTGGGGCTGAAACAGAGGGGCTGAAAGAGAGGGCGAGAAACAGAGGGGCTGAAACAGAGGGCGAGAAACAGAGGGGCTGAAACAGAGGGGCTGAAACAGAGGGGCTGAAACAGAGGGCGAGAAACAGAGAGGCTGAAACAGATGGCGAGAAACTGAGTGGCTGAAACAGAGGGCAAGAAACAGAGGGGCTGAAACAGAGGGCGAGAAACAGAGGGGCTGAAACAGAGGGTGAGAAACAGAGGGGCTGAAACAGAGGGGCTGAAACAGAGGGCGAGAAACAGACGGGCTGAAACAGAGGGTGAGAAACACAGGGGCTGAAACAGATGGGCTGAAACAGAGGGCGAGAAGCAGAGGGGCTGAAACAGAGGGCGAGAAACAGAGGGGCTGAAACAGAGGAGCTGAAACAGAGGGCGAGAAACAGAGAGGCTGAAACAGAGGGCGAGAAACAGAGGGGCTGAAACAGAGGGCGAGAAACAGAGGGGCTGAAACAGAGGGGCTGAAACAGAGGGGCTGAACCAGAAGGGCTGAAACAGAGGGGGAGAAACAGAGGGGCAGAAATAGAGGGCCAGAAACAGAGGGCGAGAAACAGAGGGACTGAAACACAGGGGCTGAAACAGAGGGGCTGAAACAGAGGGCGAAAAACAGAACGGCTGAAACAGAGGGCGAGAAACAGAGGGGCTGAAACAAAGGGGCTGAAACAGTGGGGCTGAAACAGAGGGGCTGAAACAGAGGGCGAGAAATAGAGGGGCTGAAACAGAGGGCGAGAAACAGAGGGGCTGAAACAGAGGGCGAGAAACAGAGGGGCTGAACAGACCGGCTGAAACCGAGGGGCTGAAACAGAGGGCGAGAAACAGAGGGGCTGAAACAAAGGGCGAGAAACAGAGGGGCTGAAACAGAGGGCGAGAAACAGAGGGGCTGAATCAGAGGGGCTGAAACAGAGGGCGAGATACAGGGGGGCTGAAACAGAGGGCGAGAAACAGAGGGACTGAAACAGAGGGGCTGAAACAGAGGGGCTGAAACAGAGGGCGAGAAACAGAGCGGCTGAAACAGAGGGCGAGAAACAGAGGGGCTGAAACAAAGGGGCTGAAACAGTGGGGCTGAAACAGAGGGGCTGAAACAGAGAGCGAGAAATAGAGCGGCTGAAACAGAGGGCGAGAAACAGAGGGGCTGAAACAGAGGGGCTGAAACAGAGGGCTGAAACAGAGGGCGAGAAACAGAGGGGCTGAAGCAGAGGGCGAGAAACAGAGGGGCTGAAACAGAGGGCAAGAAACAGAGGGGCTGAATCAGAGGGGCTGAAACAGAGGGCGAGAAACAGGGGGGCTGAAACAGAGGGCGAGAAACAGAGGGGCTGAAACAGAGGGGCTGAAACAGAGGGTGAGAAACAGAGGGGCTGAAACAGAGGGCGAGAAACAGATGGGCTGAAACAGAGGGGCTGAAACAGAGGGGCTGATTCAGTGGGGCTGAAACAGAGGGGCTGAATCAGAGGGGCTGAAACAGAGGGCGAGAAACAGAGGGGCTGAACAGACCGGCTGAAACAGAGGGGCTGAAACAGAGGGCGAGAAACAGAGGTGCTGAAACAGAGGGCGAGAAACAGAGGGGCTGAAACAGAGGGCGAGGAACAGAGGGGCTGAATCAGAGGGGCTGAAACAGAGGGCGAGATACAGGGGGGCTGAAACAGAGGGCGAGAAACAGAGGGACTGAAACAGAGGGGCTGAAACAGAGGGGCTGAAACAGAGGGCGAGAAACAGAGCGGCTGAAACAGAGGGCGAGAAACAGAGGGGCTGAAACAAAGGGGCTGAAACAGTGGGGCTGAAACAGAGGGGCTGAAAGAGAGGGCGAGAAACAGAGGGGCTGAAACAGAGGGCGAGAAACAGAGGGGCTGAAACAGAGGGGCTGAAACAGAGGGGCTGAAACAGAGGGCGAGAAACAGAGAGGCTGAAACAGATGGCGAGAAACTGAGTGGCTGAAACAGAGGGCAAGAAACAGAGGGGCTGAAACAGAGGGCGAGAAACAGAGGGGCTGAAACAGAGGGTGAGAAACAGAGGGGCTGAAACAGAGGGGCTGAAACAGAGGGCGAGAAACAGACGGGCTGAAACAGAGGGTGAGAAACACAGGGGCTGAAACAGATGGGCTGAAACAGAGGGCGAGAAGCAGAGGGGCTGAAACAGAGGGCGAGAAACAGAGGGGCTGAAACAGAGGAGCTGAAACAGAGGGCGAGAAACAGAGAGGCTGAAACAGAGGGCGAGAAACAGAGGGGCTGAAACAGAGTGCGAGAAACAGAGGGGCTGGAACAGAGGGGCTGAAACAGAGGGGCTGAACCAGAAGGGCTGAAACAGAGGGGGAGAAACAGAGGGGCAGAAATAGAGGGCCAGAAACAGAGGGCGAGAAACAGAGGGACTGAAACACAGGGGCTGAAACAGAGGGGCTGAAACAGAGGGCGAAAAACAGAGCGGCTGAAACAGAGGGCGAGAAACAGAGGGGCTGAAACAAAGGGGCTGAAACAGTGGGGCTGAAACAGAGGGGCTGAAACAGAGAGCGAGAAATAGAGGGGCTGAAACAGAGGGCGAGAAACAGAGGGGCTGAAACAGAGGGCGAGAAACAGAGGGGCTGAACAGACCGGCTGAAACAGAGGGGCTGAAACAGAGGGCGAGAAACAGAGGGGCTGAAACAGAGGGCGAGAAACAGAGGGGCTGAAACAGAGGGCGAGGAACAGAGGGGCTGAATCAGAGGGGCTGAAACAGAGGGCGAGATACAGGGGGGCTGAAACAGAGGGCGAGAAACAGAGGGACTGAAACAGAGGGGCTGAAACAGAGGGGCTGAAACAGAGGGCGAGAAACAGAGCGGCTGAAACAGAGGGCGAGAAACAGAGGGGCTGAAACAAAGGGGCTGAAACAGAGGGGCTGAAAGAGAGGGCGAGAAACAGAGGGGCTGAAACAGAGGGCGAGAAACAGAGGGGCTGAAACAGAGGGGCTTAAACAGAGGGGCTGAAACAGAGGGCGAGAAACAGAGAGGCTGAAACAGATGGCGAGAAACTGAGTGGCTGAAACAGAGGGCAAGAAACAGAGGGGCTGAAACAGAGGGCGAGAAACAGAGGGGCTGAAACAGAGGGTGAGAAACAGAGGGGCTGAAACAGAGGGGCTGAAACAGAGGGCGAGAAACAGACGGGCTGAAACAGAGGGTGAGAAACACAGGGGCTGAAACAGATGGGCTGAAACAGAGGGCGAGAAACAGAGGGGCTGAAACAGAGGGCGAGAAACAGAGGGCGAGAAACAGAGGGGCTGATACAGAGGGGCTGAAACAGAGGGGCTGAAACAGAGGGCCGGAAACAGAGAGGCTGAAAGAGATGGCGAGAAACTGAGTGGCTGAAACAGAGGGCAAGAAACAGAGGGGCTGAAACAGAGGGCGAGAAACAGAGGGGCTGAAACAGAGGGCGAGAAACAGAGTGGCTGAAACAGAGGGGCTGAAACAGAGGGCGAGAAACAGACGGGCTGAAACAGAGGGTGAGAAACACAGGGGCTGAAACAGATGGGCTGAAACAGAGGGCGAGAAACAGAGGGGCTGAAACAGAGTGCGAGAAACAGAGGGGCTGAAACAGAGGAGCTGAAACAGAGGGCGAGAAACAGAGAGGCTGAAACAGAGGGCGAGAAACAGAGGGGCTGAAACAGAGGGCGAGAAACAGAGGGGCTGAAACAGAGGGGCTGAAACAGAGGGGCTGAACCAGAAGGGCTGAAACAGAGGGGGAGAAACAGAGGGGCTGAAACAGAGGGCCAGAAACAGAGGGCGAGAAACAGAGGGACTGAAACACAGGGGCTGAAACAGAGGGGCTGAAACAGAGGGCGAAAAACAGAGCGGCTGAAACAGAGGGCGAGAAACAGAGGGGCTGAAACAAAGGGGCTGAAACAGTGGGGCTGAAACAGAGGGGCTGAAACAGAGAGCGAGAAATAGAGGGGCTGAAACAGAGGGCGAGAAACAGAGGGGCTGAAACAGAGGGCGAGAAACAGAGGGGCTGAACAGACCGGCTGAAACAGAGGGGCTGAAACAGAGGGCGAGAAACAGAGGGGCTGAAACAGAGGGCGAGAAACAGAGGGGCTGAAACAGAGGGCGAGGAACAGAGGGGCTGAATCAGAGGGGCTGAAACAGAGGGCGAGATACAGGGGGGCTGAAACAGAGGGCGAGAAACAGAGGGACTGAAACAGAGGGGCTGAAACAGAGGGGCTGAAACAGAGGGCGAGAAACAGAGCGGCTGAAACAGAGGGCGAGAAACAGAGGGGCTGAAACAAAGGGGCTGAAACAGTGGGGCTGAAACAGAGGGGCTGAAAGAGAGGGCGAGAAACAGAGGGGCTGAAACAGAGGGCGAGAAACAGAGGGGCTGAAACAGAGGGGCTGAAACAGAGGGGCTGAAACAGAGGGCGAGAAACAGAGAGGCTGAAACAGATGGCGAGAAACTGAGTGGCTGAAACAGAGGGCAAGAAACAGAGGGGCTGAAACAGAGGGCGAGAAACAGAGGGGCTGAAACAGAGGGTGAGAAACAGAGGGGCTGAAACAGAGGGGCTGAAACAGAGGGCGAGAAACAGACGGGCTGAAACAGAGGGTGAGAAACACAGGGGCTGAAACAGATGGGCTGAAACAGAGGGCGAGAAGCAGAGGGGCTGAAACAGAGGGCGAGAAACAGAGGGGCTGAAACAGAGGAGCTGAAACAGAGGGCGAGAAACAGAGAGGCTGAAACAGAGGGCGAGAAACAGAGGGGCTGAAACAGAGGGCGAGAAACAGAGGGGCTGAAACAGAGGGGCTGAAACAGAGGGGCTGAACCAGAAGGGCTGAAACAGAGGGGGAGAAACAGAGGGGCAGAAATAGAGGGCCAGAAACAGAGGGCGAGAAACAGAGGGACTGAAACACAGGGGCTGAAACAGAGGGGCTGAAACAGAGGGCGAAAAACAGAACGGCTGAAACAGAGGGCGAGAAACAGAGGGGCTGAAACAAAGGGGCTGAAACAGTGGGGCTGAAACAGAGGGGCTGAAACAGAGGGCGAGAAATAGAGGGGCTGAAACAGAGGGCGAGAAACAGAGGGGCTGAAACAGAGGGCGAGAAACAGAGGGGCTGAACAGACCGGCTGAAACCGAGGGGCTGAAACAGAGGGCGAGAAACAGAGGGGCTGAAACAAAGGGCGAGAAACAGAGGGGCTGAAACAGAGGGCGAGAAACAGAGGGGCTGAATCAGAGGGGCTGAAACAGAGGGCGAGATACAGGGGGGCTGAAACAGAGGGCGAGAAACAGAGGGACTGAAACAGAGGGGCTGAAACAGAGGGGCTGAAACAGAGGGCGAGAAACAGAGCGGCTGAAACAGAGGGCGAGAAACAGAGGGGCTGAAACAAAGGGGCTGAAACAGTGGGGCTGAAACAGAGGGGCTGAAACAGAGAGCGAGAAATAGAGTGGCTGAAACAGAGGGCGAGAAACAGAGGGGCTGAAACAGAGGGGCTGAAACAGAGGGCTGAAACAGAGGGCGAGAAACAGAGGGGCTGAAGCAGAGGGCGAGAAACAGAGGGGCTGAAACAGAGGGCAAGAAACAGAGGGGCTGAATCAGAGGGGCTGAAACAGAGGGCGAGAAACAGGGGGGCTGAAACAGAGGGCGAGAAACAGAGGGGCTGAAACAGAGGGGCTGAAACAGAGGGTGAGAAACAGAGGGGCTGAAACAGAGGGCGAGAAACAGATGGGCTGAAACAGAGGGGCTGAAACAGAGGGGCTGATTCAGTGGGGCTGAAACAGAGGGGCTGAATCAGAGGGGCTGAAACAGAGGGCGAGAAACAGAGGGGCTGAACAGACCGGCTGAAACAGAGGGGCTGAAACAGAGGGCGAGAAACAGAGGTGCTGAAACAGAGGGCGAGAAACAGAGGGGCTGAAACAGAGGGCGAGGAACAGAGGGGCTGAATCAGAGGGGCTGAAACAGAGGGCGAGATACAGGGGGGCTGAAACAGAGGGCGAGAAACAGAGGGACTGAAACAGAGGGGCTGAAACAGAGGGGCTGAAACAGAGGGCGAGAAACAGAGCGGCTGAAACAGAGGGCGAGAAACAGAGGGGCTGAAACAAAGGGGCTGAAACAGTGGGGCTGAAACAGAGGGGCTGAAAGAGAGGGCGAGAAACAGAGGGGCTGAAACAGAGGGCGAGAAACAGAGGGGCTGAAACAGAGGGGCTGAAACAGAGGGGCTGAAACAGAGGGCGAGAAACAGAGAGGCTGAAACAGATGGCGAGAAACTGAGTGGCTGAAACAGAGGGCAAGAAACAGAGGGGCTGAAACAGAGGGCGAGAAACAGAGGGGCTGAAACAGAGGGTGAGAAACAGAGGGGCTGAAACAGAGGGGCTGAAACAGAGGGCGAGAAACAGACGGGCTGAAACAGAGGGTGAGAAACACAGGGGCTGAAACAGATGGGCTGAAACAGAGGGCGAGAAGCAGAGGGGCTGAAACAGAGGGCGAGAAACAGAGGGGCTGAAACAGAGGAGCTGAAACAGAGGGCGAGAAACAGAGAGGCTGAAACAGAGGGCGAGAAACAGAGGGGCTGAAACAGAGTGCGAGAAACAGAGGGGCTGGAACAGAGGGGCTGAAACAGAGGGGCTGAACCAGAAGGGCTGAAACAGAGGGGGAGAAACAGAGGGGCAGAAATAGAGGGCCAGAAACAGAGGGCGAGAAACAGAGGGACTGAAACACAGGGGCTGAAACAGAGGGGCTGAAACAGAGGGCGAAAAACAGAACGGCTGAAACAGAGGGCGAGAAACAGAGGGGCTGAAAAAAAGGGGCTGAAACAGTGGGGCTGAAACAGAGGGGCTGAAACAGAGGGCGAGAAATAGAGGGGCTGAAACAGAGGGCGAGAAACAGAGGGGCTGAAACAGAGGGCGAGAAACAGAGGGGCTGAATAGACCGGCTGAAACAGAGGGGCTGAAACAGAGGGCGAGAAACAGAGGGGCTGAAACAAAGGGCGAGAAACAGAGGGGCTGAAACAGAGGGCGAGAAACAGAGGGGCTGAATCTGAGGGGCTGAAACAGAGGGCGAGATACAGGGGGGCTGAAACAGAGGGCGAGAAACAGAGGGACTGAAACAGAGGGGCTGAAACAGAGGGGCTGAAACAGAGGGCGAGAAACAGAGCGGCTGAAACAGAGGGCGAGAAACAGAGGGGCTGAAACAAAGGGGCTGAAACAGTGGGGCTGAAACAGAGGGGCTGAAACAGAGAGAGAGAAATAGAGCGGCTGAAACAGAGGGCGAGAAACAGAGGGGCTGAAACAGAGGGGCTGAAACAGAGGGCTGAAACAGAGGGCGAGAAACAGAGGGGCTGAAGCAGAGGGCGAGAAACAGAAGGGCTGAAACAGAGGGCGAGAAACAGAGGGGCTGAATCAGAGGGGCTGAAACAGAGGGCGAGAAACAGGGGGGCTGAAACAGAGGGCGAGAAACAGAGGGGCTGAAACAGAGGGGCTGAAACAGAGGGTGAGAAACAGAGGGGCTGAAACAGAGGGCGAGAAACAGATGGGCTGAAACAGAGGGGCTGAAACAGAGGGGCTGATTCAGTGGGGCTGAAACAGAGGGGCTGAATCAGAGGGGCTGAAACAGAGGGCGAGAAACAGATGGGCTGAAACAGAGGGCGAGAAACAGAGGGGCAGAAATAGAGGGCGAGAAACAGAGGGGCTGAAACAGAGGGGCTGAAACAGAGAGTGCGAATCAGAGGGGCTGAAACAGAGGGCGAGAAACAGAGGGGCTGAAATAGAGGGCGAGAATCAGAGGGGCTGAAACAGAGGGCAAGAAACAGAGGGGCTGAAACAGAGTGGCTGAAACAGAAGGGCTGAAACAGAGGGGCTGAAACAGAGGGCGAGAAACAGAGGGGTTGAATCAGAGGGGCTGAATCAGAGGGGCTGAAACAGAGGGGCTGATTCAGAGGGGCTGAAACAGAAGGCGAGAAACAGAGGGGCTGAAACAGAGGGCGAGAAACAGAGGGGCAGAAACAGAAGGCGAGAAACAGAGGGGCTGAAACAGAGGGGCTGAAACAGACGGCGAGAAACAGAGGGGCTGAAACAGAGGGCGAGAAACAGAGGGGCTGAAACAGAGGGGCTGAAACAGAGGGGCTGTAACAGAGGGCGAGAAGGAGAGGGGCTGAAACAGAGGGCGAGAAACAGAGCAGCTGAAACAGAGGGTGAGAAACAGAGGGGCTGAAACAGAGGGGCTGAAACAGAGGGGCTGAATCGGAGGGGCTGAAACAGAGGGGCTGAAACAGAGGGGCTGAAACAGAGGGCGAGAAACAGAGAGGCTGAAACAGAGGGCGAGAAACAGAGTGGCTGAAACAGAGGGCAAGAAACAGAGGTGCTGAAACAGAGGGCGAGAAACAGAGGCGCTGAAACAGAGGGCGAGAAACAGAGGGGCTGAAACAGAGGGGCTGAAACAGAGGGGCTGAAACAGAGGGGCTGAAACAGAGGGCGAGAAACAGAGGGGCTGAAACAGAGGGCGAGAAACAGATGGGCTGAAACAGAGGGCGAGAAACAGAGGGGCTGAAACAGAGGGGCTGAAACAGAGGGGCTGAAACAGAGGGCGAGAAACAGAGGGGCTGAAACAGAGAGGCTGAAACAGAGGAGCTGAAACAGAGGGCGAGAAACAGAGAGGCTGAAACAGAGGGCGAGAAACAGAGTGGCTGAAACAGAGGGTAAGAAACAGAGGGGCTGAAATAGAGGGCGAGAAACAGAGGGGCTGAAACAGAGGGGCTGATACAGAGGGGCTGAAACAGAGGGGCTGAAACAGAGGGGCTGAACCAGAAGGGCTGAAACAGAGGGCGAGAAACAGAGGGGCTGAAACAGAGGGCGAGAAACAGAGGGCGAGAAACAGAGGGACTGAAACAGAGGGGCTGAAACAGAGGGGCTGAAAAAGAGGGCGAGAAACAGAGCGGCTGAAACAGAGGGCGAGAAACAGAGGGGCTGAAACAAAGGGGCTGAAACAGTGGGGCTGAAACAGAGGGGCTGAAACAGAGGGCGAGAAATAGAGGGGCTGAAACAGAGGGCGAGAAACAGAGGGTCTGAAACAGAGGGCGAGAAACAGAGGGGCTGAAACAGAGGGGCTGAAACAGAGGGGCTGAAACAGAGGGCGAGAAACAGAGGGGCTGAAACAGAGGGCTCGAAACAGAGGGGCTGAAACAGAGGGCGAGAAACAGAGGGGCTGAATCAGAGGGGCTGAAACAGAGGGCGAGAAACAGGGGGGCTGAAACAGAGGGCGAGAAACAGAGGGGCTGAAACAGAGGGGCTGAAACAGAGTGTGAGAAACAGAGGGGCTGAAACAGAGGGCGAGAAACAGAGGGGCTGAAACAGAGGGGCTGAAACAGAGGGGCTGATTCAGAGGGGCTGAAACAGAGTGGCTGAATCAGAGGGGCTGAAACAGAGGGCGAGAAACAGAGGGGCTGAAACAGAGGGCGAGAAACAGAGGGGCAGAAACAGAGGGCGAGAAACAGAGGGGCTGAAACAGAGGGGCTGAAACAGAGAGTGCGAATCAGAGGGGCTGAAACAGAGGGCGAGAAACAGAGTGGCTGAAACAGAGGGCGAGAATCAGAGGGTCTGAAACAGAGGGCAAGAAACAGAAGGGCTGAAACAGAGGGGCTGAAACAGAGGGCGAGAAACAGAGGGGCTGAATCAGAGTGGCTGAATCAGAGGGGCTGAAACAGAGGGGCTGATTCAGAGGGGCTGAAACAGAAGGCGAGAAACAGAGGGGCTGAAACAGAGGGCGAGAAACAGAGGGGCTGAAACAGAGGGGCTGAAACAGAGGGCGCGAAACAGAGCGGCTGAAACAGACGGCAAGAAACAGAGGGGCTGAAACAGAGGGGCTGAAACAGAGGGCGAGAAACAGAGGGGCTGAAACAGAGGGCGAGAAACAGAGGGGCTGAAACAGAGGGCGAGAAACAGAGGGGCTGAAACAGAGGGGCTGAAACAGAGGGGCTGAATCGGAGGGGCTGAAACAGAGGGGCTGAAACAGAGGGGCTGAAACAGAGGGCGAGAAACAGAGGGGCTGAAACACAGGGGCAGAAACAGAGGGGCTGAAACAGAGGGGCTGAAACAGAGGGCGATAAACAGAGGGGCTGAAACAGAGGGCGAGAAACAGAGGTGCTGAAACAGAGGGGCTGAAACAGAGGGGCAGAATCCGAGGGGCTGAATCGGATGGGCTGAAACAGAGGGGCTAAAACAGAGGGACTGAAACAGAGGGCGAGAAACAGAGGGGCTGAAACAGAGGGGCTGAACCAGAAGGGCTGAAACAGAGGGGGAGAAACAGAGGGGCTGAAACAGAGGGCCAGAAACAGAGGGCGAGAAACAGAGGGACTGAAACACAGGGGCTGAAACAGAGGGGCTGAAACAGAGGGCGAAAAACAGAGCGGCTGAAACAGAGGGCGAGAAACAGAGGGGCTGAAACAAAGGGGCTGAAACAGTGGGGCTGAAACAGAGGGGCTGAAACAGAGAGCGAGAAATAGAGGGGCTGAATCAGAGGGCGAGAAACAGAGGGGCTGAAACAGAGGGCGAGAAACAGAGGGGCTGAACAGACCGGCTGAAACAGAGGGGCTGAAACAGAGGGCGAGAAACAGAGGGGCTGAAACAGAGGGCGAGAAACAGAGGGGCTGAAACAGAGGGCGAGGAACAGAGGGGCTGAATCAGAGGGGCTGAAACAGAGGGCGAGATACAGGGGGGCTGAAACAGAGGGCGAGAAACAGAGGGACTGAAACAGAGGGGCTGAAACAGAGGGGCTGAAACAGAGGGCGAGAAACAGAGCGGCTGAAACAGAGGGCGAGAAACAGAGGGGCTGAAACAAAGGGGCTGAAACAGTAGGGCTGAAACAGAGGGGCTGAAACAGAGAGCGAGAAATAGAGCGGCTGAAACAGAGGGCGAGAAACAGAGGGGGTGAAACAGAGGGCGAGAAACAGAGGGGCTGAAACAGATGGCGAGAAACTGAGTGGCTGAAACAGAGGGCAAGAAACAGAGGGGCTGAAACAGAGGGCGAGAAACAGAGGGGCTGAAACAGAGGGTGAGAAACAGAGGGGCTGAAACAGAGGGGCTGAAACAGAGGGCGAGAAACAGACGGGCTGAAACAGAGGGTGAGAAACACAGGGGCTGAAACAGATGGGCTGAAACAGAGGGCGAGAAGCAGAGGGGCTGAAACAGAGGGCGAGAAACAGAGGGGCTGAAACAGAGGAGCTGAAACAGAGGGCGAGAAACAGAGAGGCTGAAAAAGAGGGCGAGAAACAGAGGGGCTGAAACAGAGGGCGAGAAACAGAGGGGCTGAAACAGAGGGGCTGAAACAGAGGGGCTGAACCAGAAGGGCTGAAACAGAGGGGGAGAAACAGAGTGGCAGAAACAGAGGGCCAGAAACAGAGGGCGAGAAACAGAGGGACTGAAACACAGGGGCTGAAACAGATGGGCTGAAACAGAGGGCGAAAAACAGAAAGGCTGAAACAGAGGGCGAGAAACAGAGGGGCTGAAACAAAGGGGCTGAAACAGTAGGGCTGAAACAGAGGGGCTGAAACAGAGGGCGAGAAATAGAGGGGCTGAAACAGAGGGCGAGAAACAGAGGGGCTGAAACAGAGGGCGAGAAACAGAGGGGCTGAACAGACCGGCTGAAACAGAGGGGCTGAAACAGAGGGCGAGAAACAGAGGGGCTGAAACAGAGGGCGAGAAACAGAGGGGCTGAAACAGAGGGCGAGAAACAGAGCGGCTGAAACAGAGGGCGAGAAACAGAGGGGCTGAAACAAAGGGGCTGAAACAGTGGGGCTGAAACAGAGGGGCTGAAAAAGAGGGCGAGAAACAGAGCGGCTGAAACAGAGGGCGAGAAACAGAGGGGCTGAAACAAAGGGGCTGAAACAGTGGGGCTGAAACAGAGGGGCTGAAACAGAGGGCGAGAAATAGAGGGGCTGAAACAGAGGGCGAGAAACAGAGGGTCTGAAACAGAGGGCGAGAAACAGAGGGGCTGAAACAGAGGGGCTGAAACAGAGGGGCTGAAACAGAGGGCGAGAAACAGAGGGGCTGAAACAGAGGGCTCGAAACAGAGGGGCTGAAACAGAGGGCGAGAAACAGAGGGGCTGAATCAGAGGGGCTGAAACAGAGGGCGAGAAACAGGGGGGCTGAAACAGAGGGCGAGAAACAGAGGGGCTGAAACAGAGAGGCTGAAACAGAGTGTGAGAAACAGAGGGGCTGAAACAGAGGGCGAGAAACAGAGGGGCTGAAACAGAGGGGCTGAAACAGAGGGGCTGATTCAGAGGGGCTGAAACAGAGTGGCTGAATCAGAGGGGCTGAAACAGAGGGCGAGAAACAGAGGGGCTGAAACAGAGGGCGAGAAACAGAGGGGCAGAAACAGAGGGCGAGAAACAGAGGGGCTGAAACAGAGGGGCTGAAACAGAGAGTGCGAATCAGAGGGGCTGAAACAGAGGGCGAGAAACAGAGTGGCTGAAACAGAGGGCGAGAATCAGAGGGTCTGAAACAGAGGGCAAGAAACAGAAGGGCTGAAACAGAGGGGCTGAAACAGAGGGCGAGAAACAGAGGGGCTGAATCAGAGTGGCTGAATCAGAGGGGCTGAAACAGAGGGGCTGATTCAGAGGGGCTGAAACAGAAGGCGAGAAACAGAGGGGCTGAAACAGAGGGCGAGAAACAGAGGGGCTGAAACAGAGGGGCTGAAACAGAGGGCGCGAAACAGAGCGGCTGAAACAGACGGCAAGAAACAGAGGGGCTGAAACAGAGGGGCTGAAACAGAGGGCGAGAAACAGAGGGGCTGAAACAGAGGGCGAGAAACAGAGGGGCTGAAACAGAGGGCGAGAAACAGAGGGGCTGAAACAGAGGGGCTGAAACAGAGGGGCTGAATCGGAGGGGCTGAAACAGAGGGGCTGAAACAGAGGGGCTGAAACAGAGGGCGAGAAACAGAGGGGCTGAAACACAGGGGCAGAAACAGAGGGGCTGAAACAGAGGGGCTGAAACAGAGGGCGATAAACAGAGTGGCTGAAACAGAGGGCGAGAAACAGAGGTGCTGAAACAGAGGGGCTGAAACAGAGGGGCAGAATCCGAGGGGCTGAATCGGATGGGCTGAAACAGAGGGGCTAAAACAGAGGGACTGAAACAGAGGGCGAGAAACAGAGGGGCTGAAACAGAGGGGCTGAACCAGAAGGGCTGAAACAGAGGGGGAGAAACAGAGGGGCTGAAACAGAGGGCCAGAAACAGAGGGCGAGAAACAGAGGGACTGAAACACAGGGGCTGAAACAGAGGGGCTGAAACAGAGGGCGAAAAACAGAGCGGCTGAAACAGAGGGCGAGAAACAGAGGGGCTGAAACAAAGGGGCTGAAACAGTGGGGCTGAAACAGAGGGGCTGAAACAGAGAGCGAGAAATAGAGGGGCTGAATCAGAGGGCGAGAAACAGAGGGGCTGAAACAGAGGGCGAGAAACAGAGGGGCTGAACAGACCGGCTGAAACAGAGGGGCTGAAACAGAGGGCGAGAAACAGAGGGGCTGAAACAGAGGGCGAGAAACAGAGGGGCTGAAACAGAGGGCGAGGAACAGAGGGGCTGAATCAGAGGGGCTGAAACAGAGGGCGAGATACAGGGGGGCTGAAACAGAGGGCGAGAAACAGAGGGACTGAAACAGAGGGGCTGAAACAGAGGGGCTGAAACAGAGGGCGAGAAACAGAGCGGCTGAAACAGAGGGCGAGAAACAGAGGGGCTGAAACAAAGGGGCTGAAACAGTGGGGCTGAAACAGAGGGGCTGAAACAGAGAGCGAGAAATAGAGCGGCTGAAACAGAGGGCGAGAAACAGAGGGGGTGAAACAGAGGGCGAGAAACAGAGGGGCTGAAACAGAGGGGCTGAAACAGAGGGGCTGAAACAGAGGGCGAGAAACAGAGAGGCTGAAACAGATGGCGAGAAACTGAGTGGCTGAAACAGAGGGCAAGAAACAGAGGGGCTGAAACAGAGGGCGAGAAACAGAGGGGCTGAAACAGAGGGTGAGAAACAGAGGGGCTGAAACAGAGGGGCTGAAACAGAGGGCGAGAAACAGACGGGCTGAAACAGAGGGTGAGAAACACAGGGGCTGAAACAGATGGGCTGAAACAGAGGGCGAGAAGCAGAGGGGCTGAAACAGAGGGCGAGAAACAGAGGGGCTGAAACAGAGGAGCTGAAACAGAGGGCGAGAAACAGAGAGGCTGAAACAGAGGGCGAGAAACAGAGGGGCTGAAACAAAGGGCGAGAAACAGAGGGGCTGAAACAGAGAGGCTGAAACAGAGGGGCTGAACCAGAAGGGCTGAAACAGAGGGGGAGAAACAGAGTGGCAGAAACAGAGGGCCAGAAACAGAGGGCGAGAAACAGAGGGACTGAAACACAGGGGCTGAAACAGAGGGGCTGAAACAGAGGGCGAAAAACAGAAAGGCTGAAACAGAGGGCGAGAAACAGAGGGGCTGAAACAAAGGGGCTGAAACAGTAGGGCTGAAACAGAGGGGCTGAAACAGAGGGCGAGAAATAGAGGGGCTGAAACAGAGGGCGAGAAACAGAGGGGCTGAAACAGAGGGCGAGAAACAGAGGGGCTGAACAGACCGGCTGAAACAGAGGGGCTGAAACAGAGGGCGAGAAACAGAGGGGCTGAAACAGAGGGCGAGAAACAGAGGGGCTGAAACAGAGGGCGAGAAACAGAGCGGCTGAAACAGAGGGCGAGAAACAGAGGGGCTGAAACAAAGGGGCTGAAACAGTGGGGCTGAAACAGAGGGGCTGAAACAGAGAGCGAGAAATAGAGCGGCTGAAACAGAGGGCGAGAAACAGAGGGGCTGAAACAGAGGGCTGAAACAGAGGGCGAGAAACAGAGGGGCTGAAGCAGAGGGCGAGAAACAGAGGGGCTGAAACAGAGGGCGAGAAACAGAGGGGCTGAATCAGAGGGGCTGAAACAGAGGGCGAGAAACAGGGGGGCTGAAACAGAGGGCGAGAAACAGAGGGGCTGAAACAGAGGGGCTGAAACAGAGGGTGAGAAACAGAGGGGCTGAAACAGAGGGCGAGAAACAGATGGGCTGAAACAGAGGGGCTGAAACAGAGGGGCTGATTCAGTGGGGCTGAAACAGAGGGGCTGAATCAGAGGGGCTGAAACAGAGGGCGAGAAACAGAGGGGCTGAAACAGAGGGCGAGAAACAGAGGGGCAGAAACAGAGGGCGAGAAACAGAGGGGCTGAAACAGAGGGGCTGAAACAGAGAGTGCGAATCAGAGGGGCTGAAACAGAGGGCGAGCAACAGAGGGGCTGACATAGAGGGCGAGAATCAGAGGGGCTGAAACAGAGGGCAAGAAACAGAGGGGCTGAAACAGAGTGGCTGAAACAGAAGGGCTGAAACAGAGGGGCTGAAACAGAGGGCGAGAAACAGAGGGGTTGAATCAGAGGGGCTGAATCAGAGGGGCTGAAACAGAGGGGCTGATTCAGAGGGGCTGAAACAGAAGGCGAGAAACAGAGGGGCTGAAACAGAGGGCGAGAAACAGAGGGGCAGAAACAGAAGGCGAGAAACAGAGGGGCTGAAACAGAGGGGCTGAAACAGACGGCGAGAAACAGAGGGGCTGAAACAGAGGGCGAGAAACAGAGGGGCTGAAACAGAGGGGCTGAAACAGAGGGGCTGAAACAGAGGGCGAGAAGGAGAGGGGCTGAAACAGAGGGCGAGAAACAGAGCAGCTGAAACAGAGGGTGAGAAACAGAGGGGCTGAAACACAGGGGCAGAAACAGAGGGGCTGAAACAGAGGGGCTGAATCGGAGGGGCTGAAACAGAGGGGCTGAAACAGAGGGGCTGAAACAGAGGGCGAGAAACAGAGAGGCTGAAACAGAGGGCGAGAAACAGAGTGGCTGAAACAGAGGGCAAGAAACAGAGGTGCTGAATCAGAGGGCGAGAAACAGAGGGGCTGAAACAGAGGGCGAGAAACAGAGGGGCTGAAACAGAGGGGCTGAAACAGAGGGGCTGAAACAGAGGGGCTGAAACAGAGGGCGAGAAACAGAGGGGCTGAAACAGAGGGGCTGAAACAGAGGGCTGAAACAGAGGGCGAGAAACAGAGGGGCTGAAGCAGAGGGCGAGAAACAGAGGGGCTGAAACAGAGGGCGAGAAACAGAGGGGCTGAATCAGAGGGGCTGAAACAGAGGGCGAGAAACAGGGGGGCTGAAACAGAGGGCGAGAAACAGAGGGGCTGAAACAGAGGGGCTGAAACAGAGGGTGAGAAACAGAGGGGCTGAAACAGAGGGCGAGAAACAGATGGGCTGAAACAGAGGGGCTGAAACAGAGGGGCTGATTCAGTGGGGCTGAAACAGAGGGGCTGAATCAGAGGGGCTGAAACAGAGGGCGAGAAACAGAGGGGCTGAAACAGAGGGCGAGAAACAGAGGGGCAGAAACAGAGGGCGAGAAACAGAGGGGCTGAAACAGAGGGGCTGAAACAGAGAGTGCGAATCAGAGGGGCTGAAACAGAGGGCGAGCAACAGAGGGGCTGACATAGAGGGCGAGAATCAGAGGGGCTGAAACAGAGGGCAAGAAACAGAGGGGCTGAAACAGAGTGGCTGAAACAGAAGGGCTGAAACAGAGGGGCTGAAACAGAGGGCGAGAAACAGAGGGGTTGAATCAGAGGGGCTGAATCAGAGGGGCTGAAACAGAGGGGCTGATTCAGAGGGGCTGAAACAGAAGGCGAGAAACAGAGGGGCTGAAACAGAGGGCGAGAAACAGAGGGGCAGAAACAGAAGGCGAGAAACAGAGGGGCTGAAACAGAGGGGCTGAAACAGACGGCGAGAAACAGAGGGGCTGAAACAGAGGGCGAGAAACAGAGGGGCTGAAACAGAGGGGCTGAAACAGAGGGGCTGAAACAGAGGGCGAGAAGGAGAGGGGCTGAAACAGAGGGCGAGAAACAGAGCAGCTGAAACAGAGGGTGAGAAACAGAGGGGCTGAAACACAGGGGCAGAAACAGAGGGGCTGAAACAGAGGGGCTGAATCGGAGGGGCTGAAACAGAGGGGCTGAAACAGAGGGGCTGAAACAGAGGGCGAGAAACAGAGAGGCTGAAACAGAGGGCGAGAAACAGAGTGGCTGAAACAGAGGGCAAGAAACAGAGGTGCTGAATCAGAGGGCGAGAAACAGAGGGGCTGAAACAGAGGGCGAGAAACAGAGGGGCTGAAACAGAGGGGCTGAAACAGAGGGGCTGAAACAGAGGGGCTGAAACAGAGGGCGAGAAACAGAGGGGCTGAAACAGAGGGGCTGAAACAGAGGAGCTGAAACAGAGGGCGAGAAACAGAGAGGCTGAAACAGAGGGCGAGAAACAGAGTGGCTGAAACAGAGGGTAAGAAACAGAGGGGCTGAAATAGAGGGCGAGAAACAGAGGGGCTGAAACAGAGGGGCTGAAACAGAGGGGCTGAAACAGAGGGGCTGAAACAGAGGGGCTGAACCAGAAGGGCTGAAACAGAGGGCGAGAAACAGAGGGGCTGAAACAGAGCGTGAGAAACAGAGGGGCGGAAACAGAGGGCGAGAAACAGAGGGGCTGAAACAGAGGGGCTGAAAAAGAGGGCGAGAAACAGAGCGGCTGAAACAGAGGGCGAGAAAGAGAGGGGCTGAAACAAAGGGGCTGAAACAGTGGGGCTGAAACAGAGGGGCTGAAACAGAGGGCGAGAAATAGAGGGGCTGAAACAGAGGGCGAGAAACAGAGGGTCTGAAACAGAGGGCGAGAAACAGAGGGGCTGAAACAGAGGGGCTGAAACAGAGGGGCTGAAACAGAGGGCGAGAAACAGAGGGGCTGAAACAGAGGGCTCGAAACAGAGGGGCTGAAACAGAGGGCGAGAAACAGAGGGGCTGAATCAGAGGGGCTGAAACAGAGGGAGAGAAACAGGGGGGCTGAAACAGAGGGGCTGAAACAGAGTGTGAGAAACAGAGGGGCTGAAACAGAGGGCGAGAAACAGAGGGGCTGAAACAGAGGGGCTGAAACAGAGGGGCTGATTCAGAGGGGCTGAAACAGAGTGGCTGAATCAGAGGGGCTGAAGCAGAGGGCGAGAAACAGAGGGGCTGAAACAGAGGGCGAGAAACAGAGGGGCAGAAACAGAGGGCGAGAAACAGAGGGGCTGAAACAGAGGGGCTGAAACAGAGAGTGCGAATCAGAGGGGCTGAAACAGAGGGCGAGAAACAGAGTGGCTGAAACAGAGGGCGAGAATCAGAGGGGCTGAAACAGAGGGCAAG
Organism: Chiloscyllium punctatum; assembly: GCF_047496795.1. Lineage (NCBI taxonomy): Eukaryota > Metazoa > Chordata > Chondrichthyes > Orectolobiformes > Hemiscylliidae > Chiloscyllium > Chiloscyllium punctatum. The sequence goes on along the minus strand of NW_027309793.1, from coordinate 3,595,254 downwards.
AAACAGAAGGGCTGAAACAGAGGGGCTGAAACAGAGGGCGAGAAACAGAGGGGCTGAATCAGAGTGGCTGAATCAGAGGGGCTGAAACAGAGGGGCTGATTCAGAGGGGCTGAAACAGAAGGCGAGAAACAGAGGGGCTGAAACAGAGGGCGAGAAACAGAGGGGCTGAAACAGAGGGGCTGAAACAGAGGGCGCGAAACAGAGCGGCTGAAACAGACGGCAAGAAACAGAGGGGCTGAAACAGAGGGGCTGAAACAGAGGGCGAGAAACAGAGGGGCTGAAACAGAGGGCGAGAAACAGAGGGGCTGAAACAGAGGGCGAGAAACAGAGGGGCTGAAACAGAGGGGCTGAAACAGAGGGGCTGAATCGGAGGGGCTGAAACAGAGGGGCTGAATCGGAGGGGCTGAAACAGAGGGGCTGAAACAGAGGGGCTGAAACAGAGGGCGAGAAACAGAGGGGCTGAAACACAGGGGCAGAAACAGAGTGGCTGAAACAGAGGGGCTGAAACAGAGGGCGATAAACAGAGGGGCTGAAACAGAGGGCGAGAAACAGAGGGGCTGAAACAGAGGGGCTGAAACAGAGGGGCAGAATCCGAGGGGCTGAATCGGATGGGCTGAAACAGAGGGGCTAAAACAGAGGGACTGAAACAGAGGGCGAGAAACAGAGGGGCTGAAACAGAGGGGCAGAAACAGAGGGGCAGAAACAGAGGGGCTGAAACAGAGGGGCTGAATCAGAGGGGCTGAAACAGAGTGGCTGAAAGAGTGGGCGAGAAACTAAGGGACTGAAACAGCGGGCGAGAAACAGAGTGCCAGAAACAGAGGGGCTGAAACAAACGGGCTGAAACAGAGAGCCTGAAACAGAGGGGCTGAATCAGAGGTGCTGAAACAGAGGGGCTGAAATAGATGGGCTGAAACAGAGGGGCTGAATCAGAGGGGCTGAAACAGAGGGGCTGAATCAGAGGGGCTGAATCAGAGGGCGAGAAACAGAGGGGCTGAAACAGAGGGCGAGAAACAGAGGGGCTGAAACAGAGGGCGAGAAACAGACGGGCTGAAACAGAGGGGCTGAAACAGAGGGGCTGAAACAGAGGGCGACAAACAGAGGGGCTGAAACAGAGGGCGAGAAACAGAGGGGCTGAAACAGAGGGGCTGAAACAGAGGGGCTGAAACAGAGGGCGAGAAACAGAGGGGCTGAAACAGAGTGCGAGAAACAGAGGGGCTGAAACAGAGGGGCTGAAACAGACGGGCTGAAACAGAGAGCCTGAAACAGAGGGGCTGAATCAGAGGGGCTGAAACTGAGGGGCTGAAATAGAGGGGCTAAAACAGAGGGTATGAATCAGAGGGGCTGAAACAGAGGGGCTGAATCAGCGGGGCTGAAACAGAGGGCGAGAAACTGAGGGGCTGAAACAGAGGGGCTGAAACAGAGGGGCTGAAACAGAGGGCGAGAAACAGAGGGGCTGAAACAGAGGGCGAGAAACAGAGGGTCTGAAACAGAGGGCGAGAAACAGAGGGGCTGAAACACAGGGGCTGAAACAGAGGGGCTGAAACAGAGGGGCTGAATCGGAGGGGCTGAAACAGAGGGGCTGAAACAGAGGGGCTGAAACAGAGGGCGAGAAACAGAGAGGCTGAAACATAGGGCGAGAAACAGAGTGGCTGAAACAGAGGGCGAGAAACAGAGGGGCTGAATCAGAGGGCGAGAAACAGAGGGGCTGAAACAGAGGGCAAGAAACAGAGGGGCTGAAACAGAGGGGCTGAAACAGAGGGGCTGAAACAGAGGGCGAGAAACAGAGGGGCTGAAACAGAGGGCGAGAAACAGATGGGCTGAAACAGAGGGCGAGAAACAGAGGGGCTGAAACAGAGGGGCTGAAACAGAGGGGCTGAAACAGAGGGCGAGAAACAGAGGGGCTGAAACAGAGAGGCTGAAACAGAGGAGCTGAAACAGAGGGCGAGAAACAGAGAGGCTGAAACAGAGGGCGAGAAACAGAGTGGCTGAAACAGAGGGCAAGAAACAGAGGGGCTGAAACAGAGGGCGAGAAACAGAGGGGCTGAAACAGAGGGGCTGAAACAGAGGGGCTGAACCAGAAGCGCTGAAACAGAGGGCGAGAAACAGAGGGGCTGAAACAGAGGGCCAGAAACAGAGGGCGAGAAACAGAGGGACTGAAACAGAGGGGCTGAAACAGAGGGGCTGAAACAGAGGGCGAGAAACAGCGCGGCTGAAACAGAGGGCGAGAAACAGAGGGGCTGAAACAAAGGGGCTGAAACAGTGGGGCTGAAACAGAGGGGCTGAAACAGAGGGCGAGAAATAGAGGGGCTGAAACAGAGGGCGAGAAACAGAGGGGCTGAAACAGAGGGCGAGAAACAGAGGGGCTGAAACAGAGGGGCTGAAACAGAGGGGCTGAAACAGAGGGCGACAAACAGAGGGGCTGAAACAGAGGGCTAGAAACAGAGGGGCTGAAACAGAGGGCGAGAAACAGAGGGGCTGAAACAGAGGGGCTGAAACAGAGGGCGAGAAACAGAGGGGCTGAAACAGAGGGGCTGAAACAGAGGGGCTGATTCAGAGTGGCTGAATCAGAGGGGCTGAAACAGAGGGCGAGAAACAGAGGGGCTGAAACAGAGGGCGAGAAACAGAGGGGCTGAAACAGAGGGCAAGAAACAGAGGGGCAGAAACAGAGGGCGAGAAACAGAGGGACTGAAACAGAGGGGCTGAAACAGAGAGTGCGAATCAGAGGGGCTGAAACAGAGGGCGAGAAGCAGAGGGGCTGAAACAGAGGGCGAGAATCAGAGGGGCTGAAACAGAGGGCAAGAAACAGAGGGGCTGAAACAGAGTGGCTGAAACAGAAGGGCTGAAACAGAGGGGCTGAAACAGAGGGCGAGAAACAGAGGGGCTGAATCAGAGGGGCTGAAACAGAGGGCAAGAAACAGAGGGGCTGAAACAGAGTGGCTGAAACAGAAGGGCTGAAACAGAGGGGCTGAAACAGAGGGCGAGAAGCAGAGGGGCTGAAACAGAGGGCGAGAATCAGAGGGGCTGAAACAGAGGGCAAGAAACAGAGGGGCTGAAACAGAGTGGCTGAAACAGAGGGGCTGATTCAGAGGGGCTGAAACAGAAGGCGAGAAACAGAGGGGCTGAAACAGAGGGCGAGAAACAGAGGGGCAGAAACAGAGGGCGAGAAACAGAGGGGCTGAAACAGAGGGCGAGAAACAGACGGGCTGAAACAGAGGGGCTGAAACAGAGGGGCTGAAACAGAGGGCGACAATCAGAGGGGCTGAAACAGAGGGCGAGAAACAGAGGGGCTGAAACAGAGGGGCTGAAACAGAGGGGCTGAAACAGAGGGCGAGAAACAGAGGGGCTGAAACAGAGTGCGAGAAACAGAGGGGCTGAAACAGAGGGGCTGAAACAGACGGGCTGAAACAGAGAGCCTGAAACAGAGGGGCTGAATCAGAGGGGCTGAAACTGAGGGGCTGAAATAGAGGGGCTGAAACAGAGGGTATGAATCAGAGGGGCTGAAACAGAGGGGCTGAATCAGCGGGGCTGAAACAGAGGGCGAGAAACTGAGGGGCTGAAACAGAGGGGCTGAAACAGAGGGGCTGAAACAGAGGGCGAGAAACAGAGGGGCTGAAACAGAGGGCGAGAAACAGAGGGGCTGAAACAGAGGGCGAGAAACAGAGGGGCTGAAACAGAGGGGCTGAAACAGAGGGGCTGAAACAGAGGGCGAGAAACAGAGAGGCTGAAACAGAGGGCGAGAAACAGAGTGGCTGAAACAGAGGGCGAGAAACAGAGGGGCTGAATCAGAGGGCGAGAAACAGAGGGGCTGAAACAGAGGGCAAGAAACTGAGGGGCTGAAACAGAGGGGCTGAAACAGAGGGGCTGAAACAGAGGGCGAGAAACAGAGGGGCTGAAACAGAGGGCGAGAAACAGATGGGCTGAAACAGAGGGCGAGAAACAGCGGGGCTGAAACAGAGGGGCAGAAACAGAGGGGCTGAAACAGAGGGCGAGAAACAGAGGGGCTGAAACAGAGAGGCTGAAACAGAGGAGCTGAAACAGAGGGCGAGAAACAGAGGGGCTGAAACAGAGGGCGAGAAACAGAGGGGCTGAAACAGAGGGGCTGAAACAGAGGGGCTGAAACAGAGGGCAAGAAACAGAGGGGCTGAAACAGAGGGCGAGAAACAGAGGGGCTGAAACAGAGGGGCTGAAACAGAGGGGCTGAACCAGAAGGGCTGAAACAGAGGGCGAGAAACAGAGGGGCTGAAACAGAGGGCCAGAAACAGAGGGCGAGAAACAGAGGGACTGAAACAGAGGGGCTGAAACAGAGGGGCTGAAACAGAGGGCGAGAAACAGCGCGGCTGAAACAGAGGGCGAGAAACAGAGGGGCCGAAACAAATGGGCTGAAACAGTGGGGCTGAAACAGAGGGGCTGAAACAGAGGGCGAGAAATAGAGGGGCTGAAACATAGGGCGAGAAACAGAGGGGCTGAAACAGAGGGCGAGAAACAGAGGGGCTGAAACAGAGGGGCTGAAACAGAGGGGCTGAAACAGAGGGCGACAAACAGAGGGGCTGAAACAGAGGGCTAGAAACAGAGGGGCTGAAACAGGGGGCGAGAAACAGAGGGGCTGAAACAGAGGGGCTGAAACAGAGGGGCAGAATCCGAGGGGCTGAATCGGATGGGCTGAAACAGAGGGGCTAAAACAGAGGGACTGAAACAGAGGGCGAGAAACAGAGGGGCTGAAACAGAGGGGCAGAAACAGAGGGGCAGAAACAGAGGGTCTGAAACAGAGGGGCTGAATCAGAGGGGCTGAAACAGAGTGGCTGAAAGAGTGGGCGAGAAACTAAGGGACTGAAACAGCGGGCGAGAAACAGAGTGCCAGAAACAGTGGGGCTGAAACAGACGGGCTGAAACAGAGAGCCTGAAACAGAGGGGCTGAATCAGAGGGGCTGAAACAGAGGGGCTGAAATAGATGAGCTGAAACAGAGGGGCTGAATCAGAGGGGCTGAAACAGAGGGGCTGAATCAGAGGGGCTGAATTAGAGGGCGAGAAACAGAGGGGCTGAAACAGAGGGCGAGAAACAGAGGGGCTGAAACAGAGGGCGAGAAACAGACGGGCTGAAACAGAGGGGCTGAAACAGAGGGGCTGAAACAGAGGGCGACAAACAGAGGGGCTGAAACAGAGGGGCTGAAACAGAGGGGCTGAAACAGAGGGCGAGAAACAGAGGGGCTGAAACAGAGGGCGAGAAACAGATGGGCTGAAACAGAGGGCGAGAAACAGAGGGGCTGAAACAGAGGGGCTGAAACAGAGGGGCTGAAACAGAGGGCGAGAAACAGAGGGGCTGAAACAGAGAGGCTGAAACAGAGGAGCTGAAACAGAGGGCGAGAAACAGAGAGGCTGAAACAGAGGGCGAGAAACAGAGTGGCTGAAACAGAGGGCAAGAAACAGAGGGGCTGAAACAGAGGGCGAGAAACAGAGGGGCTGAAACAGAGGGGCTGAAACAGAGGGGCTGAACCAGAAGGGCTGAAACAGAGGGCGAGAAACAGAGGGGCTGAAACAGAGGGCCAGAAACAGAGGGCGAGAAACAGAGGGACTGAAACAGAGGGGCTGAAACAGAGGGGCTGAAACAGAGGGCGAGAAACAGCGCGGCTGAAACAGAGGGCGAGAAACAGAGGGGCTGAAACAAAGGGGCTGAAACAGTGGGGCTGAAACAGAGGGGCTGAAACAGAGGGCGAGAAATAGAGGGGCTGAAACAGAGGGCGAGAAACAGAGGGGCTGAAACAGAGGGCGAGAAACAGAGGGGCTGAAACAGAGGGGCTGAAACAGAGGGGCTGAAACAGAGGGCGACAAACAGAGGGGCTGAAACAGAGGGCTAGAAACAGAGGGGCTGAAACAGAGGGCGAGAAACAGAGGGGCTGAAACAGAGGGGCTGAAACAGAGGGCGAGTAACAGGGGGGCTGAAACAGAGGGGCTGAAACAGAGCGTGAGAAACAGAGGGGCGGAAACAGAGTGCGAGAAACAGAGGGGCTGAAACAGAGGGCGAGAAACAGAGGGGCAGAAACAGAAGGCGAGAAACAGAGAGGCTGAAACAGAGGGGCTGAAACAGAGGGCGCGAAACAGAGCGGCTGAAACAGAGGGCGAGAAGCAGAGGGGCTGAAACAGAGGGGCTGAAACAGAGGGCGAGAAACAGAGGGGCTGAAACAGAGGGCGAGAAACAGAGGGGCTGAAACAGAGGGCGAGAAACAGAGGGGCTGAAACAGAGGGGCTGAAACAGAGGGGCTGAAACAGAGGGGCTGAATCGGAGGGGCTGAAACAGAGGGGCTGAAACAGAGGGGCTGAAACAGAGGGTGAGAAACAGAGGGGCTGAAACAGAGGGCGAGAAACAGAGGGGCTGAAACAGAGGGGCTGAAACAGAGGGGCTGAAACAGAGGGCAAGAAACAGAGGGGCTGAAACAGAGGGCGAGAAACAGAGGGGCTGAAACAGAGGGGCTGAAACAGAGGGGCTGAACCAGAAGGGCTGAAACAGAGGGCGAGAAACAGAGGGGCTGAAACAGAGGGCCAGAAACAGAGGGCGAGAAACAGAGGGACTGAAACAGAGGGGCTGAAACAGAGGGGCTGAAACAGAGGGCGAGAAACAGCGCGGCTGAAACAGAGGGCGAGAAACAGAGGGGCCGAAACAAATGGTCTGAAACAGTGGGGCTGAAACAGAGGGGCTGAAACAGAGGGCGAGAAATAGAGGGGCTGAAACATAGGGCGAGAAACAGAGGGGCTGAAACAGAGGGCGAGAAACAGAGGGGCTGAAACAGAGGGGCTGAAACAGAGGGGCTGAAACAGAGGGCGACAAACAGAGGGGCTGAAACAGAGGGCTAGAAACAGAGGGGCTGAAACAGGGGGCGAGAAACAGAGGGGCTGAAACAGAGGGGCTGAAACAGAGGGGCAGAATCCGAGGGGCTGAATCGGATAGGCTGAAACAGAGGGGCTAAAACAGAGGGACTGAAACAGAGGGCGAGAAACAGAGGGGCTGAAACAGAGGGGCAGAAACAGAGGGGCAGAAACAGAGGGTCTGAAACAGAGGGGCTGAATCAGAGGGGCTGAAACAGAGTGGCTGAAAGAGTGGGCGAGAAACTAAGGGACTGAAACAGCGGGCGAGAAACAGAGTGCCAGAAACAGTGGGGCTGAAACAGACGGGCTGAAACAGAGAGCCTGAAACAGAGGGGCTGAATCAGAGGGGCTGAAACAGAGGGGCTGAAATAGATGAGCTGAAACAGAGGGGCTGAATCAGAGGGGCTGAAACAGAGGGGCTGAATCAGAGGGGCTGAATCAGAGGGCGAGAAACAGAGGGGCTGAAACAGAGGGGCTGAAACAGAGGGGCTGAAACAGAGGGCGACAAACAGAGGGGCTGAAACAGAGGGCTAGAAACAGAGGGGCTGAAACAGGGGGCGAGAAACAGAGGGGCTGAAACAGAGGGGCTGAAACAGAGGGGCAGAATCCGAGGGGCTGAATCGGATGGGCTGAAACAGAGGGGCTAAAACAGAGGGACTGAAACAGAGGGCGAGAAACAGAGGGGCTGAAACAGAGGGGCAGAAACAGAGGGGCAGAAACAGAGGGTCTGAAACAGAGGGGCTGAATCAGAGGGGCTGAAACAGAGTGGCTGAAAGAGTGGGCGAGAAACTAAGGGACTGAAACAGCGGGCGAGAAACAGAGTGCCAGAAACAGTGGGGCTGAAACAGACGGGCTGAAACAGAGAGCCTGAAACAGAGGGGCTGAATCAGAGGGGCTGAAACAGAGGGGCTGAAATAGATGAGCTGAAACAGAGGGGCTGAATCAGAGGGGCTGAAACAGAGGGGCTGAATCAGAGGGGCTGAATCAGAGGGCGAGAAACAGAGGGGCTGAAACAGAGGGCGAGAAACAGAGGGGCTGAAACAGAGGGCGAGAAACAGACGGGCTGAAACAGAGGGGCTGAAACAGAGGGGCTGAAACAGAGGGCGACAAACAGAGGGGCTGAAACAGAGGGGCTGAAACAGAGGGGCTGAAACAGAGGGCGAGAAACAGAGGGGCTGAAACAGAGGGCGAGAAACAGATGGGCTGAAACAGAGGGCGAGAAACAGAGGGGCTGAAACAGAGGGGCTGAAACAGAGGGGCTGAAACAGAGGGCGACAAACAGAGGGGCTGAAACAGAGGGGCTGAAACAGAGGGGCTGAAACAGAGGGCGAGAAACAGAGGGGCTGAAACAGAGGGCGAGAAACAGATGGGCTGAAACAGAGGGCGAGAAACAGAGGGGCTGAAACAGAGGGGCTGAAACAGAGGGGCTGAAACAGAGGGCGAGAAACAGAGGGGCTGAAACAGAGAGGCTGAAACAGAGGAGCTGAAACAGAGGGCGAGAAACAGAGAGGCTGAAACAGAGGGCGAGAAACAGAGTGGCTGAAACAGAGGGCAAGAAACAGAGGGGCTGAAACAGAGGGCGAGAAACAGAGGGGCTGAAACAGAGGGGCTGAAACAGAGGGGCTGAACCAGAAGGGCTGAAACAGAGGGCGAGAAACAGAGGGGCTGAAACAGAGGGCCAGAAACAGAGGGCGAGAAACAGAGGGACTGAAACAGAGGGGCTGAAACAGAGGGGCTGAAACAGAGGGCGAGAAATAGAGGGGCTGAAACATAGGGCGAGAAACAGAGGGGCTGAAACAGAGGGCGAGAAACAGAGGGGCTGAAACAGAGGGGCTGAAACAGAGGGGCTGAAACAGAGGGCGACAAACAGAGGGGCTGAAACAGAGGGCTAGAAACAGAGGGGCTGAAACAGGGGGCGAGAAACAGAGGGGCTGAAACAGAGGGGCTGAAACAGAGGGGCAGAATCCGAGGGGCTGAATCGGATGGGCTGAAACAGAGGGGCTAAAACAGAGGGACTGAAACAGAGGGCGAGAAACAGAGGGGCTGAAACAGAGGGGCAGAAACAGAGGGGCAGAAACAGAGGGTCTGAAACAGAGGGGCTGAATCAGAGGGGCTGAAACAGAGTGGCTGAAAGAGTGGGCGAGAAACTAAGGGACTGAAACAGCGGGCGAGAAACAGAGTGCCAGAAACAGTGGGGCTGAAACAGACGGGCTGAAACAGAGAGCCTGAAACAGAGGGGCTGAATCAGAGGGGCTGAAACAGAGGGGCTGAAATAGATGAGCTGAAACAGAGGGGCTGAATCAGAGGGGCTGAAACAGAGGGGCTGAATCAGAGGGGCTGAATCAGAGGGCGAGAAACAGAGGGGCTGAAACAGAGGGCGAGAAACAGAGGGGCTGAAACAGAGGGCGAGAAACAGACGGGCTGAAACAGAGGGGCTGAAACAGAGGGGCTGAAACAGAGGGCGACAAACAGAGGGGCTGAAACAGAGGGGCTGAAACAGAGGGGCTGAAACAGAGGGCGAGAAACAGAGGGGCTGAAACAGAGGGCGAGAAACAGATGGGCTGAAACAGAGGGCGAGAAACAGAGGGGCTGAAACAGAGGGGCTGAAACAGAGGGGCTGAAACAGAGGGCGAGAAACAGAGGGGCTGAAACAGAGAGGCTGAAACAGAGGAGCTGAAACAGAGGGCGAGAAACAGAGAGGCTGAAACAGAGGGCGAGAAACAGAGTGGCTGAAACAGAGGGCAAGAAACAGAGGGGCTGAAACAGAGGGCGAGAAACAGAGGGGCTGAAACAGAGGGGCTGAAACAGAGGGGCTGAACCAGAAGGGCTGAAACAGAGGGCGAGAAACAGAGGGGCTGAAACAGAGGGCCAGAAACAGAGGGCGAGAAACAGAGGGACTGAAACAGAGGGGCTGAAACAGAGGAGCTGAAACAGAGGGCGAGAAACAGCGCGGCTGAAACAGAGGGCGAGAAACAGAGGGGCTGAAACAAAGGGGCTGAAACAGTGGGGCTGAAACAGAGGGGCTGAAACAGAGGGCGAGAAATAGAGGGGCTGAAACAGAGGGCGAGAAACAGAGGGGCTGAAACAGAGGGCGAGAAACAGAGGGGCTGAAACAGAGGGGCTGAAACAGAGGGGCTGAAACAGAGGGCGACAAACAGAGGGGCTGAAACAGAGGGCTAGAAACAGAGGGGCTGAAACAGAGGGCGAGAAACAGAGGGGCTGAAACAGAGGGGCTGAAACAGAGGGCGAGTAACAGGGGGGCTGAAACAGAGGGGCTGAAACAGAGCGTGAGAAACAGAGGGGCGGAAACAGAGTGCGAGAAACAGAGGGGCTGAAACAGAGGGGCTGAAACAGAGGGGCTGATTCAGAGTGGCTGAATCAGAGGGGCTGAAACAGAGGGCGAGAAACAGAGGGGCTGAAACAGAGGGCGAGAAACAGAGGGTCTGAAACAGAGGGCGAGAAACAGAGGGGCAGAAACAGAGGGCGAGAAACAGAGGGGCTGAAACAGAGGGGCTGAAACAGAGAGTGCGAATCAGAGGGGCTGAAACAGAGGGCGAGAAACAGAGGGGCTGAAACAGAGGGCGAGAATCAGAGGGGCTGAAACAGAGGGCAAGAAACAGAGGGGCTGAAACAGAGTGGCTGAAACAGAAGGGCTGAAACAGAGGGGCTGAAACAGAGGGCGAGAAACAGAGGGGCTGAATCAGAGTGGCTGAATCAGAGGGGCTGAAACAGAGGGGCTGATTCAGAGGGGCTGAAACAGAAGGCGAGAAACAGAGGGGCTGAAACAGAGGGCGAGAAACAGAGGGGCAGAAACAGAAGGCGAGAAACAGAGAGGCTGAAACAGAGGGGCTGAAACAGAGGGCGCGAAACAGAGCGGCTGAAACAGAGGGCGAGAAGCAGAGGGGCTCAAACAGAGGGGCTGAAACAGAGGGCGAGAAACAGAGGGGCTGAAACAGAGGGCGAGAAACAGAGGGGCTGAAACAGAGGGCGAGAAACAGAGGGGCTCAAACAGAGGGGCTGAAACAGAGGGGCTGAAACAGAGGGGCTGAATCGGAGGGGCTGAAACAGAGGGGCTGAAACAGAGGGGCTGAAACAGAGGGTGAGAAACAGAGGGGCTGAAACACAGGGGCAGAAACAGAGGGGCTGAAACAGAGGGGCTGAAACAGAGTGCGATAAACAGAGGGGCTGAAACAGAGGGGCAGAATCAGAGGGGCTGAATCGGATGGTCTGAAACAGAGGGGCTAAAACAGAGGGACTGAAACAGAGGGCGAGAAACAGAGGGGCAGAAACAGAGGGGCAGAAAGAGAGGGGCAGAAACAGAGGGGCTGAAACAGAGGGGCTGAATCAGAGGGGCTGAAACAGGGGGGCTGAAACAGTGGGCGAGAAACTAAGGGACTGAAACAGCGGGCGAGAAACAGAGTGCGAGAAACAGAGGGGCTGAAACAGAGAGGCTGAAACAGAGGAGCTGAAACAGAGGGCGAGAAACAGAGAGGCTGAAACAGAGGGAGAGAAACAGAGTGGCTGAAACAGAGGGCAAGAAACAGAGGGGCTGAAACAGAGGGCGAGAAACAGAGGGGCTGAAACAGAGGGGCTGAAACAGAGGGGCTGAAACAGAGGGCGACAAACAGAGGGGCTGAAACAGAGGGCTAGAAACAGAGGGGCTGAAACAGAGGGCGAGAAACAGAGGGGCTGAATCAGAGGGGCTGAAACAGAGGGCGAGAAACAGGGGGGCTGAAACAGAGGGGCTGAAACAGAGGGGCTGAACCAGAAGGGCTGAAACAGAGGGCGAGAAACAGAGGGACTGAAACAGAGGGGCTGAAACAGAGGGGCTGAAACAGAGGGCGAGAAACAGCGCGGCTGAAACAGAGGGCGAGAAACAGAGGGGCTGAAACAAAGGGGCTGACACAGTGGGGCTGAAACAGAGGGGCTGAAACAGAGGGCGAGAAATGGAGGGGCTGAAACAGAGGGCGAGAAACAGAGGGGCTGAAACAGAGGGCGAGAAACAGAGGGGCTGAATCAGAGGGGCTGACACAGAGGGGCTGAAACAGAGGGCGACAAACAGAGGGGCTGAAACAGAGGGCTAGAAACAGAGGGGCTGAAACAGAGGGCGAGAAACAGAGGGGCTGAATCAGAGGGGCTGAAACAGAGGGCGAGAAACAGGGGGGCTGAAACAGAGGGGCTGAAACAGAGCGTGAGAAACAGAGGGGCTGAAACAGAGGGCGAGAAACAGAGGGGCTGAAACAGAGGGGCTGAAACAGAGGGGCTGATTCAGAGGGGCTGAAACAGAGTGGCTGAATCAGAGGAGCTGAAACAGAGGGCGAGAAACAGAGGGGCTGAAACAGAGGGCGAGAAACAGAGGGGCAGAAACAGAGGGCGAGAAACAGAGGGGCTGAAATAGAGGGGCTGAAACAGAGAGTGCGAATCAGAGGGGCTGAAACAGAGGGCGAGAAACAGAGGGGCTGAAACAGAGGGCGAGAATCAGAGGGGCTGAAACAGAGGGCAAGAAACAGAGGGGCTGAAACAGAGTGGCTGAAACAGAAGGGCTGAAACAGAGGGGCTGAAACAGAGGGCGAGAAACAGAGGGGCTGAATCAGAGTGGCTGAATCAGAGGGGCTGAAACAGAGGGGCTGATTCAGAGGGGCTGAAACAGAAGGCGAGAAACAGAGGGGCTGAAACAGAGGGCGAGAAACAGAGGGGCAGAAACAGAAGGCGAGAAACAGAGGGGCTGAAAGAGAGGGGCTGAAACAGAGGGCGCGAAACAGAGCGGCTGAAACAGAGGGCGAGAAACAGAGGGGCTGAAACAGAGGGCGAGAAACAGAGGGGCTGAAACAGAGGGGCTGAAACAGAGGGGCTGAAACAGAGGGGCTGAATCGGAGGGGCTGAAACAGAGGGGCTGAAACAGAGGGGCTGAAACAGAGGGCGAGAAACAGGGGCTGAAACACAGGGGCAGAAACAGATGGGCTGAAACAGAGGGGCTGAAACAGAGGGCGATAAACAGAGGGGCTGAAACAGAGGGGCAGAATCAGAGGGGCTGAATCGGATCGGCTGAAACAGAGGGGCTAATACAGAGGGACTGAAACAGAGGGCGAGAAACAGAGGGGCAGAAACAGAGGGGCAGAAAGGGAGGGGCAGAAACAGAGGGGCTGAAACAGAGGGGCTGAATCAGAGGGGCTGAAACAGGGGGGCTGAAACAGTGGGCGAGAAACTAAGGGACTGAAACAGCGGGCGAGAAACAGAGTGCGAGAAACAGAGGGGCTGAAACAGACGGGCTGAAACAGAGAGCCTGAAACAGAGGGGCTGAATCAGAGGGGCTGAAACAGAGGGGCTGAATTAGATGGGCTGAAACAGAGGGGATGAATCAGAGGGGCTGAAACAGAGGGGATGAATCAGAGGGGCTGAATCAGAGGGCGAGAAACAGAGGGGCTGAAACAGAGGGCGAGAAACAGAGGGGCTGAAACAGAGGGCGAGAAACAGACGGGCTGAAACAGACGGGCTGAAACAGAGGGGCTGAAACAGAGGGGCTGAAACAGAGGGCAAGAAACAGAGGGGCTGAAACAGAGGGCGAGAAACAGAGGGGCTGAATCAGAGTGGCTGAAACAGAGGGGCTGAAACAGAGGGCGAGAAACAGAGGGGCTGAAACAGAGGGCGAGAAACAGAGGGGCTGAAACAGAGGGCGAGAAACAGAGGGCGAGAAACAGAGGGACTGAAACAGTGGAGCTGAAACAGAGGGGCTGAAACAGAGGGCGAGAAATAGAGGGGCTGAAACAGAGGGCGAGAAACAGAGGGGCTGAAACAGAGGGCGAGAAACAGAGGGGCTGAAACAGAGGGGCTGACACAGTGGGGCTGAAACAGAGGGGCTGAAACAGAGGGCGAGAAACAGAGGGGCTGAAACAGAGGGCGAGAAACAGAGGGGCTGAAACAGTGGGCGAGAAACAGAGGGGCTGAAACAGAGGGGCTGAAACAGAGGGGCTGAAACAGAGGGGCTGAATCGGAGTGGCTGAAACAAAGGGGCTGAAACAGAGGGGCTGAAACAGAGGGCGAGAAACAGAGGGGCTGAATCAGAGGGGCTGAATCAGAGGGGCTGAAACAGAGGGGCTGAAACAGTCGGCGAGAAACTAAGGGACAGAAACAGCGGGCGAGAAACAGAGTGCGAGAAACAGAGGGGCTGAAACAGAGGGGCTGAAACAGACGGGCTGAAACAAAGAGCCTGAAACAGAGGGGCTGAATCAGAGGGGCTGATACAGAGGGGCTGAAATAGAGGGGCTGAAACAGAGGGGATGAATCAGAGGGGCTGAAACAGAGGGGCTGAAATAGAGGGGCTGAAACAGAGGGGCTGAAACAGAGGTGCTGCAACAGAGGGCGAGAAACAGAGAGGCTGAAACAGAGGGCGAGAAACAGAGTGGCTGAAACAGAGGGCGAGAAACAGAGGGGCTGAAACAGAGGGCGAGAAACAGAGGGGCTGAAACAGAGGGGCTGAAACAGAGGGGCTGAAACATAGGGCGAGAAACAGAGGGGCAGAAACAGAGGGCGAGAAACAGATGGGCTGAAACAGAGGGCGAGAAACAGAGGGGCTGAAACAGCGGGGCTGAAACAGAGGGGCTGAAACAGAGGGCGAGAAACAGAGGGGCTGAAACAGAGAGGCTGAAACAGAGGAGCTGAAACAGAGGGCGAGAAACAGAGAGGCTGAAACAGAGGGCGAGAAACAGAGTGGCTGAAACAGAGGGCAAGAAACAGAGGGGCTGAAACAGAGGGCGAGAAACAGAGGGGCTGAAACAGAGGGGCTGAAACAGAGGGGCTGAACCAGAAGGGCTGAAACAGAGGGCGAGAAACAGAAGGGCTGAAACAGAGGGCCAGAAACAGAGGGCGAGAAACAGAGGGACTGAAACAGAGGGGCTGAAACAGAGGGGCTGAAACAGAGGGCGAGAAACAGAGCGGCTGAAACAGAGGGCGAGAAACAGAGGGGCTGAAACAAAGGGGCTGAAACAGTGGGGCTGAAACAGAGGGGCTGAAACAGAGGGCGAGAAATAGAGGGGCTGATACAGAGGGCGAGAAACAGAGGGGCTGAAACAAAGGGCGAGAAACAGAGGGGCTGAAACAGAGGGGCTGAAACAGAGGGGCTGAAACAGAGGGCGAGAAACAGAGGGGCTGAAACAGAGGGCTAGAAACACAGGGGCTGAAACAGAGGGCGAGAAACAGAGGGGCTGAATCAGAGGGGCTGAAACAGAGGGCGAGAAACAGGGGGGCTGAAACAGAGGGCGAGAAACAGAGGGGCTGAAACAGAGGGGCTGAAACAGAGGGTGAGAAACAGAGGGGCTGAAACAGAGGGCGAGAAACAGAGGGGCTGAAACAGAGGGGCTGAAATAGAGGGGCTGATTCAGAGGGGCTGAAACAGAGTGGCTGAATCAGAGGGGCTGAAACAGAGGGCGAGAAACAGAGGCGCTGAAACAGAGGGAGAGAAACAGAGGGGCAGAAACAGAGGGCGAGAAACAGAGGGGCTGAAACAGAGGGGCTGAAAGAGAGGGGCTGAAACAGAGGGCGCGAAACAGAGCGGCTGAAACAGAGGGCGAGAAACAGAGGGGCTGAAACAGAGGGGCTGAAACAGAGGACGAGAAACAGAGGGGCTGAAACAGAGGGCGAGAAACAGAGGGGCTGAAACAGAGGGCGAGAAACAGAGGGGCTGAAACAGAGGGGCTGAAACAGAGGGGCTGAAACAGAGGGGCTGAATCGGAGGGGCTGAAACAGAGGGGCTGAAACAGAGGGGCTGAAACAGAGGGCGAGAAACAGAGGGGCTGAAACACAGGGGCAGAAACAGATGGGCTGAAACAGAGGGGCTGAAACAGAGGGCGATAAACAGAGGGGCTGAAACAGAGGGGCAGAATCAGAGGGGCTGAATCGGATCGGCTGAAACAGAGGGGCTAAAACAGAGGGACTGAAACAGAGGGCGAGAAACAGAGGGGCAGAAACAGAGGGGCAGAAAGGGAGGGGCAGAAACAGAGGGGCTGAAACAGAGGGGCTGAATCAGAGGGGCTGAAACAGGGGTGCTGAAACAGTGGGCGAGAAACTAAGGGACTGAAACAGCGGGCGAGAAACAGAGTGCGAGAAACAGAGGGGCTGAAACAGACGGGCTGAAACAGAGAGCCTGAAACAGAGGGGCTGAATCAGAGGGGCTGAAACAGAGGGGCTGAATTAGATGGGCTGAAACAGAGGGGATGAATCAGAGGGGCTGAAACAGAGGGGATGAATCAGAGGGGCTGAATCAGAGGGCGAGAAACAGAGGGGCTGAAACAGAGGGCGAGAAACAGAGGGGCTGAAACAGAGGGCGAGAAACAGACGGGCTGAAACAGACGGGCTGAAACAGAGGGGCTGAAACAGAGGGGCTGAAACAGAGGGCAAGAAACAGAGGGGCTGAAACAGAGGGCGAGAAACAGAGGGGCTGAATCAGAGTGGCTGAAACAGAGGGGCTGAAACAGAGGGCGAGAAACAGAGGGGCTGAAACAGAGGGCGAGAAACAGAGGGGCTGAAACAGAGGGCGAGAAACAGAGGGCGAGAAACAGAGGGACTGAAACAGTGGAGCTGAAACAGAGGGGCTGAAACAGAGGGCGAGAAATAGAGGGGCTGAAACAGAGGGCGAGAAACAGAGGGGCTGAAACAGAGGGCGAGAAACAGAGGGGCTGAAACAGAGGGGCTGACACAGTGGGGCTGAAACAGAGGGGCTGAAACAGAGGGCGAGAAACAGAGGGGCTGAAACAGAGGGCGAGAAACAGAGGGGCTGAAACAGTGGGCGAGAAACAGAGGGGCTGAAACAGAGGGGCTGAAACAGAGGGGCTGAAACAGAGGGGCTGAATCGGAGTGGCTGAAACAAAGGGGCTGAAACAGAGGGGCTGAAACAGAGGGCGAGAAACAGAGGGGCTGAATCAGAGGGGCTGAATCAGAGGGGCTGAAACAGAGGGGCTGAAACAGTCGGCGAGAAACTAAGGGACAGAAACAGCGGGCGAGAAACAGAGTGCGAGAAACAGAGGGGCTGAAACAGAGGGGCTGAAACAGACGGGCTGAAACAAAGAGCCTGAAACAGAGGGGCTGAATCAGAGGGGCTGATACAGAGGGGCTGAAATAGAGGGGCTGAAACAGAGGGGATGAATCAGAGGGGCTGAAACAGAGGGGCTGAAATAGAGGGGCTGAAACAGAGGGGCTGAAACAGAGGTGCTGCAACAGAGGGCGAGAAACAGAGAGGCTGAAACAGAGGGCGAGAAACAGAGTGGCTGAAACAGAGGGCGAGAAACAGAGGGGCTGAAACAGAGGGCGAGAAACAGAGGGGCTGAAACAGAGGGCGAGAAACAGAGGGGCTGAAACAGAGGGGCTGAAACAGAGGGGCTGAAACATAGGGCGAGAAACAGAGGGGCAGAAACAGAGGGCGAGAAACAGATGGGCTGAAACAGAGGGCGAGAAACAGAGGGGCTGAAACAGCGGGGCTGAAACAGAGGGGCTGAAACAGAGGGCGAGAAACAGAGGGGCTGAAACAGAGAGGCTGAAACAGAGGAGCTGAAACAGAGGGCGAGAAACAGAGAGGCTGAAACAGAGGGCGAGAAACAGAGTGGCTGAAACAGAGGGCAAGAAACAGAGGGGCTGAAACAGAGGGCGAGAAACAGAGGGGCTGAAACAGAGGGGCTGAAACAGAGGGGCTGAACCAGAAGGGCTGAAACAGAGGGCGAGAAACAGAAGGGCTGAAACAGAGGGCCAGAAACAGAGGGCGAGAAACAGAGGGACTGAAACAGAGGGGCTGAAACAGAGGGGCTGAAACAGAGGGCGAGAAACAGAGCGGCTGAAACAGAGGGCGAGAAACAGAGGGGCTGAAACAAAGGGGCTGAAACAGTGGGGCTGAAACAGAGGGGCTGAAACAGAGGGCGAGAAATAGAGGGGCTGATACAGAGGGCGAGAAACAGAGGGGCTGAAACAAAGGGCGAGAAACAGAGGGGCTGAAACAGAGGGGCTGAAACAGAGGGGCTGAAACAGAGGGCGAGAAACAGAGGGGCTGAAACAGAGGGCTAGAAACACAGGGGCTGAAACAGAGGGCGAGAAACAGAGGGGCTGAATCAGAGGGGCTGAAACAGAGGGCGAGAAACAGGGGGGCTGAAACAGAGGGCGAGAAACAGAGGGGCTGAAACAGAGGGGCTGAAACAGAGGGTGAGAAACAGAGGGGCTGAAACAGAGGGCGAGAAACAGAGGGGCTGAAACAGAGGGGCTGAAATAGAGGGGCTGATTCAGAGGGGCTGAAACAGAGTGGCTGAATCAGAGGGGCTGAAACAGAGGGCGAGAAACAGAGGGGCTGAAACAGAGGGAGAGAAACAGAGGGGCAGAAACAGAGGGCGAGAAACAGAGGGGCTGAAACAGAGGGGCTGAAACAGAGAGTGCGATTCAGAGGGGCTGAAACAGAGGGCGAGAAACAGAGGGGCTGAAACAGAGGGCGAGAATCAGAGGGGCTGAAACAGAGGGCAAGAAACAGAGGGGCTGAAACAGAGGGGCTGAAACAGAAGGGCTGAAACAGAGGGGCTGAAACAGAGGGCGAGAAACAGAGGGGTATGAATCAGAGGGCGAGAAACAGAGGGGCTGAAACAGAGGGGCTGAAACAGAGGGGCTGATTCAGAGGGGCTGAAACAGAGGGCGAGAAACAGAGGGGCTGAAACAGAGGGGCTGAAACAGAGGGGCTGATTCAGAGGGGCTGAAACAGAGTGGCTGAATCAGAGGGGCTGAAACAGAGGGCGAGAAACAGAGGGGCTGAAACAGAGGGCGAGAAACAGATGGGCAGAAACAGAGGGCGAGAAACAGACGGGCTGAAACAGAGGGGCTGAAACAGAGAGTGCGAATCAGAGGGGCTGAAACAGAGGGCGAGAAACAGAGGGGCTGAAACAGAGGGCGAGAATCAGAGGGGCTGAAACAGAGGGCAAGAAACAGAGGGGCTGAAACAGAGTGGCTGAAACAGAAGGGCTGAAACAGAGGGGCTGAAACAGAGGGCGAGAAACAGAGGGGCTGAATCCGAGTGGCTGAATCAGAGGGGCTGAAACAGAGGGGCTGATTCAGAGGGGCTGAAACAGAAGGCGAGAAACAGAGGGGCTGAAACAGAGGGCGAGAAACAGAGGGGCAGAAACAGAAGGCGAGAAACAGAGGGGCTGAAACAGAGGGGCTGAAACAGAGGGCGCGAAACAGAGCGGCTGAAACAGAGGGCGAGAAAAAGAGGGGCTGAAACAGAGGGCGAGAAACAGAGGGGCTGAAACAGAGGCCGAGAAACAGAGGGGCTGAAACAGAGGGCGAGAAACAGAGGGGCAGAAACAGAGCGGCTGAAACAGAGGGGCTGAAACAGAGGGGCTGAATCGGAGGGGCTGAAACAGAGGGGCTGAAACAGAGGGACTGAAACAGAGGGCGAGAAACAGAGGGGCTGAAACACAAGGGCAGAAACAGAGGGGCTGAAACAGAGGGGCTGAAACAGAGGGCGATAAACAGAGGGGCTGAAACAGAGGGCGAGAAACAGAGGGGCTGAAACAGAGGGCCTGAAACAGAGGGGCAGAATCAGAGGGGCTGAATCGGATGGGCTGAAACAGAGGGGCTAAAACAGAGGGACTGAAACAGAGGGCGAGAAACAGAGGGGCTGAAACAGAGGGGCAGAAAGAGAGGGGCAGAAACAGAGGGGCTGAAACAGAGGGGCTAAATCAGAGGGGCTGAAACAGAGGGGCTGAAACAGTGGGCGAGAAACTAAGGGACTGAAACAGCGGGCGAGAAACAGAGAGCCTGAAACAGAGGGGCTGAATCAGAGGGGCTGAAACAGAGGGGCAGAAATAGATGGGCTGAAACAGAGGGGATGAATCAGAGGGGCTGAAACGGAGGGGCTGAATCAGAGGGGCTGAAACAGAGGGGCAGAAATAGATGGGCTGAAACAGAGGGGATGAATCAGAGGGGCTGAAACGGAGGGGCTGAATCAGAGGGGCTGAATCAGAGGGCGAGAAACAGAGGGGCTGAAACAGAGGGCGAGAAACAGAGGGGCTGAAACAGAGGGCGAGAAACAGACGGGCTGAAACAGAGGGGCTGAAACAGAGGGGCTGAAACAGAGGGGCTGAAACAGAGGGCAAGAAACAGAGGGGCTGAAACAGTGGGCGAGAAACAGAGGGGCTGAAACAGAGGGGCTGAAACAGAGGGGCTGAATCAGAGGGGCTGAATCAGAGGGGCTGAAACAGAGGGGCTGACACAGTCGGCGAGAAACTAAGGGACTGAAACAGCGGGCGAGAAACAGAGTGCGAGAAACAGAGGGGCTGAAACAGAGGGGCTGAAACAGACGGGCTGAAACAGAGAGCCTGAAACAGAGGGGCTGAATCAGAGGGGCTGAAACAGAGGGGCTGAAATAGAGGGGCTGAAACAGAGGGGATGAATCAGAGGGGCTGAAACAGAGGGGCTGAATCAACGGGGCTGAAACAGAGGGCGAGAAACTGAGGGGCTGAAACAGAGTGGCTGAAACAGAGGGGCTGAAACAGAGGGCGAGAAACAGAGGGGCTGAAACAGAGGGCGAGAAACAGAGGGGCTGAAACAGAGGGCGAGAAACAGAGGGGCTGAATCAGAGGGGCTGAAACAGAGGGCGAGAAACAGGGGGGCTGAAACAGAGGTCGAGAAACAGAGGGGCTGAAACAGAGTGGCTGAAACAGAGGGTGAGAAACAGAGGGGCTGAAACAGAGGGGCTGAAACAGAGGGGCTGATTCAGAGGGGCTGAAACAGAGGGCGAGAAACAGAGGGGCTGAAACAGAGGGGCTGAAACAGAGGGGCTGATTCAGAGGGGCTGAAACAGAGGTGCTGAATCAGAGGGGCTGAAACAGAGGTCGAGAAACAGAGGGGCTGAAACAGAGGGCGAGAAACAGAGGGGCAGAAACAGAGGGCGAGAAACAGAGGGGCTGAAACAGAGGGGCTGAAACAGAGAGTGCGAATCAGAGGGGCTGAAACAGAGGGCGAGAAACAGAGGGGCTGAAACAGAGGGCGAGAATCAGAGGGGCTGAAACAGAGGGCAAGAAACAGAGGGGCTGAAACAGAGTGGCTGAAACAGAAGGGCTGAAACAGAGGGACTGAAACAGAGGGCGAGAAACAGAGGGGCTGAATCAGAGGGGCTGAATCAGAGGTGCTGAAACAGAGGGGCTGATTCAGAGGGGCTGAAACAGAAGGCGAGAAACAGAGGGGCTGAAACAGAGGGCGAGAAACAGAGGGGCAGAAATAGAAGGCGAGAAACAGAGGGGCTGAAACAGAGGGGCTGAAACAGAGGGCGCGAAACAGAGGGGCTGAAACAGAGGGCGAGAAACAGAGGGGCTGAAACAGAGGGGCTGAAACAGAGGGGCTGAAACAGTGGGCGAGAAACAGAGGGGCTGAAACAGAGGGCGAGAAACAGAGGGGCTGAAACAGAGGGCGAGAAACAGAGGGGCTGAAACGGAGGGGCTGAAACAGAGGGGCTGAAACAGAGGGCGAGAAACAGAGGGGCTGAAACAGAGGGGCAGAAACAGAGGGGCTGAAACAGAGGGGCTGAAACAGAGGGCGATAAACAGAGGGGCTGAAACAGAGGGCGAGAAACAGAGGGGCTTAAACAGAGGGGCTGAAACAGAGGGGCTGAATCAGAGGGGCTGAATCGGATGGGCTGAAACAGAGGGGCTGAAACAGAGGGACTGAAACAGAGGGCGAGAAACAGAGGGGCTGAAACAGAGGGGCAGAAACAGAGGGGCAGAAACAGAGGGGCTGAAACAGAGGGGCTGAATCAGAGGGGCTGAAACAGAGGGGCTGAAACAGTGGGCGAGAAACTAAGGGACTGAAACAGCGGGCGAGAAACAGAGTGCGAGAAACAGAGGGGCTGAACCAGACAGGCTGAAACAGAGAGCCTGAAACCGAGGGGCTGAATCAGAGGGGCTGAAACAGAGGTGCTGAAATAGATGGGCTGAAACAGAGGGGATGAATCAGAGGCGCTGAAACAGAGGGCGAGAAACAGAGGGGCTGAAACAGAGGGCGAGAAACAGAGGGGCTGAAACAGAGGGCGAGAAACAGACGGGGTGAAACAGAGGGGCTGAAACAGAGGGGCTGAAACAGAGGGGCTGAAACAGAGGGCAAGAAACAGAGGGGCTGAAACAGAGGGCGAGAAACAGAGGGGCTGAAACAGAGGGGCTGAAACAGAGGGGCTGAAACAGAGGGCGAGAAACAGAGGGGCTGAAACAGAGGGCGAGAAACAGAGGGGCTGAAAAGGAGGCCGAGAAACAGAGGGCGAGAAACAGAGGGACTGAAACAGTAGGGCTGAAACAGAGGGGCTGAAACAGAGGGCGAGAAATAGAGGGGCTGAAACAGAGGGCGAGAAACAGAGGGGCTTAAACAGAGGGCGAGAAACTAAGGGACTGAAACAGCGGGCGAGAAACAGAGTGCGAGAAACAGAGGGGCTGAAACAGAGGGGCTGAAACGGACGGGCTGAAACAGAGAGCCTGAAACAGAGGGGCTGAATCAGAGGGGCTGAAACAGAGGGGCTGAAATAGAGGGGCTGAAACAGAGGGGCTGAAACAGAGGGGCTGAAACAGAGGGGCTGAATCAGCGGGGCTGAAACAGAGGGCGAGAAACTGAGGGGCTGAAACAGAGGGGCAGAAACAGCGGGCGAGAAACAGAGGGGCTGAATCAGAGGGGCTGAATCAGAGGGGCTGAAACAGAGGGGCTGAAACAGTGGGCGAGAAACTAAGGGACTGAAACAGCGGGCGAGAAACAGAGTGCGAGAAACAGAGGGGCTTAAACAGAGGGGCTGAATGAGAGGGGCTGAAACAGAGGGGCTGAAATAGAGGGGCTGAAACAGAGGGGATGAATCAGAGGGGCTGAAACAGAGGGGCTGAATCAGCGGGGCTGAAACAGAGGGTGAGAAACTGAGGGGCTGAAACAGAGGGGCTGAAACAGAGGGCCTGAAACAGAGGGCGAGAAACAGAGGGGCTGAAACAGAGGGCGAGAAACAGAGGGTCTGAAACAGAGGGCGAGAAACAGAGGGGCTGAATCAGAGGGGCTGAAACAGAGGGCGAGAAACAGGGGGGCTGAAACAGAGGTCGAGAAACAGAGGGGCTGAAACAGAGGGGCTGAAACAGAGGGTGAGAAACAGAGGGGCTGAAACAGAGGGCGAGAAACAGAGGGGCTGAAACAGAGGGGCTGAAACAGAGGGGCTGATTCAGAGGGGCTGAAACAGAGGTGCTGAAACAGAGGGCGAGAAACAGAGGGGCTGAATCAGAGGGGCTGAAACAGAGGGCGAGAAACAGGGGGGCTGAAACAGAGGTCGAGAAACAGAGGGGCTGAAACAGAGGGGCTGAAACAGAGGGTGAGAAACAGAGGGGCTGAAACAGAGGGCGAGAAACAGAGGGGCTGAAACAGAGGGGCTGAAACAGAGGGGCTGATTCAGAGGGGCTGAAACAGAGGTGCTGAAACAGAGGGCGAGAAACAGAGGGGCTGAATCCGAGTGGCTGAATCAGAGGGGCTGAAACAGAGGGGCTGATTCAGAGGGGCTGAAACAGAAGGCGAGAAACAGAGGGGCTGAAACAGAGGGCGAGAAACAGAGGGGCAGAAACAGAAGGCGAGAAACAGAGGGGCTGAAACAGAGGGGCTGAAACAGAGGGCGCGAAACAGAGCGGCTGAAACAGAGGGCGAGAAAAAGAGGGGCTGAAACAGAGGGCGAGAAACAGAGGGGCTGAAACAGAGGCCGAGAAACAGAGGGGCTGAAACAGAGGGCGAGAAACAGAGGGGCTGAAACAGAGCGGCTGAAACAGAGGGGCTGAAACAGAGGGGCTGAATCGGAGGGGCTGAAACAGAGGGGCTGAAACAGAGGGACTGAAACAGAGGGCGAGAAACAGAGGGGCTGAAACACAAGGGCAGAAACAGAGGGGCTGAAACAGAGGGGCTGAAACAGAGGGCGATAAACAGAGGGGCTGAAACAGAGGGCGAGAAACAGAGGGGCTGAAACAGAGGGCCTGAAACAGAGGGGCAGAATCAGAGGGGCTGAATCGGATGGGCTGAAACAGAGGGGCTAAAACAGAGGGACTGAAACAGAGGGCGAGAAACAGAGGGGCTGAAACAGAGGGGCAGAAAGAGAGGGGCAGAAACAGAGGGGCTGAAACAGAGGGGCTAAATCAGAGGGGCTGAAACAGAGGGGCTGAAACAGTGGGCGAGAAACTAAGGGACTGAAACAGCGGGCGAGAAACAGAGAGCCTGAAACAGAGGGGCTGAATCAGAGGGGCTGAAACAGAGGGGCAGAAATAGATGGGCTGAAACAGAGGGGATGAATCAGAGGGGCTGAAACGGAGGGGCTGAATCAGAGGGGCTGAAACAGAGGGGCAGAAATAGATGGGCTGAAACAGAGGGGATGAATCAGAGGGGCTGAAACGGAGGGGCTGAATCAGAGGGGCTGAATCAGAGGGCGAGAAACAGAGGGGCTGAAACAGAGGGCGAGAAACAGAGGGGCTGAAACAGAGGGCGAGAAACAGACGGGCTGAAACAGAGGGGCTGAAACAGAGGGGCTGAAACAGAGGGGCTGAAACAGAGGGCAAGAAACAGAGGGGCTGAAACAGTGGGCGAGAAACAGAGGGGCTGAAACAGAGGGGCTGAAACAGAGGGGCTGAATCAGAGGGGCTGAATCAGAGGGGCTGAAACAGAGGGGCTGACACAGTCGGCGAGAAACTAAGGGACTGAAACAGCGGGCGAGAAACAGAGTGCGAGAAACAGAGGGGCTGAAACAGAGGGGCTGAAACAGACGGGCTGAAACAGAGAGCCTGAAACAGAGGGGCTGAATCAGAGGGGCTGAAACAGAGGGGCTGAAATAGAGGGGCTGAAACAGAGGGGATGAATCAGAGGGGCTGAAACAGAGGGGCTGAATCAACGGGGCTGAAACAGAGGGCGAGAAACTGAGGGGCTGAAACAGAGTGGCTGAAACAGAGGGGCTGAAACAGAGGGCGAGAAACAGAGGGGCTGAAACAGAGGGCGAGAAACAGAGGGGCTGAAACAGAGGGCGAGAAACAGAGGGGCTGAATCAGAGGGGCTGAAACAGAGGGCGAGAAACAGGGGGGCTGAAACAGAGGTCGAGAAACAGAGGGGCTGAAACAGAGTGGCTGAAACAGAGGGTGAGAAACAGAGGGGCTGAAACAGAGGGGCTGAAACAGAGGGGCTGATTCAGAGGGGCTGAAACAGAGGGCGAGAAACAGAGGGGCTGAAACAGAGGGGCTGAAACAGAGGGGCTGATTCAGAGGGGCTGAAACAGAGGTGCTGAATCAGAGGGGCTGAAACAGAGGTCGAGAAACAGAGGGGCTGAAACAGAGGGCGAGAAACAGAGGGGCAGAAACAGAGGGCGAGAAACAGAGGGGCTGAAACAGAGGGGCTGAAACAGAGAGTGCGAATCAGAGGGGCTGAAACAGAGGGCGAGAAACAGAGGGGCTGAAACAGAGGGCGAGAATCAGAGGGGCTGAAACAGAGGGCAAGAAACAGAGGGGCTGAAACAGAGTGGCTGAAACAGAAGGGCTGAAACAGAGGGACTGAAACAGAGGGCGAGAAACAGAGGGGCTGAATCAGAGGGGCTGAATCAGAGGTGCTGAAACAGAGGGGCTGATTCAGAGGGGCTGAAACAGAAGGCGAGAAACAGAGGGGCTGAAACAGAGGGCGAGAAACAGAGGGGCAGAAATAGAAGGCGAGAAACAGAGGGGCTGAAACAGAGGGGCTGAAACAGAGGGCGCGAAACAGAGGGGCTGAAACAGAGGGCGAGAAACAGAGGGGCTGAAACAGAGGGGCTGAAACAGAGGGGCTGAAACAGTGGGCGAGAAACAGAGGGGCTGAAACAGAGGGCGAGAAACAGAGGGGCTGAAACAGAGGGCGAGAAACAGAGGGGCTGAAACGGAGGGGCTGAAACAGAGGGGCTGAAACAGAGGGCGAGAAACAGAGGGGCTGAAACAGAGGGGCAGAAACAGAGGGGCTGAAACAGAGGGGCTGAAACAGAGGGCGATAAACAGAGGGGCTGAAACAGAGGGCGAGAAACAGAGGGGCTTAAACAGAGGGGCTGAAACAGAGGGGCTGAATCAGAGGGGCTGAATCGGATGGGCTGAAACAGAGGGGCTGAAACAGAGGGACTGAAACAGAGGGCGAGAAACAGAGGGGCTGAAACAGAGGGGCAGAAACAGAGGGGCAGAAACAGAGGGGCTGAAACAGAGGGGCTGAATCAGAGGGGCTGAAACAGAGGGGCTGAAACAGTGGGCGAGAAACTAAGGGACTGAAACAGCGGGCGAGAAACAGAGTGCGAGAAACAGAGGGGCTGAACCAGACAGGCTGAAACAGAGAGCCTGAAACCGAGGGGCTGAATCAGAGGGGCTGAAACAGAGGTGCTGAAATAGATGGGCTGAAACAGAGGGGATGAATCAGAGGCGCTGAAACAGAGGGCGAGAAACAGAGGGGCTGAAACAGAGGGCGAGAAACAGAGGGGCTGAAACAGAGGGCGAGAAACAGACGGGGTGAAACAGAGGGGCTGAAACAGAGGGGCTGAAACAGAGGGGCTGAAACAGAGGGCAAGAAACAGAGGGGCTGAAACAGAGGGCGAGAAACAGAGGGGCTGAAACAGAGGGGCTGAAACAGAGGGGCTGAAACAGAGGGCGAGAAACAGAGGGGCTGAAACAGAGGGCGAGAAACAGAGGGGCTGAAAAGGAGGCCGAGAAACAGAGGGCGAGAAACAGAGGGACTGAAACAGTAGGGCTGAAACAGAGGGGCTGAAACAGAGGGCGAGAAATAGAGGGGCTGAAACAGAGGGCGAGAAACAGAGGGGCTTAAACAGAGGGCGAGAAACTAAGGGACTGAAACAGCGGGCGAGAAACAGAGTGCGAGAAACAGAGGGGCTGAAACAGAGGGGCTGAAACGGACGGGCTGAAACAGAGAGCCTGAAACAGAGGGGCTGAATCAGAGGGGCTGAAACAGAGGGGCTGAAATAGAGGGGCTGAAACAGAGGGGCTGAAACAGAGGGGCTGAAACAGAGGGGCTGAATCAGCGGGGCTGAAACAGAGGGCGAGAAACTGAGGGGCTGAAACAGAGGGGCAGAAACAGCGGGCGAGAAACAGAGGGGCTGAATCAGAGGGGCTGAATCAGAGGGGCTGAAACAGAGGGGCTGAAACAGTGGGCGAGAAACTAAGGGACTGAAACAGCGGGCGAGAAACAGAGTGCGAGAAACAGAGGGGCTTAAACAGAGGGGCTGAATGAGAGGGGCTGAAACAGAGGGGCTGAAATAGAGGGGCTGAAACAGAGGGGATGAATCAGAGGGGCTGAAACAGAGGGGCTGAATCAGCGGGGCTGAAACAGAGGGCGAGAAACTGAGGGGCTGAAACAGAGGGGCTGAAACAGAGGGCCTGAAACAGAGGGCGAGAAACAGAGGGGCTGAAACAGAGGGCGAGAAACAGAGGGTCTGAAACAGAGGGCGAGAAACAGAGGGGCTGAATCAGAGGGGCTGAAACAGAGGGCGAGAAACAGGGGGGCTGAAACAGAGGGGCTGAAACAGAGGGTGAGAAACAGAGGGGCTGAAACAGAGGGCGAGAAACAGAGGGGCTGAAACAGAGGGGCTGAAACAGAGGGGCTGATTCAGAGGGGCTGAAACAGAGGTGCTGAATCAGAGGGGCTGAAACAGAGGTCAAGAAACAGAGGGGCTGAAACAGAGGGCGAGAAACAGAGGGGCAGAAACAGAGGGCGAGAAACAGAGGGGCTGAAACAGAGGGGCTGAAACAGAGAGTGCGAATCAGAGGGGCTGAAACAGAGGGCGAGAAACAGAGGGGCTGAAACAGAGGGCGAGAATCAGAGGGGCTGAAACCGAGGGCAAGAAACAGAGGGGCTGAAACAGAGTGGCTGAAACAGAAGGGCTGAAACAGAGGGGCTGAAACAGAGGGCGAGAAACAGAGGGGCTGAATCAGAGGGGCTGAATCAGAGTTGCTGAAACAGAGGGGCTGATTCAGAGGGGCTGAAACAGAAGGCGAGAAACAGAGTGGCTGAAACAGAGGGCGAGAAACAGAGGGGCAGAAATAGAAGGCGAGAAACAGAGGGGCTGAAACAGAGGGGCTGAAACAGAGGGCGCGAAACAGAGGGGCTGAAACAGAGGGCGAGAAACAGAGGGCCTGAAACAGAGGGGCTGAAACAGAGGGGCTGAAACAGAGGGCGAGAAACAGAGGGGCTGAAACAGAGGGCGAGAAACAGAGGGGCTGAAACAGAGGGCGAGAAACAGAGGGGCTGAAACGGAGGGGCTGAAACAGAGGGGCTGAAACAGAGGGGCTGAATCGGAGGGGCTGAAACAGAGGGGCTGAAACAGAGGGGCTGAAACAGAGGGCGAGAAACAGAGGGGCTGAAACAGAGGGGCAGAAACAGAGGGGCTGAAACAGAGGGGCTGAAACAGAGGGCGATAAACAGAGGGGCTGAAACAGAGGGCGAGAAACAGAGGGGCTGAAACAGAGGGGCTGAAACAGAGGGGCTGAATCAGAGGGGCTGAATCGGATGAGCTGAAACAGAGGGGCTGAAACAGAGGGACTGAAACAGAGGGGCTGAAACAGAGGGGCTGAATCAGAGGGGCTGAATCGGATGGGCTGAAACAGAGGGGCTGAAACAGAGGGACTGAAACAGAGGGCGAGAAACAGAGCGGCTGAAACAGAGCGGCTGAAACAGAGGGGCAGAAACAGAGGGGCAGAAACAGAGGGGCTGAAACAGAGGGGCTGAAACAGAGGGGCTGAAATAGATGGGCTGAAACAGAGGGGATGAATCAGAGGCGCTGAAACAGAGGGCGAGAAACAGAGGGGCTGAAACAGAGGGCGAGAAACAGAGGGGCTGAAACAGAGGGCGAGAAACAGAGGGGCTGAATCAGAGGGGCTGAATCAGAGGGGCTGAAACAGAGGGGCTGAAACAGTCGGCGAGAAACTAAGGGACTGAAACAGCGGGCGAGAAACAGAGTGCGAGAAACAGAGGGGCTGAAACAGAGGGGCTGAAACAGACGGGCTGAAACAGAGAGCCTGAAACAGAGGGGCTGAATCAGAGGGGCTGAAACAGAGGGGCTGAAATAGAGGGGCTGAAACAGAGGGGATGAACGGGAGGGGCTGAAACAGAGGGCGAGAAACAGAGGGGCTGAAACAGAGGGGCAGAAACAGCGGGCGAGAAACAGAGGGGCTGAATCAGAGGGGCTGAATCAGAGGGGCTGAAACAGAGGGGCTGAAACAGTGGGCGAGAAACTAAGGGACTGAAAAAGTGGGCGAGAAACAGAGTGCGAGAAACAGAGGGGCTGAAACAGATGGGCTGAAACAGAGAGCCTGAAACAGAGGGGCTGAATCAGAGGGGCTGAAACAGAGGGGCTGAAATAGATGGGCTGAAACAGAGGGGATGAATCAGAGGGGCTGAAACAGAGGGGCTGAATCAGAGGGGCTGAAACAGAGGGCGAGAAACAGAGGGGCTGAAACAGAGGGCGAGAAACAGAGGGGCTGAAACAGAGGGCGAGAAACAGAGGGGCTGAAACAGAGGGGCTGAAACAGAGGTCAAGAAACAGAGGGGCTGAAACAGAGGGCAAGAAACAGAGGGGCTGAAACAGAGGGCGAGAAACAGAGGGGCTGAAACAGAGGGGCTGAAACAGAGGGGCTGAAACAGAGGGCGAGAAACAGAGGGGCTGAAACAGAGGGCGAGAAACAGAGGGACTGAAACAGAGGGCGAGAAACAGAGGGCGAGAAACAGAGGGACTGAAACAGTGGGGCTGAAACAGAGGGGCTGAAACAGAGAGCCAGAAACAGTGGGGCTGAATCAGAGGGGCTGAAACAGAGGGGCTGAAATAAATGGGCTGAAACAGAGGGGATGAATCAGAGGGGCTGAAACAGAGGGGCTTAATCAGAGGGGCTGAAACAGAGGGCGAGAAACAGAGGGGCTGAAACTGAGGGCGAGAAACAGAGGGGCTGAAACAGAGTGCGAGAAACAGAGGGGCTGATACAGAGGGGCTGAAACAGAGGGGCTGAAACAGAGGGCAAGAAACAGAGGGGCTGAAACAGAGGGCGAGAAACAGAGGGGCTGAAACAGAGGGCAAGAAACAGAGGGGCTGAAACAGAGGGCGAGAAACAGAGGGGCTGAAACAGAGGGGCTGAAACAGAGGGCGAGAAACAGAGGGGCTGAAACAGAGGGCGAGAAACAGAGGGGCTGAAACAGAGGGGCTGAAACAGAGGGGCTGAAACAGAGGGCAAGAAACAGAGGGGCTGAAACAGAGGGCGAGAAACAGAGGGTCTGAAACAGAGGGGCTGAAACACGGGGCGAGAAACAGAGGGGCTGAAACAGCGGTCGAGAAACAGAGTGGCTGAAACAGAGGGCGAGAAACAGAGGGCGAGAAACAGAGGGACTGAAACAGTGGGGCTGAAACAGAGGGGCTGAAACAGAGGGCGAGAAATAGAGGGGCTGAAACAGAGGGCGAAAAACACAGGGGCTGAAACAGAGGGCGAGAAACAGAGGGTCTGAAACAGATGGGCTGACACAGTGCGGCTGAAACAGAGGGGCTGAAACAGAGGGGCTGAAATAGATGGGCTGAAACAGAGGGGATGAATCAGAGGGGCTGAAACAGAGGGGCTGAAGCAGAGGGGCTGAAACAGAGGGCGAGAAACAGAGGGGCTGAAACAGAGGGCGAGAAACAGAGGGGCTGAAACAGAGGGCGAGAAACAGAGGGGCTGAAACAGAGGGGCTGAAACAGAGGGGCTGAAACAGAGGGGCTGAAACAGAGGGCAAGAAACAGAGGGGCTGAAACAGAGGGCGAGAATCAGAGGGGCTGAAACAGAGGGGCTGAAACAGAGGGGCTGAAACAGAGGGCGAGAAACAGAGGGGCTGAAACAGAGGGCGAGAAACAGAGGGACTGAAACAGAGGGCGAGAAACAGAGGGCGAGAAACAGAGGGACTGAAACAGTGGGGCTGAAACAGACGGGCTGAAACAGAGAGCCTGAAACAGAGGGGCTGAATCAGAGGGGCTGAAACAGAGGGGCTGAAATAGAGTGGCTGAAACAGAGGGGATGAATCAGAGGGGCTGAAACAGAGGGGCTGAATCAGCGGGGCTGAAACAGAGGGCGAGAAACTGAGGGGCTGAAACAGAGGGGCTGAAACAGAGGGGCTGAAACAGAGGGCGAGAAACAGAGGGGCTGAAACAGAGGGCGAGAAACAGAGGGTCTGAAACAGAGGGCGAGAAACAGAGGGGCTGAATCAGAGGGGCTGAAACAGAGGGCGAGAAACAGGGGGGCTGAAACAGAGGTCGAGAAACAGAGGGGCTGAAACAGAGGGGCTGAAACAGAGGGTGAGAAACAGAGGGGCTGAAACAGAGGGCGAGAAACAGAGGGGCTGAAACAGAGGGGCTGAAACAGAGGGGCTGATTCAGAGGGGCTGAAACAGAGGTGCTGAATCAGAGGGGCTGAAACAGAGGTCGAGAAACAGAGGGGCTGAAACAGAGGGCGAGAAACAGAGGGGCAGAAACAGAGGGCGAGAAACAGAGGGGCTGAAACAGAGGGGCTGAAACAGAGAGTGCGAATCAGAGGGGCTGAAACAGAGGGCGAGAAACAGAGGGGCTGAAACAGAGGGCGAGAATCAGAGGGGCTGAAACCGAGGGCAAGAAACAGAGGGGCTGAAACAGAGTGGCTGAAACAGAAGGGCTGAAACAGAGGGGCTGAAACAGAGGGGCTGAAACAGAGGGCGAGAAACAGAGGGGCTGAATCAGAGGGGCTGAATCAGAGTTGCTGAAACAGAGGGGCTGATTCAGAGGGGCTGAAACAGAAGGCGAGAAACAGAGTGGCTGAAACAGAGGGCGAGAAACAGAGGGGCAGAAATAGAAGGCGAGAAACAGAGGGGCTGAAACAGAGGGGCTGAAACAGAGGGCGCGAAACAGAGGGGCTGAAACAGAGGGCGAGAAACAGAGGGCCTGAAACAGAGGGGCTGAAACAGAGGGGCTGAAACAGAGGGCGAGAAACAGAGGGGCTGAAACAGAGGGCGAGAAACAGAGGGGCTGAAACAGAGGGCGAGAAACAGAGGGGCTGAAACGGAGGGGCTGAAACAGAGGGGCTGAAACAGAGGGGCTGAATCGGAGGGGCTGAAACAGAGGGGCTGAAACAGAGGGGCTGAAACAGAGGGCGAGAAACAGAGGGGCTGAAACAGAGGGGCAGAAACAGAGGGGCTGAAACAGAGGGGCTGAAACAGAGGGCGATAAACAGAGGGGCTGAAACAGAGGGCGAGAAACAGAGGGGCTGAAACAGAGGGGCTGAAACAGAGGGGCTGAATCAGAGGGGCTGAATCGGATGGGCTGAAACAGAGGGGCTGAAACAGAGGGACTGAAACAGAGGGCGAGAAACAGAGGGGCTGAATCAGAGGGGCTGAAACAGAGGGGCTGAAACAGTGGGCGAGAAACTAAGGGACTGAAACAGCGGGCGAGAAACAGAGTGCGAGAAACAGAGGGGCTGAAACAGACGGGCTGAAACAGAGAGCCTGAAACAGAGGGGCTGAATCAGAGGGGCTGAAACAGAGGGTCTGAAATAGATGGGCTGAAACAGAGGGGATGAATCAGAGGCGCTGAAACAGAGGGCGAGAAACAGAGGGGCTGAAACAGAGGGCGAGAAACAGAGGGGCTGAAACAGAGGGCGAGAAACAGAGGGGCTGAATCAGAGGGGCTGAATCAGAGGGGCTGAAACAGTGGGGCTGAAACAGTCGGCGAGAAACTAAGGGACTGAAACAGCGGGCGAGAAACAGAGTGCGAGAAACAGAGGGGCTGAAACAGAGGGGCTGAAACAGACGGGCTGAAACAGAGAGCCTGAAACAGAGGGGCTGAATCAGAGGGGCTGAAACAGAGGGGCTGAAACAGAGGGGATGAACGGGAGGGGCTGAAACAGAGGGCGAGAAACAGAGGGGCTGAAACAGAGGGGCAGAAACAGCGGGCGAGAAACAGAGGGGCTGAATCAGAGGGGCTGAATCAGAGGGGCTGAAACAGAGGGGCTGAAACAGTGGGCGAGAAACTAAGGGACTGAAACAGTGGGCGAGAAACAGAGTGCGAGAAACAGAGGGGCTGAAACAGATGGGCTGAAACAGAGAGCCTGAAACAGAGGGGCTGAATCAGAGGGGCTGAAACAGAGGGGCTGAAATAGATGGGCTGAAACAGAGGGGAAGAATCAGAGGGGCTGAAACAGAGGGGCTGAATCAGAGGGGCTGAAACAGAGGGCGAGAAACAGAGGGGCTGAAACAGAGGGCGAGAAACAGAGGGGCTGAAACAGAGGGCGAGAAACAGAGGGGCTGAAACAGAGGGGCTGAAACAGAGGGCAAGAAACAGAGGGGCTGAAACAGAGGGCAAGAAACAGAGGGGCTGAAACAGAGGGCGAGAAACAGAGGGGCTGAAACAGAGGGGCTGAAACAGAGGGGCTGAAACAGAGGGCGAGAAACAGAGGGGCTGAAACAGAGGGCGAGAAACAGAGGGACTGAAACAGAGGGCGAGAAACAGAGGGCGAGAAACAGAGGGACTGAAACAGTGGGGCTGAAACAGAGGCGCTGAAACAGAGAGCCTGAAACAGAGGGGCTGAATCAGAGGGGCTGAAACAGAGGGCGAGAAACAGAGGGGCTGAAACAGAGGGGCTGAAACAGAGGGCGAGAAACAGAGGGGCTGAAAAAGCGGGGCTGAAACAGTGGGGCTGAAACAGAGGGGCTGAAACAGAGGGCGTGAAATAGAAGGGCTGAAACAGAGAACGAGAAACAGAGGGGCTGAAACAGAGTGCGAGAAACAGAGGGGCTGAAACAGAGGGCGTGAAACATAGGGGCTGAAACAGAGGGGCTGAAACAGAGGTGCTGAAACAGAGGGCGAGAAACTGAGGGGCTGAAACAGAGGGCGAGAAACAGAGGGGCTGAATCAGAAAGGCTGAATCAGAGGGGCTGAAACAGTGGGGCTGAAACAGTCGGCGAGAAACTAAGGGACTGAAACAGCGGGCGAGAAACAGAGTGCGAGAAACAGAGGGGCTGAAACAGAGGGGCTGAAACAGACGGGCTGAAACAGAGAGCCTGAAACAGAGGGGCTGAATCAGAGGGGCTGAAACAGAGGGGCTGAAACAGAGGGGATGAACGGGAGGGGCTGAAACAGAGGGCGAGAAACAGAGGGGCTGAAACAGAGGGGCAGAAACAGCGGGCGAGAAACAGAGGGGCTGAATCAGAGGGGCTGAATCAGAGGGGCTGAAACAGAGGGGCTGAAACAGTGGGCGAGAAACTAAGGGACTGAAACAGTGGGCGAGAAACAGAGTGCGAGAAACAGAGGGGCTGAAACAGATGGGCTGAAACAGAGAGCCTGAAACAGAGGGGCTGAATCAGAGGGGCTGAAACAGAGGGGCTGAAATAGATGGGCTGAAACAGAGGGGATGAATCAGAGGGGCTGAAACAGAGGGGCTGAATCAGAGGGGCTGAAACAGAGGGCGAGAAACAGAGGGGCTGAAACAGAGGGCGAGAAACAGAGGGGCTGAAACAGAGGGCGAGAAACAGAGGGGCTGAAACAGAGGGGCTGAAACAGAGGGCAAGAAACAGAGGGGCTGAAACAGAGGGCAAGAAACAGAGGGGCTGAAACAGAGGGCGAGAAACAGAG
The DNA here is from genome assembly GCF_047496795.1 of Chiloscyllium punctatum. Classification (NCBI taxonomy): domain Eukaryota; kingdom Metazoa; phylum Chordata; class Chondrichthyes; order Orectolobiformes; family Hemiscylliidae; genus Chiloscyllium; species Chiloscyllium punctatum. Next base: position 3,560,765 of record NW_027309793.1, on the reverse strand, counting down.
GGGCTGAAACAGAGGGGCTGAAACAGAGGGGCTGAAACAGAGGGCGAGAAACAGAGGGGCTGAAACAGAGGGCGAGAAACAGAGGGACTGAAACAGAGGGCGAGAAACAGAGGGCGAGAAACAGAGGGACTGAAACAGTGGGGCTGAAACAGAGGGGCTGAAACAGAGAGCCTGAAACAGAGGGGCTGAATCAGAGGGGCTGAAACAGAGGGCGAGAAACAGAGGGGCTGAAACAGAGGGGCTGAAACAGAGGGCGAGAAACAGAGGGGCTGAAACAGCGGGGCTGAAACAGTGGGGCTGAAACAGAGGGGCTGAGACAGAGGGCGTGAAATAGAAGGGCTGAAACAGAGAACGAGAAACAGAGGGGCTGAAACAGAGTGCGAGAAACAGAGGGGCTGAAACAGAGGGCGTGAAACATAGGGGCTGAAACAGAGGGGCTGAAACAGAGGTGCTGAAACAGAGGGCGAGAAACTGAGGGGCTGAAACAGAGGGCGAGAATCAGAGGGGCTGAAACAGAGGGCGAGAAACAGAGGGGCTGAATCAGAGAGACTGAAACAGAGGGCGAGAAACAGAAAGGCTGAAACAGAGGGCGAGAAACAGAGGGGCTGAAACAGATGGTGAGAAACAGAGGGGATTAAACAGAGGGCGAGAAACAGAGGGGCCGAATCGGAGGGGCTGAAACAGAGGCGCTGAAACAGAGGGGCTGAAACAGAGGGCGAGAAACAGAGGGGCTGAATCAGAGGGGCTGAATCAGAGGGGCTGAAACAGAGGGGCTGAAACAGAGGGGCTGAAACAAACGGGCTGAAACAGAGAGCCTGAAACAGAAGGGCTGAATCAGAGGGGCTGAAACAGAGGGGCTGAAATACAGGGGCTGAAACGGAGGGGATGAATCAGAGGGGCTGAAACAGAGGGGCTGAATCAGCGGGGCTGAAACAGTGGGCGAGAAACTGAGGGGCTGAAACAGAGGGGCAGAAACAGCGGGCGAGAAACAGAGGGGCTGAAACAGAGGGGCTGAAACAGAGGGCGAGAAACAGAGTGGCTGAAACAGAGGGCTAGAAACAGAGGGGCTGAAACAGAGGGGTTCAAACAGAGGGGCTGAAAAAGAGGGGCTGAAACAGTGGGGCTGAAACAGAGGGCGAGAAACAGACGGGCTGAAACAGAGGGCGAGAAACAGAGGGGCTGAAACAGAGGGCGAGAAACAGAGAGGCTGAAACAGAGGGGCTGAAACAGACGGGCTGAAACAGAGGGCAAAAAACAGAGGGGCTGAAACAGAGGGCGAGAAACAGTGGGGCTGAAACAGAGGGCAAAAAACAGAGGGGCTGAAACAGAGGGCAAGAAACAGAGGGTGAGAAACAGAGGGCGAGAAACAGATGGGATGAAACAGCGGGGCTGAAACAGAGGGGCTGAAATAGAGGGGCTGAAACAGAGGGGCTGAATCAGAGGCGCTGCAACAGAGGGGCTGAATCAGAGGGGCTGACACAGAGTGCGAGAAACAGAGGAGCTGAAACAGACGGCGAGAAACAGAGGGGCTGAAAGAGAGGGCAAGAAACAGAGGGGCTGAAACAGAGGGGCTGAAACAGAGGTGCTGAAACAGAGGGCGAGAAACAGAGAGGCTGAAACAGATGGCGAGAAACTGAGTGGCTGAAACAGAGGGCAAGAAACAGAGGGGCTGAATCAGAGATGCGAGAAACAGAGGGGCTGAAATAGAGAGGCTGAAACAGAGGAGCTGAAACAGAGGGCGAGAAACAGAGGGGCTGAAACAGAGGGCGAGAAACAGAGGGGCTGAAACGGAGGGCGAGAATCAGAGGGCGAGAAACAGAGGGACTGAAACAGAGGGGCTGAAACAGAGGGGCTGAAACAGAGGGCGAGAAACAGAGGGGCTGAAACAGAGGGCGAGAAACAGAGGGGCTGAAACAGAGGGCGAGAAACAGAGGGGCTGAAACAGCGGGGCTGAAACAGTGGGGCTGAAACAGAGGGGCTGAAACAGAGGGCGTGAAATAGAAGGGCTGAAACAGAGGCCGAGAAACAGAGGGGCTGAAACAGAGTGCGAGAAACAGAGGGGCTGAAACAGAGGGCGTGAAACATAGGGGCTGAAACAGAGGGGCTGAAACAGAGGTGCTGAAACAGAGGGCGAGAAACTGAGGGGCTGAAACAGAGGGCGAGAATCAGAGGGGCTGAAACAGAGGGCGAGAAACAGAGGGGCTGAATCAGAGAGACTGAAACAGAGGGCGAGAAACAGAAAGGCTGAAACAGAGGGCGAGAAACAGAGGGGCTGAAACAGATGGTGAGAAACAGAGGGGATTAAACAGAGGGCGAGAAACAGAGGGGCTGAAACAGATGGGCTGAAATACAGGGGCTGAATCAGAGGGGCTGATTCAGAGGGGCTGAAACAGAGGGGCTGAATCAGAGGGGCTGAAACAGAGGGCGAGAAACAGAGTGGCTGAAACAGAGGGCGAGAAACAGACGGGCAGAAACAGAGGGCGAGAAACAGAGGGGCTGAAACAGAGGGGCTGAAACAGAGAGCGCGAAACAGAGGGACTGAAACAGAGGGCGAGAAACAGAGGGGCTGAAACAGACGGCGAGAAACAGAGTGGCTGAAACAGAGGGCGAGAAACAGAGGGGCTGAAACCGAGGGCAAGAAACAGAGGGGCTGAAACTGAGTGGCTGAAACAGAAGGGCTGAAACAGAGGGCGAGAAACAGAGGGGCTGAAACAGAGGGCGAGAAACGGAGGGGCTGAAACAGAGGGGCTGAAACAGAGGGGCTGAAACAGAGGGCGAGAAACAGAGGGGCTGAATCAGAGAGACTGAAACAGAGGGCGAGAAACAGAAAGGCTGAAACAGAGGGCGAGAAACAGAGGGGCTGAAACAGATGGTGAGAAACAGAGGGGATTAAACAGAGGGCGAGAAACAGAGGGGCTGAAACAGATGGGCTGAAATACAGGGGCTGAATCAGAGGGGCTGATTCAGAGGGGCTGAAACAGAGGGGCTGAATCAGAGGGGCTGAAACAGAGGGCGAGAAACAGAGTGGCTGAAACAGAGGGCGAGAAACAGACGGGCAGAAACAGAGGGCGAGAAACAGAGGGGCTGAAACAGAGGGGCTGAAACAGAGAGCGCGAAACAGAGGGACTGAAACAGAGGGCGAGAAACAGAGGGGCTGAAACAGACGGCGAGAAACAGAGTGGCTGAAACAGAGGGCGAGAAACAGAGGGGCTGAAACAGAGGGCAAGAAACAGAGGGGCTGAAACTGAGTGGCTGAAACAGAAGGGCTGAAACAGAGGGCGAGAAACAGAGGGGCTGAAACAGAGGGCGAGAAACGGAGGGGCTGAAACAGAGGGGCTGAAACAGAGGGGCTGAAACAGAGGGCGAGAAACAGAGGGGCTGAAACAGAGGGCGAGAAACAGAGGGGCTGAAACAGAGGGCGAGAGACAGAGGGCGAGAAACAGAGGAGCTGAAACAGAGGGCGAGAGACAGAGGGGCAGAAACAGAGGGCGAGACACAGAGGGGCTGAAACAGAGGGGCTGAAACAGAGAGTGTGAATCAGAGGGGCTGAAACAGAGGGGCTGAATCAGAGGGGCTGAAACAGAGGGGCTGAATCAGAGGGGCTGAAACAGAAGGCGAGAAACAGAGGGGCTGAAACAGAGGGCGACAAACAGAGGGACTGAAACAGAGGGCGAGAAACAGAGGGGCTGAAACAGACGGCAAGAAACAGAGGGGCTGAAACAGAGGCCGAGAAACAGAGGGGCAGAAAGAGAGGGCAAGAAACAGAGGGGCTGAAACAGAGGGCGAGAAACAGAGGGGCTGAAACAGAGGGCGAGAAACAGAGGGGCTGAAACAGAGGGCGAGAAACGGAGGGGCTGAAACAGAGGGGCTGAAACAGAGGGGCTGAAACAGAGGGCGAGAAACAGAGGGGCTGAAACAGAGGGCGAGAAACAGAGGGGCTGAAACAGAGGGCGAGAGACAGAGGTCGAGAAACAGAGGAGCTGAAACAGAGGGCGAGAGACAGAGGGGCAGAAACAGAGGGGCTGAAACAGAGGGGCTGAAACAGAGGGCGAGAAACAGAGGGGCTGAAACAGAGGGCGAGAAACAGAGGGGCTGAAACAGAGAGGCTGAAACAGAGGGCGAGAAACAGAGGGGCTGAAACAGAGGGCGAGAAACAGAGGGGCTGAAACAGAGGTCGAGAGACAGAGGGCTAGAAACAGGGGAGCTGAAACAGAGGGCGAGAGACAGAGGGGCAGAAACAGAGTGCGAGAAACAGAGGGGCTGAAACAGAGGGGCTGAAACAGAGAGTGTGAATCAGAGGGGCTGAAACAGAGGGGCTGAATCAGAGGGGCTGAAACAAAGGGGCTGAATCAGAGGGGCTGAAACAGAAGGCGAGAAACAGAGGGGCTGAAACAGAGGGCGAGAAACAGAGGGGCAGAAACAGAAGGCGAGAAACAGAGTGGCTGAAACAGAGGGGCTGAAACAGAGGGCGAGAAACAGAGGGGCTGAAACAGAGGGCGAGAAACAGAGGGGCCGAAACAGAGGGGCTGAAACAGAAGGGCTGAAACAGAGGGCGAGAAACAGAGGGGCTGAAACAGAGGGCGAGAAACAGAGGGGCTGAAACAGAGGGCGAGAAACAGAGGGGCTGAAACAGAGGGCGAGAGACAGAGGGCGAGAAACAGAGGAGCTGAAACAGAGGGCGAGAGACAGAGGGGCAGAAACAGAGGGCGAGAAACAGAGGGGCTGAAACAGAGAGTGTGAATCAGAGGGGCTGAAACAGAGGGGCTGAATCAGAGGGGCTGAAACAGAGGGGCTGAAACAGAGGTGCTGAAACAGAGGGCGAGAAACAGAGAGGCTGAAACAGATGGCGAGAAACTGAGTGGCTGAAACAGAGGGCAAGAAACAGAGGGGCTGAATCAGAGATGCGAGAAACAGAGGGGCTGAAATAGAGAGGCTGAAACAGAGGAGCTGAAACAGAGGGCGAGAAACAGAGGGGCTGAAACAGAGGGCGAGAAACAGAGGGGCTGAAACGGAGGGCGAGAATCAGAGGGCGAGAAACAGAGGGACTGAAACAGAGGGGCTGAAACAGAGGGGCTGAAACAGAGGGCGAGAAACAGAGGGGCTGAAACAGAGGGCGAGAAACAGAGGGGCTGAAACAGAGGGCGAGAAACAGAGGGGCTGAAACAGCGGGGCTGAAACAGTGGGGCTGAAACAGAGGGGCTGAAACAGAGGGCGTGAAATAGAAGGGCTGAAACAGAGGCCGAGAAACAGAGGGGCTGAAACAGAGTGCGAGAAACAGAGGGGCTGAAACAGAGGGCGTGAAACATAGGGGCTGAAACAGAGGGGCTGAAACAGAGGTGCTGAAACAGAGGGCGAGAAACTGAGGGGCTGAAACAGAGGGCGAGAATCAGAGGGGCTGAAACAGAGGGCGAGAAACAGAGGGGCTGAATCAGAGAGACTGAAACAGAGGGCGAGAAACAGAAAGGCTGAAACAGAGGGCGAGAAACAGAGGGGCTGAAACAGATGGTGAGAAACAGAGGGGATTAAACAGAGGGCGAGAAACAGAGGGGCTGAAACAGATGGGCTGAAATACAGGGGCTGAATCAGAGGGGCTGATTCAGAGGGGCTGAAACAGAGGGGCTGAATCAGAGGGGCTGAAACAGAGGGCGAGAAACAGAGTGGCTGAAACAGAGGGCGAGAAACAGACGGGCAGAAACAGAGGGCGAGAAACAGAGGGGCTGAAACAGAGGGGCTGAAACAGAGAGCGCGAAACAGAGGGACTGAAACAGAGGGCGAGAAACAGAGGGGCTGAAACAGACGGCGAGAAACAGAGTGGCTGAAACAGAGGGCGAGAAACAGAGGGGCTGAAACAGAGGGCAAGAAACAGAGGGGCTGAAACTGAGTGGCTGAAACAGAAGGGCTGAAACAGAGGGCGAGAAACAGAGGGGCTGAAACAGAGGGCGAGAAACGGAGGGGCTGAAACAGAGGGGCTGAAACAGAGGGGCTGAAACAGAGGGCGAGAAACAGAGGGGCTGAATCAGAGAGACTGAAACAGAGGGCGAGAAACAGAAAGGCTGAAACAGAGGGCGAGAAACAGAGGGGCTGAAACAGATGGTGAGAAACAGAGGGGATTAAACAGAGGGCGAGAAACAGAGGGGCTGAAACAGATGGGCTGAAATACAGGGGCTGAATCAGAGGGGCTGATTCAGAGGGGCTGAAACAGAGGGGCTGAATCAGAGGGGCTGAAACAGAGGGCGAGAAACAGAGTGGCTGAAACAGAGGGCGAGAAACAGACGGGCAGAAACAGAGGGCGAGAAACAGAGGGGCTGAAACAGAGGGGCTGAAACAGAGAGCGCGAAACAGAGGGACTGAAACAGAGGGCGAGAAACAGAGGGGCTGAAACAGACGGCGAGAAACAGAGTGGCTGAAACAGAGGGCGAGAAACAGAGGGGCTGAAACAGAGGGCAAGAAACAGAGGGGCTGAAACTGAGTGGCTGAAACAGAAGGGCTGAAACAGAGGGCGAGAAACAGAGGGGCTGAAACAGAGGGCGAGAAACGGAGGGGCTGAAACAGAGGGGCTGAAACAGAGGGGCTGAAACAGAGGGCGAGAAACAGAGGGGCTGAAACAGAGGGCGAGAAACAGAGGGGCTGAAACAGAGGGCGAGAGACAGAGGGCGAGAAACAGAGGAGCTGAAACAGAGGGCGAGAGACAGAGGGGCAGAAACAGAGGGCGAGACACAGAGGGGCTGAAACAGAGGGGCTGAAACAGAGAGTGTGAATCAGAGGGGCTGAAACAGAGGGGCTGAATCAGAGGGGCTGAAACAGAGGGGCTGAATCAGAGGGGCTGAAACAGAAGGCGAGAAACAGAGGGGCTGAAACAGAGGGCGAGAAACAGAGGGACTGAAACAGAGGGCGAGAAACAGAGGGGCTGAAACAGACGGCAAGAAACAGAGGGGCTGAAACAGAGGCCGAGAAACAGAGGGGCAGAAAGAGAGGGCAAGAAACAGAGGGGCTGAAACAGAGGGCGAGAAACAGAGGGGCTGAAACAGAGGGCGAGAAACAGAGGGGCTGAAACAGAGGGCGAGAAACGGAGGGGCTGAAACAGAGGGGCTGAAACAGAGGGGCTGAAACAGAGGGCGAGAAACAGAGGGGCTGAAACAGAGGGCGAGAAACAGAGGGGCTGAAACAGAGGGCGAGAGACAGAGGTCGAGAAACAGAGGAGCTGAAACAGAGGGCGAGAGACAGAGGGGCAGAAACAGAGGGGCTGAAACAGAGGGGCTGAAACAGAGGGCGAGAAACAGAGGGGCTGAAACAGAGGGCGAGAAACAGAGGGGCTGAAACAGAGAGGCTGAAACAGAGGGCGAGAAACAGAGGGGCTGAAACAGAGGGCGAGAAACAGAGGGGCTGAAACAGAGGTCGAGAGACAGAGGGCTAGAAACAGGGGAGCTGAAACAGAGGGCGAGAGACAGAGGGGCAGAAACAGAGTGCGAGAAACAGAGGGGCTGAAACAGAGGGGCTGAAACAGAGAGTGTGAATCAGAGGGGCTGAAACAGAGGGGCTGAATCAGAGGGGCTGAAACAAAGGGGCTGAATCAGAGGGGCTGAAACAGAAGGCGAGAAACAGAGGGGCTGAAACAGAGGGCGAGAAACAGAGGGGCAGAAACAGAAGGCGAGAAACAGAGTGGCTGAAACAGAGGGGCTGAAACAGAGGGCGAGAAACAGAGGGGCTGAAACAGAGGGCGAGAAACAGAGGGGCCGAAACAGAGGGGCTGAAACAGAAGGGCTGAAACAGAGGGCGAGAAACAGAGGGGCTGAAACAGAGGGCGAGAAACAGAGGGGCTGAAACAGAGGGCGAGAAACAGAGGGGCTGAAACAGAGGGCGAGAGACAGAGGGCGAGAAACAGAGGAGCTGAAACAGAGGGCGAGAGACAGAGGGGCAGAAACAGAGGGCGAGAAACAGAGGGGCTGAAACAGAGAGTGTGAATCAGAGGGGCTGAAACAGAGGGGCTGAATCAGAGGGGCTGAAACAGAGGGGCTGAATCAGAGGGGCTGAAACAGAAGGCGAGAAACAGAGGGGCTGAAACAGAGGGCGAGAAACAGAGGGACTGAAACAGAGGGCGAGAAACAGAGGGGCTGAAACAGACGGCGAGAAACAGAGGGGCTGAAACAGAGGCCGAGAAACAGAGGGGCAGAAAGAGAGGGCAAGAAACAGAGGGGCTGAAACAGAGGGCGAGAAACAGAGGGGCTGAAACAGAGGGCGAGAAACAGAGGGGCTGAAACAGAGGGCGAGAAACGGAGGGGCTGAAACAGAGGGGCTGAAACAGAGCGGCTGAAACAGAGGGCGAGAAACAGAGGGGCTGAAACAGAGGGCGAGAAACAGAGGGGCTGAAACAGAGGGCGAGAGACAGAGGTCGAGAAACAGAGGAGCTGAAACAGATGGCGAGAGACAGAGGGGCAGAAACAGAGGGCGAAAAACAGAGGGGCTGAATCAGAGGGGCTGAAACAGAGGGGCTGAATCAGAGGGGCTGAAACAGAAGGCGAGAAACAGAGGGGCTGAAACAGAGGGCGAGAAACAGAGGGGCAGAAACAGAAGGCGAGAAACAGAGTGGCTGAAACAGAGGGGCTGAAACAGAGGGCGAGAAACAGAGGGGCTGAAACAGAGGGCGAGAAACAGAGGGGCCGAAACAGAGGGGCTGAAACAGAGGGGCTGAAACAGAGGGCGAGAAACAGAGGGGCTGAAACAGAGGGCGAGAAACAGAGGGGCTGAAACAGAGAGGCTGAAACAGAGGGGCTGAAACAGAGGGGCTGAATCGGAGGTTCTGAAACAGAAGGGCTGAAACAGAGGGGCTGAAACAGAGGGCGAGAAACAGAGGGGCTGAAACAGAGGGGCTGAAACAGAGGGGCTGAAACAGAGGGCGAGAAACAGAGGGGCTGAAACAGAGGGCGAGAAACAGAGGGGCTGAAACAGAGGTCGAGAGACAGAGGGCTAGAAACAGGGGAGCTGAAACAGAGGGCGAGAGACAGAGGGGCAGAAACAGAGTGCGAGAAACAGAGGGGCTGAAACAGAGGGGCTGAAACAGAGAGTGTGAATCAGAGGGGCTGAAACAGAGGGGCTGAATCAGAGGGGCTGAAACAAAGGGGCTGAATCAGAGGGGCTGAAACAGAAGGCGAGAAACAGAGGGGCTGAAACAGAGGGCAAGAAACAGAGGGGCAGAAACAGAAGGCGAGAAACAGAGTTGCTGAAACAGAGGGGCTGAAACAGAGGGCGAGAAACAGAGGGGCTGAAACAGAGGGCGAGAAACAGAGGGGCCGAAACAGAGGGGCTGAAACAGAAGGGCTGAAACAGAGGGCGAGAAACAGAGGGGCTGAAACAGAGGGCGAGAAACGGAGGGGCTGAAACAGAGGGGCTGAAACAGAGGGGCTGAAACAGAGGGCGAGAAACAGAGGGGCTGAAACAGAGGGCGAGAAACAGAGGGGCTGAAACAGAGGGCGAGAGACAGAGGGCGAGAAACAGAGGAGCTGAAACAGAGGGCGAGAGACAGAGGGGCAGAAACAGAGGGCGAGAAACAGAGGGGCTGAAACAGAGGGGCTGAAACAGAGAGTGTGAATCAGAGGGGCTGAAACAGAGGGGCTGAATCAGAGGGGCTGAAACAGAGGGGCTGAATCAGAGGGGCTGAAACAGAAGGCGAGAAACAGAGGTGCTGAAACAGAGGGACTGAAACAGAGGGCGAGAAACAGAGGGGCTGAAACAGACGGCGAGAAACAGAGGGGCTGAAACAGAGGCCGAGAAACAGAGGGGCAGAAAGAGAGGGCAAGAAACAGAGGGGCTGAAACAGAGGGCGAGAAACAGAGGGGCTGAAACAGAGGGCGAGAAACAGAGGGGCTGAAACAGAGGGCGAGAAACGGAGGGGCTGAAACAGAGGGGCTGAAACAGAGGGGCTGAAACAGAGGGCGAGAAACAGAGGGGCTGAAACAGAGGGCGAGAAACAGAGGGGCTGAAACAGAGGGCGAGAGACAGAGGTCGAGAAACAGAGGAGCTGAAACAGAGGGCGAGAGACAGAGGGGCAGAAACAGAGGGCGAAAAACAGAGGGGCTGAATCAGAGGGGCTGAAACAGAGGGGCTGAATCAGAGGGGCTGAAACAGAAGGCGAGAAACAGAGGGGCTGAAACAGAGGGCGAGAAACAGAGGGGCAGAAACAGAAGGCGAGAAACAGAGTGGCTGAAACAGAGGGGCTGAAACAGAGGGCGAGAAACAGAGGGGCTGAGACAGAGGGCGAGAAACAGAAGGGCCGAAACAGATGGGCTGAAACAGAGGGGCTGAAACAGAGGGCGAGAAACAGAGGGGCTGAAACAGAGGGCGAGAAACAGAGGGGCTGAAACAGAGAGGCTGAAACAGAGGGGCTGAAACAGAGGGGCTGAATCGGAGGTTCTGAAACAGAAGGGCTGAAACAGAGGGGCTGAAACAGAGGGCGAGAAACAGAGGGGCTGAAACAGTGGGCGAGAGACAGAGGGCGAGAAACAGAGGGGCTGAAACAGAGGGTGAGAAATAGAGTGTCTGAAACAGAGGGGCTGAAACAGAGGGGCTGAAACAGAGGGCGAGAAACAGAGGGGCTGAAACAGAGGGGCTGAAACAGAGGAGCTGAAACAGAGGGGCTGAAACAGAGGGCGAGAAATAGAGGGGCTGAACTGAGGGGCTGAAACAGAGGAGCTGAAACAGAGGGCGAGAAACAGAGAGGCTGAAACAGAGGGCGAGAAACAGAGGGGCTGAAACAGAGGGCGAGAAACAGAGGGGCTGAAACAGAGGGGCTGAAACAGAGGGCGAGAAACAGAGGGGCTGAAACAGAGGGGCTGAAACAGAGGAGCTGAAACAGAGGGCGAGAAAGAGAGAGGCTGAAACAGAGGGCGAGAAACAGAGTGGCTGAAACAGAGGGCGAGAAACAGAGGGGCTGAAACAGAGGGCGAGAAACAGAGGGGCTGAAACAGAGGGGCTGAAACAGAGGGGCTGAAACAGAGGGGCTGAACCAGAAGGGCTGAAACAGAGGGCGAGAAACAGAGGGGCTGAAACAGAGGGCCAAAAAAAAAGGGCGAGAAACAGAGGGACTGAAACAGAGGAGCTGAAACAGAGGGGCTGAAACAGAGGGCGTGAAATAGAGCGGCTGAAACAGAGGGCGAGAAACAGAGGGGCTGAAACAAAGGGTCTGAAACAGTGGGGCTGAAACAGAGGGGCTGAAACAGAGGGCGAGGAATAGAGGGGCTGAAACAGAGGGCGAGAAACAGAGGGGCTGAAACAGAGGGCGAGAAACAGAGGGGCTGAAACAGAGGGGCTGAAACAGAGGGGCTGAAACAGAGGGCGAGAAACAGAGGGGCTGAAACAGAGGGCGAGAAACAGAGGGGCTGAAACAGAGGGCGAGAAACAGAGGGGCTGAATCAGAGGGGCTGAAACAGAGTTCGAGAAACAGAGGGGCTGAAACAGAGGGCGGGAAACAGAGGGGCTGAAACAGAGGGGCTGAAACAGAGGGTGAGAAACAGAGGGGCTGAAACAGAGGGCGAGAAACAGAGGGTCTGAAACAGAGGGGCTGAAACAGAGGGGCTGAATCAGAGGGGCTGAAACAGAGGGGCTGAATCAGACGGGCTGAAACAGAGGGCGAGAAACAGAGGGGCTGAAACAGAGGGCGAGAGACAGAGGGGCAGAAACAGAGGGACTGAAACAGAGGGGCTGAAACAGAGAGTGTGAATCAGAGGGGCTGAAACAGAGGGCTAGAAACAGAGGGGCTGAAACAGAGGGCGAGAATCAGAGGGGCTGAAACAGAGGGCAAGAAACAGAGGGGCTGAAACAGAGTGGCTGAAACAGAAGGGCTGAAACAGAGGGGCTTAAACAGAGGGGGAGAAACAGAGGGGCTGAATCAGAGAGGCTGAATCAGAGGGGCTGAAACAGAGGGGCTGAATCAGAGGGACTGAAACAGAAGGCGTGAAACAGAGAGGCTGAAACAGAGGGCGAGAAACAGAGGGGCAGAAACAGAAGGCGAGATACAGAGGGGCTGAAACAGAGGGGCTAAAACAGAGAGCGAGAAACAGAGGGGCTGAAACAGAGGGCCAGAAACAGAGGGGCTGAAACAGAGGGGCTGAAACAGAGGGGCTGAAACAGAGGGCGGGAAACAGAGGGGCTGAAACAGAGGGCGAGAAACAGAGGGGCTGAAACAGAGGGGCTGAAACAGAGGGGCTGAAACAGACGGGCTGAATCGGAGGGCGAGAAACAGAGGGGCTGAAACAGAGGGCGAGAAACAGAGGGCGAGAAACAGAGGGGCTGAAACAGAGGGGCAGAAACAGAGGGGCTGAAACAGAGGGGCTGAAACAGAGGGCGAGAAACAGAGGGGCTGAAACAGAGGGGCTGAAACAGAGGGCGAGAAACAGAGGGGCTGAAATAGAGGGGCAGAATCAGAGGGGCTGAAACAGAGGGCGAGAAACAGAGAGGCTGAAAAAGAGGGCGAGAAACAGAGGGGCTGAATCGGAGGGGCTGAAACAGAGGGGCTGAAACAGAGGGGCTGAAACAGAGGGCGAGAAACAGAGGGGCTGAAACAGAGGGGCTGAATCAGAGGGGCTGAATCGGAGGGGCTGAAACAGAGGGGCTGAAACAGAGGGGCTGAAACAGAGGGCGAGAAACAGAGGGGCTGAAACAGAGGGGCAGAAACAGAGGGGCTGAAACAGAGGGGCTGAAACAGAGGGCGAGAAACAGAGGGGCTGAATCAGAGGGGCTGAATCAGAGGGGCTGAAACAGAGGGGCTGAAACAGTGGGCTAGAAACTAAGGGACTGAAACAGCGGGCGAGAAACAGAGTGCGAGAAACAGAGGGGCTGAAACAGAGGGGCAGAAACAGACGGGCTGAAACAGAGAGCCTGAAACAGAGGGGCTGAATCAGAAGGGCTGAAACAGAGGGGCTGAAATAGATGGGCTGAAACAGACGGGATGAATCAGAGGGGCTGAAAAAGAGGGGCTGAATCAGAGGGGCTGAAACAGAGGGCGAGAAACAGAGGGGCTGAAACAGAGGGGCTGAAACAGAGGTGCTGAAACAGAGGGCGAGAAACTGAGGGGCTGAAACAGAGGGCGAGAATCAGAGGGGCTGAAACAGAGGGCGAGAAACAGAGGGGCTGAATCAGAGGGGCTGAAACAGAGGGCGAGAAACAGAAAGGCTGAAACAGAGGGCGAGAAACAGAGGGGCTGAAACAGATGGTGAGAAACAGAGGGGATTAAACAGAGGGCGAGAAACAGAGGGGCTGAAACAGAGGGGCTGAAACACAGGGGCTGAATCAGAGGGGCTGATTCAGAGGGGCTGAAACAGAGGGGCTGAATCAGAGGGGCTGAAACAGAGGGCGAGAAACAGAGTGGCTGAAACAGAGGGCGAGAAACAGATGGGCAGAAACAGAGGGCGAGAAACAGAGGGGCTGAAACAGAGGGGCTGAAACAGAGAGGCTGAAACAGAGGTGCTGAAACAGAGGGCGAGAAACTGAGGGGCTGAAACAGAGGGCGAGAATCAGAGGGGCTGAAACAGAGGGCGAGAAACAGAGGGGCTGAATCAGAGGGGCTGAAACAGAGGGCGAGAAACAGAAAGGCTGAAACAGAGGGCGAGAAACAGAGGGGCTGAAACAGAGGGGCTGAAACAGAGGGCGAGAAACCGAGGGGCTGAAACAGAGGGCAAGAAACAGAGGGGCTGAAACTGAGTGGCTGAAACAGAAGGACTGAAACAGAGGGCGAGAAACAGAGGGGCTGAAACAGAGGGCAAGAAACGGAGGGGCTGAAACAGAGGGGCTGAAACAGAGGGGCTGAAACAGAGGGCGAGAAACAGAAGGGCTGAAACAGACGGCGAGAAACAGAGGGGCTGAAACAGAGGGCGAGAAACAGAGGGGCTGAAACAGAGGGCAAGAAACAGAGGGGCTGAAACAGAGGGCGAGAGCCAGAGGGCGAGAAACAGAGGAGCTGAAACAGAGGGCGAGAGACAGAGGGGCAGAAACAGAGGGCGAGAAACAGAGGGGCTGAAACAGAGGGGCTGAAACAGAGAGTGTGAATCAGAGGGGCTGAAACAGAGGGGCTGAATCAGAGGGGCTGAAACAGAAGGCGAGAAACAGAGTGGCTGAAACAGAGGGCGAGAAACAGAGGGACTAAAACAGAGGGCAAGAAACAGAGGGGCTGAAACAGACGGCGAGAAACAGAGGGGCTGAAACAGAGGGCGAGAAACAGAGGGGCTGAAACAGAGGGCAAGAAACAGAGGGGCTGAAACAGAGGGCGAGAAACAGAGGGGCTGAAACAGAGGGCGAGAAACAGAGGGGCTGAAACAGAGGGCGAGAAACGGAGGGGCTGAAACAGAGGGGCTGAAACAGAGGGGCTGAAACAGAGGGCGAGAAACAGAGGGGCTGAAACAGAGGTCGAGAGACAGAGGGCTAGAAACAGGGGAGCTGAAACAGAGGGCGAGAGACAGAGGGGCAGAAACAGAGTGCGAGAAACAGAGGGGCTGAAACAGAGGGGCTGAAACAGAGAGTGTGAATCAGAGGGGCTGAAACAGAGGGGCTGAATCAGAGGGGCTGAAACAGAGGGGCTGAATCAGAGGGGCTGAAACAGAAGGCGAGAAACAGAGGGGCTGAAACAGAGGGCGAGAAACAGAGGGGCAGAAAAAGAAGGCGAGAAACAGAGTGGCTGAAACAGAGGGGCTGAAACAGAGGGCGAGAAACAGAGGGGCTGAAACAGAGGGCGAGAAACAGAGGGGCCGAAACAGAGGGGCTGAAACAGAGGGGCTGAAACAGAGGGCGAGAAACAGAGGGGCTGAAACAGAGGGCGAGAAACAGAGGGGCTGAAACAGAGGGCGAGAAACAGAGGGGCTGAAACAGAGGGGCTGAAACAGAGGGGCTGAAACAGAGGGGCTGAATCGGAGGGTCTGAAACAGAAGGGCTGAAACAGAGGGGCTGAAACAGAGGGCGAGAAACAGAGGGGCTGAAACAGAGGGCGAGAAACAGAGGGGCTGAAACAGTGGGCGAGAGACAGAGGGCGAGAAACAGAGGGGCTGAAAAAGAAAGCGAGAAATAGAGGGGCTGAAACAGAGGGGCTGAAACAGAGGGACTGAAACAGAGGGCGAGAAACAGAGGGGCTGAAACAGAGGGGCTGAAACAGAGGAGCTGAAACAGAGGGGCTGAAACAGAGGGCGAGAAACAGAGGGGCTGAAACAGAGGGGCTGAAACAGAGGAGCTGAAACAGAGGGCGAGAAACAGAGAGGCTGAAACAGAGGGCGAGAAACAGAGGAGCTGGAACAGAGGGCGAGAAACAGAGGGGCTGAAACAGAGGGGCTTAAACAGAGGGGCTGAAACAGAGGGCGAGAAACAGAGGGGCTGAAACAGAGGGGCTGAAACAGAGGAGCTGAAACAGAGGGCGAGAAACAGAGAGGCTGGAACAGAGGGCGAGAAACAGAGGGGCTGAAACAGAGGGCGAGAAACAGAGGGGCTGAAACAGAGGGGCTGAAACAGAGGGGCTGAAACAGAGGGCGAGAAACAGAGGGGCTGAAACAGAGGGGCTGAAACAGAGGAGCTGAAACAGAGGGCGAGAAACAGAGGGGCTGAAACAGAGGGCGAGAAACAGAGGGGCTGAAACAGTGGGCGAGAGACAGAGGGCGAGAAACAGAGGGGCTGAAAAAGAAAGCGAGAAATAGAGGGGCTGAAACAGAGGGGCTGAAACAGAGGGACTGAAACAGAGGGCGAGAAACAGAGGGGCTGAAACAGAGGGGCTGAAACAGAGGAGCTGAAACAGAGGGGCTGAAACAGAGGGCGAGAAACAGAGGGGCTGAAACAGAGGGGCTGAAACAGAGGAGCTGAAACAGAGGGCGAGAAACAGAGAGGCTGAAACAGAGGGCGAGAAACAGAGGAGCTGAAACAGAGGGCGAGAAACAGAGGGGCTGAAACAGAGGGGCTTAAACAGAGGGGCTGAAACAGAGGGCGAGAAACAGAGGGGCTGAAACAGAGGGGCTGAAACAGAGGAGCTGAAACAGAGGGCGAGAAACAGAGAGGCTGGAACAGAGGGCGAGAAACAGAGGGGCTGAAACAGAGGGCGAGAAACAGAGGGGCTGAAACAGAGGGGCTGAAACAGAGGGCGAGAAACAGAGGGGCTGAAACAGAGGGGCTGAAACAGAGGAGCTGAAACAGAGGGCGAGAAACAGAGAGGCTGAAACAGAGGGCGAGAAACAGAGTGGCTGAAACAGAGGGCAAGAAACAGAGGGGCTGAAACAGAGGGGCTGAAACAGAGGGGCTGAACCAGAAGGGCTGAAACAGAGGGCGAGAAACAGAGGGGCTGAAACAGAGGGCCAAAAAAAAGGGCGAGAAACAGAGGGACTGAAACAGAGGGGCTGAAACAGAGGGGCTGAAACAGAGGGCGTGAAACAGAGCGGCTGAAACAGAGGGCGAGAAACAGAGGGGCAGAAACAAAGGGTCTGAAACAGTGGGGCTAAAACAGAGGGGCTGAAACAGAGGGCGAGGAATAGAGGGGCTGAAACAGAGGGCGAGAAACAGAGGGGCTGAAACAGAGGGCGAGAAACAGAGGGGCTGACACAGAGGGGCTGAAACAGAGGGGCTGAAACAGAGGGCGAGAAACAGAGGGGCTGAAACAGAGGGCGAGAAACAGAGTGGCTGAAACAGAGGGCAAGAAACAGACCGGCTGAAACAGAGGGGCTGAAACAGAGGGCGAGAAACAGAGGGGCTGAAACAGAGGGCGAGAAACAGAGGGGCTGAAACAGAGGGCGAGAAACAGGTTGGCTGAAACAGAGGGCAAGAAACAGACCGGCTGAAACAGAGGGGCTGAAACAGAGGGGCTGAAACAGAGGGCGAGAAACAGAGGGGCTGAAACAGAGGGCGAGAAACAGAGGGGCTGAAACAGAGGGCGAGAAACAGAGAGGCTGAAACAGAGGGGCTGAAACAGAGGGTGAGAAACAGAGGGGCTGAAACAGAGGGCGAGAAACAGAGGGGCTGAAACAGAGGGCGAGAAACAGAGGGGCTGAAACAGAGGGCGAGAAACAGAGGGGCTGAATCAGAGGGGCTGAAACAGAGGGCGAGAAACAGAGGGGCTGAAACAGAGGGGCTGAAACAGAGGGCGAGAAACAGAGGGGCTGAAACAGAGGGGCTGAAACAGAGGAGCTGAAACAGAGGGCGAGAAAAAGAGAGGCTGAAACAGAGGGCGAGAAACAGAGGAGCTGAAACAGAGGGCGAGAAACAGAGGGGCTGAAACAGAGGGGCTTAAACAGAGGGGCTGAAACAGAGGGCGAGGAACAGAGGGGCTGAAACAGAGGGGCTGAAACAGAGGAGCTGAAACAGAGGGCGAGAAACAGAGAGGCTGAAACAGAGGGCGAGAAACAGAGGGGCTGAAACAGAGGGCGAGAAACAGAGGGGCTGAAACAGAGGGGCTGAAACAGAGGGGCTGAAACAGAGGGCGAGAAACAGAGGGGCTGAAACAGAGGGGCTGAAACAGAGGAGCTGAAACAGAGGGCGAGAAACAGAGAGGCTGAAACAGAGGGCGAGAAACAGAGTGGCTGAAACAGAGGGCAAGAAACAGAGGGGCTGAAACAGAGGGGCTGAAACAGAGGGGCTGAACCAGAAGGGCTGAAACAGAGGGCGAGAAACAGAGGGGCTGAAACAGAGGGCCAAAAAAAAGGGCGAGAAACAGAGGGACTGAAACAGAGGGGCTGAAACAGAGGGGCTGAAACAGAGGGCGTGAAACAGAGCGGCTGAAACAGAGGGCGAGAAACAGAGGGGCAGAAACAAAGGGTCTGAAACAGTGGGGCTAAAACAGAGGGGCTGAAACAGAGGGCGAGGAATAGAGGGGCTGAAACAGAGGGCGAGAAACAGAGGGGCTGAAACAGAGGGCGAGAAACAGAGGGGCTGACACAGAGGGGCTGAAACAGAGGGGCTGAAACAGAGGGCGAGAAACAGAGGGGCTGAAACAGAGGGCGAGAAACAGAGGGGCTGAAACAGAGGGCGAGAAACAGAGTGGCTGAAACAGAGGGCAAGAAACAGACCGGCTGAAACAGAGGGGCTGAAACAGAGGGGCTGAACCAGAAGGGCTGAAACAGAGGGCGAGAAACAGAGAGGCTGAAACAGAGGGCGAGAAACAGAGTGGCTGAAACAGAGGGCAAGAAACAGAGGGGCTGAAACAGAGGGGCTGAAACAGAGGGGCTGAACCAGAAGGGCTGAAACAGAGGGCGAGAAACAGAGGGGCTGAAACAGAGGGCCAAAAAAAAAGGGCGAGAAACAGAGGGACTGAAACAGAGGGGCTGAAACAGAGGGGCTGAAACAGAGGGCGTGAAACAGAGCGGCTGAAACAGAGGGCGAGAAACAGAGGGGCAGAAACAAAGGGTCTGAAACAGTGGGGCTAAAACAGAGGGGCTGAAACAGAGGGCGAGGAATAGAGGGGCTGAAACAGAGGGCGAGAAACAGAGGGGCTGAAACAGAGGGCGAGAAACAGAGGGGCTGAAACAGAGGGGCTGAAACAGAGGGGCTGAAACAGAGGGCGAGAAACAGAGGGGCTGAAACAGAGGGCGAGAAACAGAGGGGCTGAAACAGAGGGCGAGAAACAGAGGGGCTGAATCAGAGGGGCTGAAACAGAGGGCGAGAAACAGAGGGGCTGAAACAGAGGGCGAGAAACAGAGAGGCTGAAACAGAGGGGCTGAAACAGAGGGTGAGAAACAGAGGGGCTGAAACAGAGGGCGAGAAACAGAGGGCCTGAAACAGAGGGGCTGAAACAGAGGGGCTGAATCAGAGGGGCTGAAACAGAGGGGCTGAATCAGACGGGCTGAAACAGAGGGCGAGAAACAGAGGGGCTGAAACAGAGGGCGAGGGACAGAGGGGCAGAAACAGAGGGGCTGAAACAGAGGGGCTGAAACAGAGAGTGTGAATCAGAGGGGCTGAAACAGAGGGCTAGAAACAGAGGGCCTGAAACAGAGGGCGAGAATCAGAGGGGCTGAAACAGAGGGCAAGAAACAGAGGGGCTGAAACAGAGTGGCTGAAACAGAAGGGCTGAAACAGAGGGACTGAAACAGAGGGCGAGAAACAGAGGGGCTGAATCAGAGGGGCTGAATCAGAGGGGCTGAAACAGAGGGTCTGAATCAGAGGGGCTGAAACAGAAGGCGAGAAACAGAGAGGCTGAAACAGAGGGCGAGAAACAGAGGGGCAGAAACAGAAGGCGAGATACAGAGGGGCTGAAACAGAGGGGCTGAAACAGAGAGCGAGAAACAGAGGGGCTGAAACAGAGGGCGAGAAACAGAGGGGCTGAAACAGAGGGGCTGAAACAGAGGGGCTGAAACAGAGGGCGAGAAACAGAGGGGCTGAAACAGAGGGCGAGAAACAGAGGGGCTGAAACAGAGGGGCTGAAACAGAGGGGCTGAAACAGAGGGGCTGAATCGGAGGTGCTGAAACAGAGGGGCTGAAACAGAGGGGCTGAAACAGAGGGCGAGAAACAGAGGGGCTGAAACAGAGGGGCAGAAACAGAGGGGCTGAAACAGAGGGGCTGAAACAGAGGGCGAGAAACAGAGGGTCTGAAACAGAGGGGCTGAAACAGAGGGCGAGAAACAGAGGGGCTGAAACAGAGGGGCTGAAACAGAGGGGCTGAAACAGAGGGCGAGAAACAGAGAGGCTGAAAAAGAGGGCGAGAAACAGAGGGGCTGAATCGGATGGGCTGAAACAGAAGGGCTGAAACAGAGGGGCTGAAACAGAGGGCGAGAAACAGAGGGGCTGAAACAGAGGGGCTGAATCAGAGGGGCTGAATCGGAGGGGCTGAAACAGAGGGGCTGAAACAGAGGGGCAGAAACAGAGGGGCTGAAACAGAGGGGCTGAAACAGAGGGCGAGAAACAGAGGGGCTGAAACAGAGGGGCTGAAACAGAGGGGCTGAAACAGAGGGCGAGAAAGAGAGGGGCTGAAACAGAGGGCGAGAAACAGAGGGGCTGAAACAGAGGGGCTGAAACAGAGGGGCTGAAACAGAGGGGCTGAATCGGAGGTGCTGAAACAGAGGGGCTGAAACAGAGGGGCTGAAACAGAGGGCGAGAAACAGAGGGGCTGAAACAGAGGGGCAGAAACAGAGGGGCTGAAACAGAGGGTCTGAAACAGAGGGCGAGAAACAGAGGGGCTGAAACAGAGGGGCTGAAACAGAGGGCGAGAAACAGAGGGGCTGAAACAGAGGGGCTGAAACAGAGGGGCTGAAACAGAGGGCGAGAAACAGAGAGGCTGAAAAAGAAGGCGAGAAACAGAGGGGCTGAATCGTCGGGGCTGAAACAGAGGGGCTGAAACAGAGGGGCTGAAACAGAGGGCGAGAAACAGAGGTGCTGAAACAGCGGGGCTGAATCAGAGGGGATGAATCGGAGGGGCTGAAACAGAGGGGCTGAAACAGAGGGGCTGAAACAGAGGGCGAGAAACAGAGGGGCTGAAACAGAGGGGTTGAAACAGAGGGGCTGAAACAGAGGGGGTGAAACAGAGGGCGAGAAACAGAGGGGCTGAATCAGAGGGGCTGAATCAGAGGGGCTGAAACAGAGGGGCTGAAACAGTCGGCGAGAAACTCAGGGACTGAAACAGCGGGCGAGAAACAGAGTGCGAGAAACAGAGGGGCTGAAACAGAGGGGCTGAAACAGACGGGCTGAAACAGAGAGCCTGAAACAGAGGGGCTGAATCAGAAGGGCTGAAACAGAGGGGCTGAAATAGATGGGCTGAAACAGACGGGATGAATCAGAGGGGCTGAAACAGAGGGGCTGAATCAGAGGGGCTGAAACAGAGGGCGAGAAACAGAGGGGCTGAAACAGAGGGCGAGGAACAGAGGGGCTGAAACAGAGGGCGAGAAACAGATAGGCTGAAACAGAGAGGCTGAAACAGAGGGGCTGAAACAGAGGGGCTGAAACAGAGGGCAAGAAACAGAGGGGCTGAAACAGAGGGCGAGAAACAGAGGGGCTGAAACAGAGGGGCTGAAAAAGAGGTGCTGAAACAGAGAGTGTGAATCAGAGTGGCTGAAACAGAGTGCGAGAAACAGAGGGGCTGAAACAGAGGGCGAGAATCAGAGGGGCTGAAACAGAGGGCAAGAAACAGAGGGGCTGAAACAGAGTGGCTGAAACAGAAGGGCTGAAACAGAGGGGCTGAAACAGAGGGCGAGAAACAGAGGGGCTGAATCAGAGGGGCTGAATCAGAGGGGCTGAAACAGAGGGGCTGAATCAGAGGAGCTGAAACAGAAGGCGAGAAACAGAGAGGCTGAAACAGAGGGCGAGAAACAGAGGGGCAGAAACAGGAGGCGAGAAACAGAGGGGCTGAAACAGAGGGGCTGAAACAGAGGGCGAGATACATAGGGGCTGAAACAGAGGGCGAGAAACAGAGGGGCTGAAACAGAGGGGCTGAAACAGAGGGGCTGAAACAGAGGGCGAGAAACAGAGGGGCTGAAACAGAGGGCGAGAAACAGAGGGGCTGAAACAGAGGGGCTGAAACAGAGGGGCTGAAACAGACGGGCTGAATCGGAGGTGCTGAAACAGAGGGGCTGAAACAGAGGGGCTGAAACAGAGGGCGAGAAACAGAGGGGCTGAAACAGAGGGGCAGAAACAGAGGGGCTGAAACAGAGGGGCTGAAACAGAGGGCGAGAAACAGAGGGGCTGAAACAGAGGGCGAGAAACAGAGGGGCTGAAACAGAGGGGCTGAAACAGAGGGGCTGAAACGGAGGGCGAGAAACAGAGGGGCTGAAACAGAGGGTGAGAAACAGAGAGGCTGAAACAGAGGGCGAGAAACAGAGGGGCTGAAACAGAGGGGCTGAAACAGAGGGGCTGAATCGGAGGGACTGATTCGGAGGGGCTGAAACAGAGGGGCTGAAACAGAGGGGCTGAAACAGAGGGCGAGAAACAGAGGGGCTGAAACAGAGGGGCAGAAACAGAGGGCGAGAAACAGAGGGGCTGAAACAGAGGGGCAGAAACAGAGGGGTTGAAACAGAGGGGCTGAAACAGAGGGCGAGAAACAGAGGGGCTGAATCAGAGGGGCTGAATCAGAGGGGCTGAAACAGAGGGGCTGATACAGTGGGCGAGAAACTAAGGGACTGAAACAGCGGGCGAGAAACAGAGTGCGAGAAACAGAGGGGCTGAAACAGAGGGGCTGAAACAGACGGGCTGAAACAGAGAGCCTGAAACAGAGGGGCTGAATCAGAAGGGCTGAAACAGAGGGGCTGAAATAGATGGGCTGAAACAGACGGGATGAATCAGAGGGGCTGAAACAGAGGGGCAGAATTAGAGGGGCTGAAACAGAGGGCGAGAAACAGAGGGGCTGAAACAGTGGGTGAGAAACAGAGGGGCTGAAACAGAGGGCGAGAAACAGAGGGGCTGAAACAGAGAGGCTGAAACAGAGGGGCTGAAACAGAGGGGCTGAAACAGAGGGCAAGAAACAGAGGGGCTGAAACAGAGGGCGAGAAACAGAGGGGCTGAAACAGAGGGGCTGAAACAGAGGGCGAGAAACAGAGGGGCTGAAACAGAGGGCGAGATTCAGAGGGGCTGAAACAGAGGGCGAGAAACAGAGGGCGAGAAACAGAGGGACTGAAACAGTGGAGCTGAAACAGAGGGGCTGAAACAGAGGGCGAGAAACAGAGGGGCTGAAACAGAGGGCGAGAAACAGAGGGGCTGAAACAGAGGGCGAGAAACAGAGGGGCTGAAACAGAGGGGCTGACACAGTGGGGCTGAAACAGAGGGGCTGAAACAGAGGGCGAGAAACAGAGGGGCTGAAACAGAGGGCGAGAAACAGAGGGGCTGAAACAGAGGGGCTGAAACAGAGGGGCTGAAACAGAGGGGCTGAATCAGAGGGGCTGAAACAGATGGTCTGAAACAGAGGGCGAGAAACAAAGGGGCTGAAACAGCGGGCGAGAAACAGAGGGCCAGAAACAGAGGGGCTGAAACAGAGGGGCTGAAACAGACGGGCTGAAACAGAGAGCCTGAAAAAGAGGGCGTGAAACAGAGGGGCTGAAAAAGAGGGCGAAAAACAGAGGGGCTGAAACAGAGGGCGAGAAACAGAGGGGATGAAACAGAGGGGCTGAAACAGAGGGCGAGAAACAGAGGGGCTGAAACAGAGGGCGAGAAACAGAGGGGCTGAAACGGAGGGCGAGAAACAGAGTGCGAGAAACAGAGGGACTGAAACAGAGGGGCTGAAACAGAGGGCGAGAAACAGAGGGGCTGAAACAGAGGGCGAGAAACAGAGGGGCTGAAACAGAGGGGCTGACACAGTGGGGCTGAAACACAGGGGCTGAAACAGAGGGCGAGAAACAGAGGGGCTGAAACAGAGGGGCTGAAACAGAGGGCGAGAAACAGAGGGATTGAAACAGAGGGGCTGAAACAGAGGGGCTGAAACAGAGGGGCTGAAACAGAGGGGCTGAAACAGACGGGCTGAATCGGAGGTGCTGAAACAGAGGGGCTGAAACAGAGGGGCTGAAACAGAGGGCGAGAAACAGAGGGGCTGAAACAGAGGGGCAGAAACAGAGGGGCTGAAACAGAGGGGCTGAAACAGAGGGCGAGAAACAGAGGGGCTGAAACAGAGGGCGAGAAACAGAGGGGCTGAAACAGAGGGGCTGAAACAGAGGGGCTGAAACGGAGGGCGAGAAACAGAGGGGCTGAAACAGAGGGTGAGAAACAGAGATGCTGAAACAGAGGGCGAGAAACAGAGGGGCTGAAACAGAGGGGCTGAAACAGAGGGGCTGAATCGGAGGGACTGATTCGGAGGGGCTGAAACAGAGGGGCTGAAACAGAGGGGCTGAAACAGAGGGCGAGAAACAGAGGGGCTGAAACAGAGGGGCAGAAACAGAGGGCGAGAAACAGAGGGGCTGAAACAGAGGGGCAGAAACAGAGGGGTTGAAACAGAGGGGCTGAAACAGAGGGCGAGAAACAGAGGGGCTGAATCAGAGGGGCTGAATCAGAGGGGCTGAAACAGAGGGGCTGAAACAGTGGGCGAGAAACTAAGGGACTGAAACAGCGGGCGAGAAACAGAGTGCGAGAAACAGAGGGGCTGAAACAGAGGGGCTGAAACAGACGGGCTGAAACAGAGAGCCTGAAACAGAGGGGCTGAATCAGAAGGGCTGAAACAGAGGGGCTGAAATAGATGGGCTGAAACAGACGGGATGAATCAGAGGGGCTGAAACAGAGGGGCAGAATTAGAGGGGCTGAAACAGAGGGCGAGAAACAGAGGGGCTGAAACAGTGGGCGAGAAACAGAGGGGCTGAAACAGAGGGCGAGAAACAGAGGGGCTGAAACAGAGAGGCTGAAACAGAGGGGCTGAAACAGAGGGGCTGAAACAGAGGGCAAGAAACAGAGGGGCTGAAACAGAGGGCGAGAAACAGAGGGGCTGAAACTGGGGGGCTGAAACAGAGGGCGAGAAACAGAGGGGCTGAAACAGAGGGCGAGATTCAGAGGGGCTGAAACAGAGGGCGAGAAACAGAGGGCGAGAAACAGAGGGACTGAAACAGTGGAGCTGAAACAGAGGGGCTGAAACAGAGGGCGAGAAACAGAGGGGCTGAAACAGAGGGCGAGAAACAGAGGGGCTGAAACAGAGGGCGAGAAACAGAGGGGCTGAAACAGAGGGGCTGAAACAGAGGGGCTGAAACAGAGGGGCTGAATCAGAGGGGCTGAAACAGATGGGCTGAAACAGAGGGCGAGAAACAAAGGGGCTGAAACAGCGGGCGAGAAACAGAGGGCCAGAAACAGAGGGGCTGAAACAGAGGGGCTGAAACAGACGGGCTGAAACAGAGAGCCTGAAAAAGAGGGCGAGAAACAGAGGGGCTGAAAAAGTGGGTGAAAAACAGAGGGGCTGAAACAGAGGGCGAGAAACAGAGGGGATGAAACAGAGGGGCTGAAACAGAGGGCGAGAAACAGAGGGGCTGAAACAGAGGCCGAGAAACAGAGGGGCTGAAACGGAGGGCGAGAAACAGAGTGCGAGAAACAGAGGGACTGAAACAGAGGGGCTGAAACAGAGGGCGAGAAACAGAGGGGCTGAAACAGAGGGCGAGAAACAGAGGGGCTGAAACAGAGGGGCTGACACAGTGGGGCTGAAACACAGGGGCTGAAACAGAGGGCGAGAAACAGAGGGGCTGAAACAGAGGGCGAGAAACAGAGGGGCTGAAACAGAGGGCGAGAAACAGAGGGGCTGAAACAGAGGGGCTGAAACAGAGGGGCTGAAACAGAGGGGCTGAATCGGAGGGGCTGAAACAGAGGGGCTGAAACAGAGGGGCTGAAACAGAGAGCGAGAAACAGAGGGGCTGAATCAGAGGGGCTGAATCAGAGGGGCTGAAACAGAGGGGCTGAAACAGTCGGCGAGAAACGAAGGGACTGAAACAGCGGGCGAGAAACAGAGTGCGAGAAACAGAGGGGCTGAAACAGAGGGGCTGAAACAGACGGGCTGAAACAGAGAGCCTGAAACAGAGGGGCTGAATCAGAGGGACTGAAACAGAGGGGCTGAAATAGAGGGGCTGAAACAGAGGGGACGAAACAGAGGGGCTGAAACAGTGGGGCTGAAACAGAGGGCGAGAAACAGAGGGGCTGAAACAGAGGGGCTGAAACAGAGGGCGAGAAACAGAGTGGCTGAACCAGAGGGTTAGAAACAGAGGGGCTGAAACAGAGGGGTTGAAACAGAGGGGCTGAAACAGAGGGGCTGAAACAGTGGGGCTGAAAAAGAGGGCGAGAAACAGAGGGGCTGAAACAGAGGGCGCGAAACAGAGGGGCTGAAACAGAGGGCGAGAAACAGAGGGGCCGAATCAGAGGGGCTGAAACAGAGGGTGAGAAACAGAGGGGCTGAAACAGAGGGCTGAAACAGAGGGGCTGAAAAAGAGGGCGAAAAACAGAGGGGCTGAAACAGAGGGCGAGAAACAGAGGGGGTGAAACAGAGGAGCTGAAACAGAGGGGCTGAAACAGAGGGGCTGAAACAGGGTGGCTGAAACAGAGGGGCTGAAACAGAGGTGCTGAAACAGAGGGGCTAAAACAGAGGGCGAGAAACAGAGGGGCTGAAACAGAGGGCGAGAAACAGAGGGGCTGAAACAGAGGGCAAGAAACAGAGGGGCTGAATCAGAGGGGCTGAATCAGAGGGGCTGAAACAGATGGGCTGAAACAGAGGGCGAGAAACAAAGGGGCTGAAACAGCGGGCGAGAAACAGAGGGCCAGAAAGAGAGGGGCTGAAACAGAGGGGCTGAAACAGAGGGGCTGAATCAGAGGGGCTGAAACAGATGGGCTGAAACAGAGGGCGAGAAACAAAGGGGCTGAAACAGCGGGCGAGAAACAGAGGGCCAGAACCAGAGGGGCTGAAACAGAGGGGCTGAAACAGACGGGCTGAAACAGAGAGCCTGAAAAAGAGGGCGAGAAACATAGGGGCTGAAAAAGAGGGCGAAAAACAGAGGGGCTGAAACAGAGGGCGAGAAACAGAGGGGATGAAACAGAGGGGCTGAAACAGAGGGCGAGAAACAGAGGGGCTGAAACAGAGGGCGAGAAACAGAGGGGCTGAAACGGAGGTCGAGAAACAGAGTGCGAGAAACAGAGGGACTGAAACAGAGGGGCTGAAACAGAGGGGCTGAAACAGAGGGCGAGAAACAGAGGGGCTGAAACAGAGGGCGAGAAACAGAGGGGCTGAAACAGAGGGGCTGACACAGTGGGGCTGAAACACAGGGGCTGAAACAGAGGGCGAGAAACAGAGGGGCTGAAACAAAGGGCGAGAAACAGAGGGGCTGAAACAGAGGGCGAGAAACAGAGGGGCTGAAACAGAGGGGTTGAAACAGAGGGGCTGAAACAGAGGGGCTGAATCGGAGGCGCTGAAACAGAGGGGCTGAAACAGAGGGGCTGAAACAGAGAGCGAGAAACAGAGGGGCTGAATCAGAGGGGCTGAATCAGAGGGGCTGAAACAGAGGGGCTGAAACAGTCGGCGAGAAACTAAGTGACTGAAACAGCGGGCGAGAAACAGAGTGCGAGAAACAGAGGGGCTGAAACAGAGGGGCTGAAACAGACGGGCTGAAACAGAGAGCCTGAAACAGAGGGGCTGAATCAGAGGGGCTGAAACAGAGGGGCTGAAATAGAGGGGCTGAAACAGAGGGGATGAATCAGACGGGCTGAAACAGAGGGGCTAAATCAGCGGGGCTGAAACAGAGGGCTAGAAACTGAGGGGCTGAAACAGAGGGGCTGAAACAGAGGGCGAGAAACAGAGTGGCTGAAACAGAGGGCTAGAAACAGAGGGGCTGAAGCAGAGGGGTTGAAACAGAGGGGCTGAAACAGAGGGCGAGAAACAGAGTGGCTGAAACAGAGGGCTAGAAACAGAGGGGCTGAAGCAGAGGGGTTGAAACAGAGGGGCTGAAACAGAGGGGCTGAAACAGAGGGCGAGAAACAGAGTGGCTGAAACAGAGGGCTAGAAACAGAGGGGCTGAAGCAGAGGGGTTGAAACAGAGGGGCTGAAACAGAGGGGCTGAAACAGAGGGGCTGAAACAGGGTGGCTGAAACAGAGGGGCTGAAACAGAGGTGCTGAAACAGAGGGGCTAAAACAGAGGGCGAGAAACAGAGGGGCTGAAACAGAGGGCGAGAAACAGAGGGGCTGAAACAGAGGGCAAGAAACAGAGGGGCTGAATCAGAGGGGCTGAATCAGAGGGGCTGAAACAGATGGGCTGAAACAGAGGGCGAGAAACAAAGGGGCTGAAACAGCGGGCGAGAAACAGAGGGCCAGAAACAGAGGGGCTGAAACAGAGGGGCTGAAACAGACGGGCTGAAACAGAGAGCCAGAAACAGAGGGCGAGAAACAGAGGGGTTGAAACAGAGGGCGAAAAACAGAGGGGCTGAAACAGAGGGCGAGAAACAGAGGGGATGAAACAGAGGGGCTGAAACAGAGGGCGAGAAACAGAGGGGCTGAAACAGAGGGCGAGAAACAGAGGGGCTGAAACGGAGGGCGAGAAACAGAGGGCGAGAAACAGAGGGACTGAAACAGAGGGGCTGAAACAGAGGGGCTGAAACAGAGGGGCTGAAACTGTGGGCGAGAAACTAAGGGACTGAAACAGCGGGCGAGAAACAGAGGGCGAGAAACCGAGGGCGAGAAACAGAGGGGCTGAAACAGAGGGACTGAAACAGAGGGGCCTAAACAGAGGGCGAGAAACAGAGGGGCTGAAACAGAGGGCAAGAAGCAGAGGGGCTGAAACAGAGGGCAAGGAACAGAGGGGCTGAAACAGAGGGGCTGAAACAGAGGGCGAGAAACAGAGGGGCTGAAACAGAGGGGCTGAAACAGAGGGGCTGAAACAGAGGGCGAGAAACAGAGAGGCTGAAACAGATGGCGAGAAACTGAGTGGCTGAAACAGAGGGCAAGAAACAGAGGGGCTGAAACAGAGGGCGAGAAACAGAGGGGCTGAAACAGAGGGCGAGAAACAGAGGGGCTGAAACAGAGGGGCTGAAACAGAGGGGCTGAAACAGAGGGCGAGAAACAGACGGGCTGAAACAGAGGGTGAGAAACACAGGGGCTGAAACAGAGGGGCTGAAACAGAGGGCGAGAAACAGAGGGGCTGAAACAGAGGGCGAGAAACAGATGGGCTGAAACAGAGGGCGAGAAACAGAGGGGCTGAAACAGATGGCGAGAAACTGAGTGGCTGAAACAGAGGGCAAGAAACAGAGGGGCTGAAACAGAGGGCGAGAAACAGAGGGGCTGAAACAGAGGGCGAGAAACAGAGGGGCTGAAACAGAGGGGCTGAAACAGAGGGGCTGAAACAGAGGGCGAGAAACAGACGGGCTGAAACAGAGGGTGAGAAACACAGGGGCTGAAACAGAGGGGCTGAAACAGAGGGCGAGAAACAGAGGGGCTGAAACAGAGGGCGAGAAACAGATGGGCTGAAACAGAGGGCGAGAAACAGAGGGGCTGAAACAGAGGGCGAGAAACAGAGAGGCTGAAACAGAGGGCGAGAAACAGAGTGGCTGAAACAGAGGGCAAGAAACAGAGGGGCTGAAACAGTGGGCGAGAAACAGAGGGGCTGAAACAGAGGGGCTGAAACAGAGGGGCTGAAACAGAGTGGCTGATACAGAGGGGCTGAACCATAAGGGCTGAAACAGAGGGGGAGAAACAGAGGGGCTGAAACAGAGGGCCAGAACCAGAGGGCGAGAAACAGAGGGACTGAAACACAGGGGCTGAAACAGAGGGGCTGAAACAGAGGGCGAAAAACAGAGCGGCTGAAACAGAGGGCGAGAAACAGTGGGGCTGAAACAAAGGGGCTGAAACAGTGGGGCTGAAACAGAGGGGCTGAAACAGAGGGCGAGAAATAGAGGGGCTGAAACAGAGGGCGAGAAACAGAGGGGCTGAAACAGAGGGCGAGAAACAGAGGGGCTGAAACAGAGGGGCTGAAACAGTGGGGCTGAAACAGAGGGCGAGAAACAGAGGGGCTGAAACAGAGGGCGAGAAACAGAGGGGCTGAAACAGAGGGCGAGAAACAGAGGGGCTGAATCAGAGGGGCTGAAACAGAGGGTAAGATACAGGGGGGCTGAAACAGAGGGCGAGAAACAGAGGGGCTGAAACAGAGGGCGAGAAACAGAGGGGCTGAGACAGAGGGGCTGAAACAGAGGGGCTGATTCAGAGGGGCTGAAACAGAGGGGCTGAATCAGAGGGGCTGAAACAGAGGGCGAGAAACAGAGGGGCTGAAACAGAGGGCGAGAAACAGGGGGGCAGAAACAGATGGCGTGAAACAGAGGGGCTGAAACAGAGGGGCTGACACAGAGAGTGCGAATCAGAGGGGCTGAAACAGAGGGCGAGAAACAGAAAGGCTGAAACAGAGGGCGAGAAACAGAGGGGCTGAAACAGAGGGGCTGAAACAGAGGGTGAGAAACAGAGGGGATTAAACAGAGCGCGAGAAACAGAGGGGCTGAAACAGAGGGGCTGAAACACAGGGGCTGAATCAGAGGGGCTGATTCAGAGGGGCTGAAACAGAGGGGCTGAATCAGAGGGGCTGCAACAGAGGGCGAGAAACAGAGTGGCTGAAACAGAGGGCGAGAAACAGACGGGCAGAAACAGAGGGCGAGAAACAGAGGGGCTGAAACAGAGGGGCTGAAACAGAGAACGCGAAACAGAGGGACTGAAACAGAGGGCGAGAAACAGAGGGGCTGAAACAGACGGCGAGAAACAGAGGGGCTGAAACAGAGGGCGAGAAACAGAGGGGCTGAAACAGAGGGCAAGAAACAAAGGGGCTGAAACTGAGTGGCTGAAACAGAAGGGCTGAAACAGAGGGCGAGACATAGAGTGGCTGAATCAGAGGGGCTGAATCAGAGGAGCTGAAACAGAGGGGCTGAAACAGAGGGCGAGAAACAGAAGGGCTGAAACAGAGGGCGAGAAACAGAGGGCGAGAAACAGAGAGGCTGAAACAGAGGGGCTGAAACAGAGGGGCTGAAACAAAGGGGCTGATACAGAGGGTGAGAAACAGAGGGGCTGAAACAGAGGGCGAGAAGCAGAGTGGCTGAAACATGGCGAGAAACAGAGGGGCTGAAACAGAGGGGCTGAAACAGAGGGGCTGAAACAGAGGGGCTGAAACAGAGGGCAAGAAACAGAAGGGCTGAAACAGAGGGCGAGAAACAGAGGGGCTGAAACAGAGGGGCTGAAACAGAGGGCGAGAAACAGAGGGGCTGAAACAGAGGGGCTCAAACAGTGGGGCTGAAACAGAGGGGCTGAAACAGAGGGCGAGAAATAGAGGGGCTGAAACAGAGCGCGGGAAACAGAGGGGCTGAAACAGAGGGCGCGAAACAGAGGGGCTGAAACAGAGGGGCTGAAACAGAGGGGCTGAAACAGAGCGCGAGAAACAGAGGGGCTGAAACAGAGGGGCTGAAACAGAGGGGCTGAATCAGAGGGGCTGATTCAGAGGGGCTGAAACAGAGGGGCTGAATCAGAGGGGCTGCAACAGAGGGCGAGAAATAGAGTTGCTGAAACAGAGCGCGAGAAACAGAGTGGCTGAAACAGAGGGCGCGAAACAGAGGGGCTGAAACAGAGGGGCTGAAACAGAGGGCGAGAAACTGAGGGGCTGAAACAGAGGGCGAGAATCAGAGGGGCTGAAACAGAGGGCGAGAAACAGAGGGGCTGAATCAGAGGGGCTGAAACAGAGGGTGAGAAACAGAGGGGCTGAAACAGAGGGGCTGAAACAGAGGGGCTGAAACAGAGGGGATTAAACAGAGCGCGAGAAACAGAGGGGCTGAAACAGAGGGGCTGAAACAGAGGGGCTGAATCAGAGGGGCTGCAACAGAGGGCGAGAAACAGAGTGGCTGAAACAGAGGGCGAGAAACACACGGGCAGAAACAGAGGGCGAGAAACAGAGGGGCTGAAACAGAGGGGCTGAGACAGAGAGCGCGAAACAGAGGGACTGAAACAGAGGGCGAGAAACAGAGGGGCTGAAACAGACGGCGAGAAACAGAGGGGCTGAAACAGAGGGCGAGAAACAGAGGGGCTGAAACAGAGGGCAAGAAACAGAGGGGCTGAAACTGAGTGGCTGAAACAGAAGGGCTGAAACAGAGGGACTGAAACAGGGGGCGAGAAACAGAGTGGCTGAATCAGAGGGGCTGAAACAGAGAGCGCGAAACAGAGGGACTGAAACAGAGGGCGAGAAACAGAGGGGCTGAAACAGAGGGCAAGAAACAGAGGGGCTGAAACTGAGTGGCTGAAACAGAAGGGCTGAAACAGAGGGCGAGAAACAGAGGGGCTGAAACAGAGGGCGAGAAACAGAGGGGCTGAAACAGAGGAGCTGAAACAGAGGGCGAGAAACAGAGAGGCTGAAACAGAGGGCGAGAAACAGAGGGGCTGAAACAGAGGGCGAGAAACAGAGGGGCTGAAACAGAGGGGCTGAAACAGAGGGGCTGAACCAGAAGGGCTGAAACAGAGGGGGAGAAACAGAGGGGCTGAAACAGAGGGCCAGAAACAGAGGGCGAGAAACAGAGGGACTGAAACACAGGGGCTGAAACAGAGGGGCTGAAACAGAGGGCGAAAAACAGAGCGGCTGAAACAGAGGGCGAGAAACAGAGGGGCTGAAACAAAGGGACTGAAACAGTGGGGCTGAAACAGAGGGGCTGAAACAGAGAGCGAGAAATAGAGGGGCTGAAACAGAGGGCGAGAAACAGAGGGGCTGAAACAGAGGGCGAGAAACAGAGGGGCTGAACAGACCGGCTGAAACAGAAGGGCTGAAACAGAGGGCGAGAAACAGAGGGGCTGAAACAGAGGGCGAGAAACAGAGGGGCTGAAACAGAGGGCGAGAAACAGAGGGGCTGAATCAGAGGGGCTGAATCAGAGGGCGAGATACAGGGGGGCTGAAACAGAGGGCGAGAAACAGAGGGACTGAAACAGAGGGGCTGAAACAGAGGGGCTGAAACAGAGGGCGAGAAACAGAGCGGCTGAAACAGAGGGCGAGAAACAGAGGGGCTGAAACAGAGGGCGAGAAACAGTGGGGCTGAAACAGAGGGGCTGAAACAGAGGGGCTGAAACAGAGGGCGAGAAACAGAGAGGCTGAAACAGATGGCGAGAAACTGAGTGGCTGAAACAGAGGGCGAGAAACAGAGGGGCTGAAATAGAGGGCGAGAAAAAGAGGGGCTGAAACAGAGGGGCTGAAACAGAGGGGCTGAAACAGAGGGCGAGAAACAGACGGGCTGAAACAGAGGGTGAGAAACACAGGGGCTGAAACAGATGGGCTGAAACAGAGGGCGAGAAACAGAGGGGCTGAAACAGAGGGCGAGAAACAGAGGGGCTGAACCAGAGGAGCTGAAACAGAGGGCGAGAAACAGAGAGGCTGAAACAGAGGGCGAGAAACAGAGGGGCTGAAACAGAGGGCGAGAAACAGAGGGGCTGAAACAGAGGGGCTGAAACAGAGGGGCTGAACCAGAAGGGCTGAAACAGAGGGGGAGAAACAGAGGGGCAGAAACAGAGGGCCAGAAACAGAGGGCGAGAAACAGAGGGACTGAAACACAGGGGCTGAAACAGAGGGGCTGAAACAGAGGGCGAAAAACAGAGCGGCTGAAACAGAGGGCGAGAAACAGAGGGGCTGAAACAAAGGGGCTGAAACAGTGGGGCTGAAACAGAGGGGCTGAAACAGAGGGCGAGAAATAGAGGGGCTGAAACAGAGGGCGAGAAACAGAGGGTCTGAAACAGAGGGCGAGAAACAGAGGGGCTGAACAGACCGGCTGAAACAGAGGGACTGAAACAGATGGCGAGAAACAGAGGGGCTGAAACAGAGGGCGAGAAACAGAGGGGCTGAAACAGAGGGCGAGAAACAGAGGGGCTGAATCAGAGGGGCTGAAACAGAGGGCGAGATACAGGGGGGCTGAAACAGAGGGCGAGAAACAGAGGGACTGAAACAGAGGGGCTGAAACAGAGGGGCTGAAACAGAGGGCGAGAAACAGAGCGGCTGAAACAGAGGGCGAGAAACTGAGGGGCTGAAACAAAGGGGCTGAAACAGTGTGGCTGAAACAGTGGGGCTGAAACAGAGAGCGAGAAATAGAGCGGCTGAAACAGAGGGCGAGAAACAGAGGGGCTGAAACAGAGGGCGAGAAACAGAGGGGATGAAACAGAGGGGCTGAAACAGAGGGCTGAAACAGAGGGCGAGAATCAGAGGGGCTGAAGCAGAGGGCGAGAAACAGAGGGGCTGAAACAGAGGGGCTGAAACAGAGGGCGAGAAACAGAGAGGCTGAAACAGAGGGCGAGAAACAGAGTGGCTGAAACAGAGGGCAAGAAACAGAGGTGCTGAAACAGAGGGCGAGAAACAGAGGGGCTGAAACAGAGGGCGAGAAACAGAGGGGCTGAAACAGAGGGTCTGAAACAGAGGGGCTGAAACAGAGGGGCTGAAACAGAGGGCGAGAAACAGATGGGCTGAAACAGAGGGCGAGAAACAGAGGGGCTGAAACAGAGGGGCTGAAACAGAGGGGCTGAAACAGAGGGCGAGAAACAGAGGGGCTGAAACAGAGAGGCTGAAACAGAGGAGCTGAAACAGAGGGCGAGAAACAGAGAGGCTGAAACAGAGGGCGAGAAACAGAGTGGCTGAAACAGAGGGTAAGAAACAGAGGGGCTGAAACAGAGGGCGAGAAACAGAGGGGCTGAAACAGAGGTGCTGAAACAGAGGGGCTGAAACAGAGGGGCTGAACCAGAAGGGCTGAAACAGAGGGCGAGAAACAGAGGGGCTGAAACAGAGGGCCAGAAACAGAGGGCGAGAAACAGAGGGACTGAAACAGAGGGGCTGAAACAGAGGGGCTGAAAAAGAGGGTGAGAAACAGAGCAGCTGAAACAGAGGGCGAGAAACAGAGGGGCTGAAACTAAGGGGCTGAAACAGTGGGGCTGAAACAGAGGGGCTGAAACAGAGGGCGAGAAATAGAGGGGCTGAAACAGAGGGCGAGAAACAGAGGGGCTCAACAGAGGGCGAGAAACAGAGGGGCTGAAACAGAGGGGCTGAAACAGAGGGCGAGAAACAGAGGGGCTGAAACAGAGGGCGAGAATCAGAGGGGCTGAAACAGAGGGCGAGAAACAGAGGGGCTGAATCAGAGGGGCTGAAACAGAGGGCGAGAAACAGGGGGGCTGAAACAGAGGGCGAGAAACAGAGGGGCTGAAACAGAGGGGCTGAAACAGAGGGTGAGAAACAGAGGGCGAGAAACAGAGGGGCTGAAACAGAGGGGCTGAAACAGAGGGGCTGATTCAGAGGGGCTGAAACAGAGTGGCTGAATCAGAGGGGCTGAAACAGAGGGCGAGAAACAGAGGGGCTGAAACAGAGGGCGAGAAACAGAGGGGCAGAAACAGAGGGCGAGAAACAGAGGGGCTGAAACAGAGGGGCTGAAACAGAGAGTGCGAATCAGAGGGGCTGAAACAGAGGGCGAGAAACAGAGGGGCTGAAACAGAGGGCGAGGATCAGAGGGGCTGAAACAGAGGGCAAGAAACAGAGGGGCTGAAACAGAGTGGCTGAAACAGAAGGGCTGAAACAGAGGGGCTGAAACAGAGGGCGAGAAACAGAGGGTCTGAATCAGAGTGGCTGAATCAGAGGGGCTGAAACAGAGGGGCTGATTCAGAGGGGCTGAAACAGAAGGCGAGAAACAGAGGGGCTGAAACAGAGGGCGAGAAACAGAGGGGCTGAAACAGAGGGGCTGAAACAGAGGGCGCGAAACAGAGCGGCTGAAACAGAGGGCAAGAAACAGAGGGGCTGAAACAGAGGGGCTGAAACAGAGGGCGAGAAACAGAGGGGCTGAAACAGAGGGCGAGAAACCGAGGGGCTGAAACAGAGGGCGAGAAACAGAGGGGCTGAAACAGAGGGGCTGAAACAGAGGGGCTGAAACAGAGGGGCTGAATCGGAGGGGCTGAAACAGAGGGGCTGAAACAGAGGGCGAGAAACAGAGGGGCTGAAACACAGGGTCAGAAACAGAGGGGCTGAAACATAGGGGCTGAAACAGAGGGCGATAAACAGAGGGGCTGAAACAGAGGGCGAGAAACAGAGGGGCTGAAACAGAGGGGCTGAAACAGAGGGGCAGAATCCGAGGGGCTGAATCGGATGGGCTGAAACAGAGGGGCTAAAACAGAGGGACTGAAACAGAGGGCGAGAAACAGAGGGGCTGAAACAGAGGGGCAGAAACAGAGGGGCAGAAACAGAGGGGCTGAAACAGAGGGGCTGAATCAGAGGGGCTGAAACAGTGGGCGAGAAACTAAGGGACTGAAACAGCGGGCGAGAAACAGAGTGCGAGAAACAGAGGGGCTGAAACAGACGGGCTGAAACAGAGAGCCTGAAACAGAGGGGCTGAATCAGAGGGGCTGAAACAGAGGGGCTGAAATAGAACGGCTGAAACAGAGGGGCTGAATCAGAGGGGCTGAAACAGAGGGGCTGAATCAGAGGGGCTGAATCAGAGGGCGAGAAACAGAGGGGCTGAAATAGTGCGCGAGAAACAGAGGGGCTGAAACAGAGGGGCTGAAACAGAGGGGCTGAAACAGAGGGCGACAAACAGAGGGGCTGAAACAGAGGGCGAGAAACAGAGGGGCTGAAACAGAGGGGCTGAAACAGAGGGGCTGAAACAGAGGGCGAGAAACAGAGGGGCTGAAACAGAGTGCGAGAAACAGAGGGGCTGAAACAGAGAGCCTGAAACAGAGGGGCTGAATCAGAGGGGCTGAAACAGAGGGTATGAAACAGAGGGGCTGAAACAGAGGGTATGAATCAGAGGGGCTGAAACAGAGGGGCTAAATCAGCGGGGCTGAAACAGAGGGCGAGAAACTGAGGGGCTGAAACAGAGGGGCTGAAACAGAGGGGCTGAAACAGAGGGCGAGAAACAGAGGGGCTGAAACAGAGGGCGAGAAACAGAGGGGCTGAAACAGAGGGCGAGAAACAGAGGGGCTGAAACAGAGGGGCTGAAACAGAGGGGCTGAAACAGAGGGGCTGAATCGGAGGGGCTGAAACAGAGGGGCTGAAACAGAGGGGCTGAAACAGAGGGCGAGAAACAGAGAGGCTGAAACAGAGGGCGAGAAACAGAGTGGCTGAAACAGAGGGCGAGAAACAGAGGGGCTGAATCAGAGGGGCTGAAACAGACGGGCTGAAACAGAGAGTTGAAACAGAGGGGCTGAATCAGAGGGACTGAAACAGAGGGGCTGAAATAGAGGGGCTGAAACAGAGGGGATGAAACAGAGGGGCTGAAACAGTGGGGCTGAAACAGAGGGCGAGAAACAGAGGGGCTGAAACAGAGGGGCTGAAACAGAGGGCGAGAAACAGAGTGGCTGAAACAGAGGGCTAGAAACAGAGGGGCTGAAACAGAGGGGCTGAAACAGAGGGGCTGAAACAGTGGGGCTGAAACAGAGGGCGAGAAAGAGAGGGGCTGAAACAGAGGGCGCGAAACAGAGGGGCTGAAACAGAGGGCGAGAAACAGAGGGGCTGAATCAGAGGGGCTGAAACAGAGGGTGAGAAACAGAGGGGCTGAAACAGAGGGCTGAAACAGAGGGGCTGAAAAAGAGGGCGAAAAACAGAGGGGCTGAAACAGAGGGCGAGAAACAGAGGGGGTGAAACAGAGGGGCTGAAACAGAGGGGCTGAAACAGAGGGTATGAATCAGAGGGGCTGAAACAGAGGGGCTAAATCAGCGGGGCTGAAACAGAGGGCGAGAAACTGAGGGGCTGAAACAGAGGGGCTGAAACAGAGGGGCTGAAACAGAGGGCGAGAAACAGAGGGGCTGAAACAGAGGGCGAGAAACAGAGGGGCTGAAACAGAGGGCGAGAAACAGAGGGGCTGAAACAGAGGGGCTGAAACAGAGGGGCTGAAACAGAGGGGCTGAATCGGAGGGGCTGAAACAGAGGGGCTGAAACAGAGGGGCTGAAACAGAGGGCGAGAAACAGAGAGGCTGAAACAGAGGGCGAGAAACAGAGTGGCTGAAACAGAGGGCGAGAAACAGAGGGGCTGAATCAGAGGGGCTGAAACAGACGGGCTGAAACAGAGAGTTGAAACAGAGGGGCTGAATCAGAGGGACTGAAACAGAGGGGCTGAAATAGAGGGGCTGAAACAGAGGGGATGAAACAGAGGGGCTGAAACAGTGGGGCTGAAACAGAGGGCGAGAAACAGAGGGGCTGAAACAGAGGGGCTGAAACAGAGGGCGAGAAACAGAGTGGCTGAAACAGAGGGCTAGAAACAGAGGGGCTGAAACAGAGGGGCTGAAACAGAGGGGCTGAAACAGTGGGGCTGAAACAGAGGGTGAGAAAGAGAGGGGCTGAAACAGAGGGCGCGAAACAGAGGGGCTGAAACAGAGGGCGAGAAACAGAGGGGCTGAATCAGAGGGGCTGAAACAGAGGGTGAGAAACAGAGGGGCTGAAACAGAGGGCTGAAACAGAGGGGCTGAAAAAGAGGGCGAAAAACAGAGGGGCTGAAACAGAGGGCGAGAAACAGAGGGGGTGAAACAGAGGGGCTGAAACAGAGGGGCTGAAACAGAGGGGCTGAAACAGGGTGGCTGAAACAGAGGGGCTGAAACAGAGATGCTGAAACAGAGGGGCTAAAACAGAGGGCGAGAAACAGAGGGGCTGAAACAGAGGGCGAGAAACAGAGGGGCTGAAACAGAGGGCAAGAAACAGAGGGGCTGAATCAGAGGGGCTGAATCAGAGGGGCTGAAACAGATGGGCTGAAACAGAGGGCGAGAAACAAAGGGGCTGAAACAGCGGGCGACAAACAGAGGGCCAGAAACAGAGGGGCTGAAACAGAGGGGCTGAAACAGAGGGGCTGAATCAGAGGGGCTGAAACAGATGGGCTGAAACAGAGGGCGAGAAACAAAGGGGCTGAAACAGCGGGCGAGAAACAGAGGGCCAGAAACAGAGGGACTGAAACAGAGGGGCTGAAACAGACGGGCTGAAACAGAGAGCCTGAAAAAGAGGGCGAGAAACAGAGGGGCTGAAAAAGAGGGCGAAAAACAGAGGGGCTGAAACAGAGGGCGAGAAACAGAGGGGATGAAACAGAGGGGCTGAAACAGAGGGCGAGAAACAGAGGGGCTGAAACAGAGGGCGAGAAACAGAGGGGCTGAAACGGAGGGCGAGAAACAGAGTGCGAGAAACAGAGGGACTGAAACAGAGGGGCTGAAACAGAGGGGCTGAAACAGAGGGCAAGAAACAGAGGGGCTGAAACAGAGGGCGAGAAACAGAGGGGCTGAAACAGAGGGGCTGACACAGTGGGGCTGAAACACAGGGGCTGAAACAGAGGGCGAGAAACAGAGGGGCTGAAACAGAGGGCGAGAAACAGAGGGGCTGAAACAGAGGGCGAGAAACAGAGGGGCTGAAACAGAGGGGCTGAAACAGAGGGGCTGAAACAGAGGGGCTGAATCGGAGGCGCTGAAACAGAGGGGCTGAAACAGAGGGGCTGAAACAGAGAGCGAGAAACAGAGGGGCTGAATCAGAGGGGCTGAATCAGAGGGGCTGAAACAGAGGGGCTGAAACAGTCGGCGAGAAACTAAGGGACTGAAACAGCGGGCGAGAAACAGAGTGCGAGAAACAGAGGGGGTGAAACAGAGGGGCTGAAACAGAGGGGCTGAATCAGAGGGGCTGATTCAGAGGGGCTGAAACAGAGGGGCTGAATCAGAGGGGCTGAAACAGAGGGGCTGAAACAGGGTGGCTGAAACAGAGGGGCTGAAACAGAGGTGCTGAAACAGAGGGGCTAAAACAGAGGGCGAGAAACAGAGGGACTGAAACAGAGGGCGAGAAACTGAGGGGCTGAAACAGAGGGCAAGAAACACAGGGGCTGAATCAGAGGGGCTGAATCAGAGGGGCTGAAACAGATGGGCTGAAACAGAGGGCGAGAAACAAAGGGGCTGAAACAGCGGGCGAGAAACAGAGGGCCAGAAACAGAGGGGCTGAAACAGAGGGGCTGAAACAGACGGGCTGAAACAGAGAGCCTGAAACAGAGGGCGAGAAACAGAGGGGCTGAAACAGAGGGCGAAAAACAGAGGGGCTGAAACAGAGGGCGAGAAACAGAGGGGATGAAACAGAGGGGCTGAAACAGAGGGCGAGAAACAGAGGGGCTGAAACAGAGGGCGAGAAACAGAGGGGCTGAAACGGAGGGCGAGAAACAGAGGGCGAGAAACAGAGGGACTGAAACAGAGGGGCTGAAACAGAGGGGCTGAAACAGAGGGGCTGAAACTGTGGGCGAGAAACTAAGGGACTGAAACAGCGGGCGAGAAACAGAGGGCGAGAAACCGAGGGCGAGAAACAGAGAGGCTGAAACAGAGGGACTGAAACAGAGGGGCTGAAACAGAGGGCGAGAAACAGAGGGGCTGAAACAGAGGGCAAGAATCAGAGGGGCTGAAACAGAGGGCAAGGAACAGAGGGGCTGAAACAGAGGGGCTGAAACAGAGGGCGAGAAACAGAGGGGCTGAAACAGAGGGGCTGAAACAGAGGGGCTGAAACAGAGGGCGAGAAACAGAGAGGCTGAAACAGATGGCGAGAAACTGAGTGGCTGAAACAGAGGGCAAGAAACAGAGGGGCTGAAACAGAGGGCGAGAAACAGAGGGGCTGAAACAGAGGGCGAGAAACAGAGGGGCTGAAACAGAGGGGCTGAAACAGAGGGGCTGAAACAGAGGGCGAGAAACAGACGGGCTGAAACAGAGGGAGAGAAACACAGGGGCTGAAACATAGGGGCTGAAACAGAGGGCGAGAAACAGAGGGGCTGAAACAGAGGGCGAGAAACAGATGGGCTGAAACAGAGAGCGAGAAACAGAGGGGCTGAAACAGAGGGCGAGAAACAGAGAGGCTGAAACAGAGGGCGAGAAACAGAGTGGCTGAAACAGAGGGCAAGAAACAGAGGGGCTGAAACAGTGGGCGAGAAACAGAGGGGCTGAAACAGAGGGGCTGAAACAGAGGGGCTGAAACAGAGTGGCTGATACAGAGGGGCTGAACCAGAAGGGCTGAAACAGAGGGGGAGAAACAGAGGGGCTGAAACAGAGGGCCAGAAACAGAGGGCGAGAAACAGAGGGACTGAAACACAGGGGCTGAAACAGAGGGGCTGAAACAGAGGGCGAAAAACAGAGCGGCTGAAACAGAGGGCGAGAAACAGTGGGGCTGAAACAAAGGGGCTGAAACAGTGGGGCTGAAACAGAGGGGCTGAAACAGAGGGCGAGAAATAGAGGGGCTGAAACAGAGGGCGAGAAACAGAGGGGCTGAAACAGAGGGCGAGAAACAGAGGGGCTGAAACAGAGGGGCTGAAACAGTGGGGCTGAAACAGAGGGCGAGAAACAGAGGGGCTGAAACAGAGGGCGAGAAACAGAGGGGCTGAAACAGAGGGCGAGAAACAGAGGGGATGAATCAGAGGGGCTGAAACAGAGGGCGAGATACAGGGGGGCTGAAACAGAGGGCGAGAAACAGAGGGGCTGAAACAGAGGGGCTGAAACAGAGGGTGAGAAACAGAGGGGCTGAAACAGAGGGCGAGAAACAGAGGGGCTGAGACAGAGGGGCTGAAACAGAGGGGCTGATTCAGAGGGGCTGAAACAGAGGGGCTGAATCAGAGGGGCTGAAACAGTGGGCGAGAAACAGAGGGGCTGAAACAGAGGGCGAGAAACAGGGGGGCAGAAACAGATGGCGTGAAACAGAGGGGCTGAAACAGAGGGGCTGACACAGAGAGTGCGAATCAGAGGGGCTGAAACAGAGGGCGAGAAACAGAGGGGCTGAAATAGAGGGCGAGAATCAGAGGGGCTGAAACAGAGGGCGAGAAACAGAAAGGCTGAAACAGAGGGCGAGAAACAGAGGGGCTGAAACAGAGGGGCTGAAACAGAGGGTGAGAAACAGAAGGGATTAAACAGAGCGCGAGAAACAGAGGGGCTGAAACAGAGGGGCTGAAACAGAGGGGCTGAATCAGAGGGGCTGATTCAGAGGGGCTGAAACAGAGGGGCTGAATCAGAGGGGCTGCAACAGAGGGCGAGAAACAGAGTGGCTGAAACAGAGGGCGAGAAACAGACGGGCAGAAACAGAGGGCGAGAAACAGAGGGGCTGAAACAGAGGGGCTGAAACAGAGAACGCGAAACAGAGGGACTGAAACAGAGGGCGAGAAACAGAGGGGCTGAAACAGACGGCGAGAAACAGAGGGGCTGAAACAGAGGGCGAGAAACAGAGGTGCTGAAACAGAGGGCAAGAAACAGAGGGGCTGAAACTGAGTGGCTGAAACAGAAGGGCTGAAACAGAAGGGCTGAAACAGAGGGCGAGAAACAGAGTGACTGAATCAGAGGGGCTGAATCAGAGGAGCTGAAACAGAAGGGCTGAAACAGAGGGCGAGAAACAGAGGGCGAGAAACAGAGAGGCTGAAACAGAGGGGCTGAAACAGAGGGGCTGAAACAAAGGGGCTGATACAGAGGGTGAGAAACAGAGGGGCTGAAACAGAGGGCGAGAAGCAGAGTGGCTGAAACATGGCGAGAAACAGAGGGGCTGAAACAGAGGGGCTGAAACAGAGGGGCTGAAACAGAGGGGCTGAAACAGAGGGCAAGAAACAGAAGGGCTGAAACAGAGGGCGAGAAACAGAGGGGCTGAAACAGAGGGGCTGAAACAGAGGGCGAGAAACAGAGGGGCTGAAACAGAGGGGCTCAAACAGTGGGGCTGAAACAGAGGGGCTGAAACAGAGGGCGAGAAATAGAGAGGCTGAAACAGAGCGCGGGAAACAGAGGGGCTGAAACAGAGGGCGCGAAACAGAGGGGCTGAAACAGAGGGGCTGAAACAGAGGGGCTGAAACAGAGCGCGAGAAACAGAGGGGCTGAAACAGAGGGGCTGAAACAGAGGGGCTGAATCAGAGGGGCTGATTCAGAGGGGCTGAAACAGAGGGGCTGAATCAGAGGGGCTGCAACAGAGGGCGAGAAATAGAGTTGCTGAAACAGAGCGCGAGAAACAGAGGGGCTGAAACAGAGGGCGCGAAACAGAGGGGCTGAAATAGAGGGGCTGAAACAGAGGGCGAGAAACTGAGGGGCTGAAACAGAGGGCGAGAATCAGAGGGGCTGAAACAGAGGGCGAGAAACAGAGGGGCTGAATCAGAGGGGCTGAAACAGAGGGCGAGAAACAGAGGGGCTGAAACAGAGGGGCTGAAACAGAGGGGCTGAAACAGAGGGGCTGAATCAGAGGGGCTGATTCAGAGGGGCTGAAACAGAGGGGCTGAATCAGAGGGGCTGCAACAGAGGGCGAGAAACAGAGTGGCTGAAACAGAGGGCGAGAAACAGACGGGCAGAAACAGAGGGCGAGAAACAGAGGGGCTGAAACAGAGGGGCTGAAACAGAGAGCGCGAAACAGAGGGACTGAAACAGAGGGCGAGAAACAGAGGGGCTGAAACAGACGACGAGAAACAGAGGGGCTGAAACAGAGGGCGAGAAACAGAGGGGCTGAAACAGAGGGCAAGAAACAGAGGGGCTGAAACTGAGTGGCTGAAACAGAAGGGCTGAAACAGAGGGACTGAAACAGGGGGCGAGAAACAGAG
The DNA here is from genome assembly GCF_047496795.1 of Chiloscyllium punctatum. Lineage (NCBI taxonomy): Eukaryota > Metazoa > Chordata > Chondrichthyes > Orectolobiformes > Hemiscylliidae > Chiloscyllium > Chiloscyllium punctatum. Next base: position 3,517,883 of record NW_027309793.1, on the reverse strand, counting down.
TGGCTGAATCAGAGGGGCTGAAACAGAGAGCGTGAAACAGAGGGACTGAAACAGAGGGCGAGAAACAGAGGGGCTGAAACAGAGGGCAAGAAACAGAGGGGCTGAAACTGAGTGGCTGAAACAGAAGGGCTGAAACAGAGGGCGAGAAACCGAGGGGCTGAAACAGAGGGCGAGAAACAGAGGGGCTGAAACAGAGGAGCTGAAACAGAGGGCGAGAAACAGAGAGGCTGAAACAGAGGGCGAGAAACAGAGGGGCTGAAACAGAGGGCGAGAAACAGAGGGGCTGAAACAGAGGGGCTGAAACAGAGGGGCTGAAACAGAGGGGCTGAAACACAGGGGCTGAATCAGAGGGGCTGATTCAGAGGGGCTGAAACAGAGGGGCTGAATCAGAGGGGCTGAAACAGAGGGCGAGAAACAGAGTGGCTGAAACAGAGGGCGAGAAACAGACGGGCAGAAACAGAGGGCGAGAAACAGAGGGGCTGAAACAGAGGGGCTGAAACAGAGAGGCTGAAACAGAGGTGCTGAAACAGAGGGCGAGAAACTGAGGGGCTGAAACAGAGGGCGAGAATCAGAGGGGCTGAAACAGAGGGCGAGAAACAGAGGGGCTGAATCAGAGGGGCTGAAACAGAGGGCGAGAAACAGAAAACTGAAACAGAGGGCGAGAAACAGAGGGGCTGAAACAGAGGGGCTGAAACAGAGGGGCTGAAACAGAGGGCGAGAAACCGAGGGGCTGAAACAGAGGGCAAGAAACAGAGGGGCTGAAACAGAGTGGCTGAAACAGAAGGACTGAAACAGAGGGCGAGAAACAGAGGGGCTGAAACAGAGGGCGAGAAACGGAGGGGCTGAAACAGAGGGGCTGAAACAGAGGGGCTGAAACAGAGGGCGAGAAACAGAGGGGCTGAAACAGACGGCGAGAAACAGAGGGGCTGAAACAGAGGGCGAGAAACAGAGGGGCTGAAACAGAGGGCAAGAAACAGAGGGGCTGAAACAGAGGGCGAGAGACAGAGGGCGAGAAACAGAGGAGCTGAAACAGAGGGCGAGAGACAGAGGGGCAGAAACAGAGGGCGAGAAACAGAGGGGCTGAAACAGAGGGGCTGAAACAGAGAGTGTGAATCAGAGGGGCTGAAACAGAGGGGCTGAATCAGAGGGGCTGAAACAGAAGGCGAGAAACAGAGTGGCTGAAACAGAGAGCGAGAAACAGAGTGACTGAAACAGAGGGCAAGAAACAGAGGGGCTGAAACAGACGGCGAGAAACAGAGGGGCTGAAACAGAGGGCGAGAAACAGAGGGGCTGAAACAGAGGGCAAGAAACAGAGGGGCTGAAACAGAGGGCGAGAAACAGAGGGGCTGAAACAGAGGGCGAGAAACAGAGGGGCTGAAACAGAGGGCGAGAAACGGAGGGGCTGAAACAGAGGGGCTGAAACAGAGGGGCTAAAACAGAGGGCGAGAAACAGAGGGGCTGAAACAGAGGGCGAGAAACAGAGGGGCTGAAACAGAGGTCGAGAGACAGAGGGCTAGAAACAGGGGAGCTGAAACAGAGGGCGAGAGACAGAGGGGCAGAAACAGAGTGCGAGAAACAGAGGGGCTGAAACAGAGGGGCTGAAACAGAGAGTGTGAATCAGAGGGGCTGAAACAGAGGGGCTGAATCAGAGGGGCTGAAACAGAGGGGCTGAATCAGAGGGGCTGAAACAGAAGGCGAGAAACAGAGGGGCTGAAACAGAGGGCGAGAAACAGAGGGGCAGAAACAGAAGGCGAGAAACAGAGTGGCTGAAACAGAGGGGCTGAAACAGAGGGCGAGAAACAGAGGGGCTGAAACAGAGGGCGAGAAACAGAGGGGCCGAAACAGAGGGGCTGAAACAGAGGGGCTGAAACAGAGGGTGAGAAACAGAGGGGCTGAAACAGAGGGCGAGAAACAGAGGGGCTGAAACAGAGGGCGAGAAACAGAGGGGCTGAAACAGAGGGGCTGAAACAGAGGGGCTGAAACAGAGGGGCTGAATCGGAGGGTCTGAAACAGAAGGGCTGAAACAGAGGGGCTGAAACAGAGGGCGAGAAACAGAGGGGCTGAAACAGAGGGCGAGAAACAGAGGGGCTGAAACAGTGGGCGAGAGACAGAGGGCGAGAAACAGAGGGGCTGAAAAAGAAAGCGAGAAATAGAGGGGCTGAAACAGAGGGGCTGAAACAGAGGGGCTGAAACAGAGGGCGAGAAACAGAGGGGCTGAAACAGAGGGGCTGAAACAGAGGAGCTGAAACAGAGGGGCTGAATCAGAGGGCGAGAAACAGAGGGGCTGAAACAGAGGGGCTGAAACAGAGGAGCTGAAACAGAGGGCGAGAAACAGAGAGGCTGAAACAGAGGGCGAGAAACAGAGGAGCTGAAACAGAGGGCGAGAAACAGAGGGGCTGAAACAGAGGGGCTTAAACAGAGGGGCTGAAACAGAGGGCGAGAAACAGAGGGGCTGAAACAGAGGAGCTGAAACAGAGGGCGAGAAACAGAGAGGCTGAAACAGAGGGCGAGAAACAGAGGAGCTGAAACAGAGGGCGAGAAACAGAGGGGCTGAAACAGAGGGGCTTAAACAGAGGGGCTGAAACAGAGGGCGAGAAACAGAGGGGCTGAAACAGAGGGGCTGAAACAGAGGAGCTGAAACAGAGGGCGAGAAACAGAGAGGCTGAAACAGAGGGCGAGAAACAGAGGGGCTGAAACAGAGGGCGAGAAACAGAGGGGCTGAAACAGAGGGGCTGAAACAGAGGGGCTGAAACAGAGGGCGAGAAACAGAGGGGCTGAAACAGAGGGGCTGAAACAGAGGAGCTGAAACAGAGGGCGAGAAACAGAGAGGCTGAAACAGAGGGCGAGAAACAGTGGCTGAAACAGAGGGCAAGAAACAGAGGGGCTGAAACAGAGGGGCTGAAACAGAGGGGCTGAACCAGAAGGGCTGAAACAGAGGGCGAGAAACAGAGGGGCTGAAACAGAGGGCCAAAAAAAAAGGGCGAGAAACAGAGGGACTGAAACAGAGGGGCTGAAACAGAGGGGCTGAAACAGAGGGCGTGAAACAGAGCGGCTGAAACAGAGGGCGAGAAACAGAGGGGCAGAAACAAAGGGTCTGAAACAGTGTGGCTAAAACAGAGGGGCTGAAACAGAGGGCGAGGAATAGAGGGGCTGAAACAGAGGGCGAGAAACAGAGAGGCTGAAACAGAGGGCGAGAAACAGAGGGGCTGACACAGAGGGGCTGAAACAGAGGGGCTGAAACAGAGGGCGAGAAACAGAGGGGCTGAAACAGAGGGCGAGAAACAGAGGGGCTGAAACAGAGGGCGAGAAACAGAGTGGCTGAAACAGAGGGCAAGAAACAGACCGGCTGAAACAGAGGGGCTGAAACAGAGGGGCTGAAACAGAGGGCGAGAAACAGAGGGGCTGAAACAGAGGGCGAGAAACAGAGGGGCTGAAACAGAGGGCGAGAAACAGAGAGGCTGAAACAGAGGGGCTGAAACAGAGGGTGAGAAACAGAGGGGCTGAAACAGAGGGCGAGAAGCAGAGGGGCTGAAACAGAGGGCGAGAAACAGAGGGGCTGAAACAGAGGGCGAGAAACAGAGGGGCTGAATCAGAGGGGCTGAAACAGAGGGCGAGAAACAGAGGGGCTGAAACAGAGGGGCTGAAACAGAGGGCGAGAAACAGAGGGGCTGAATCAGAGGGGCTGAAACAGAGGAGCTGAAACAGAGGGCGAGAAACAGAGAGGCTGAAACAGAGGGCGAGAAACAGAGGAGCTGAAACAGAGGGCGAGAAACAGAGGGGCTGAAACAGAGGGGCTTAAACAGAGGGGCTGAAACAGAGGGCGAGAAACAGGGGGGCTGAAACAGAGGGGCTGAAACAGAGGAGCTGAAACAGAGGGCGAGAAACAGAGAGGCTGAAACAGAGGGCGAGAAACAGAGGGGCTGAAACAGAGGGCGAGAAACAGAGGGGCTGAAACAGAGGGGCTCAAACAGAGGGGCTGAAACAGAGGGCGAGAAACAGAGGGGCTGAAACAGAGGGGCTGAAACAGAGGAGCTGAAACAGAGGGCGAGAAACAGAGAGGCTGAAACAGAGGGCGAGAAACAGAGTGGCTGAAACAGAGGGCAAGAAACAGAGGGGCTGAAACAGAGGGGCTGAAACAGAGGGGCTGAACCAGAAGGGCTGAAACAGAGGGCGAGAAACAGAGGGGCTGAAACAGAGGGCCAAAAAAAAGGGCGAGAAACAGAGGGACTGAAACAGAGGGGCTGAAACAGAGGGGCTGAAACAGAGGGCGTGAAACAGAGCGGCTGAAACAGAGGGCGAGAAACAGAGGGGCAGAAACAAAGGGTCTGAAACAGTGGGGCTAAAACAGAGGGGCTGAAACAGAGGGCGAGGAATAGAGGGGCTGAAACAGAGGGCGAGAAACAGAGGGGCTGAAACAGAGGGCGAGAAACAGAGGGGCTGACACAGAGGGGCTGAAACAGAGGGGCTGAAACAGAGGGCGAGAAACAGAGGGGCTGAAACAGAGGGCGAGAAACAGAGTGGCTGAAACAGAGGGTAAGAAACAGACCGGCTGAAACAGAGGGGCTGAAACAGAGGGGCTGAACCAGAAGGGCTGAAACAGAGGGCGAGAAACAGAGAGGCTGAAACAGAGGGCGAGAAACAGAGTGGCTGAAACAGAGGGCAAGAAACAGAGGGGCTGAAACAGAGGGGCTGAAACAGAGGGGCTGAACCAGAAGGGCTGAAACAGAGGGCGAGAAACAGAGGGGCTGAAACAGAGGGCCAAAAAAAAAGGGCGAGAAACAGAGGGACTGAAACAGAGGGGCTGAAACAGAGGGCGTGAAACAGAGCGGCTGAAACAGAGGGCGAGAAACAGAGGGGCAGAAACAAAGGGTCTGAAACAGTGGGGCTAAAACAGAGGGGCTGAAACAGAGGGCGAGGAATAGAGGAGCTGAAACAGAGGGCGAGAAACAGAGGGGCTGAAACAGAGGGCGAGAAACAGAGGGGCTGAAACAGAGGGGCTGAAACAGAGGGGCTGAAACAGAGGGCGAGAAACAGAGGGGCTGAAACAGAGGGCGAGAAACAGAGGGGCTGAAACAGAGGGCGAGAAACAGAGGGGCTGAATCAGAGGGGCTGAAACAGAGGGCGAGAAACAGAGGGGCTGAAACAGAGGGCGAGAAACAGAGAGGCTGAAACAGAGGGGCTGAAACAGAGGGTGAGAAACAGAGGGGCTGAAACAGAGGGCGAGAAACAGAGGGGCTGAAACAGAGGGGCTGAAACAGAGGGGCTGAATCAGAGGGGCTGAAACAGAGGGGCTGAATCAGACGGGCTGAAACAGAGGGCGAGAAACAGAGGGGCTGAAACAGAGGGCGAGGGACAGAGGGGCAGAAACTGAGGGGCTGAAACAGAGGGGCTGAAACAGAGAGTGTGAATCAGAGGGGCTGAAACAGAGGGCTAGAAACAGAGGGCCTGAAACAGAGGGCGAGAATCAGAGGGGCTGAAACAGAGGGCAAGAAACAGAGGGGCTGAAACAGAGTGGCTGAAACAGAAGGGCTGAAACAGAGGGGCTGAAACGGAGGGCGAGAAACAGAGGGGCTGAATCAGAGGGGCTGAATCAGAGGGGCTGAAACAGAGGGTCTGTTTCAGAGGGGCTGAAACAGAAGGCGAGAAACAGAGAGGCTGAAACAGAGGGCGAGAAACAGAGGGGCAGAAACAGAAGGCGAGATACAGAGGGGCTGAAACAGAGGGGCTGAAACAGAGAGCTAGAAACAGAGGGGCTGAAACAGAGGGCGAGAAACAGAGGGGCTGAAACAGAGGGGCTGAAACAGAGGGGCTGAAACAGAGGGCGAGAAACAGAGGGGCTGAAACAGAGGGTGAGAAACAGAGGGGCTGAAACAGAGGGGCTGAAACAGAGGGGCTGAAACAGAGGGGCTGAATCGGAGGTGCTGAAACAGAGGGGCTGAAACAGAGGGGCTGAAACAGAGGGCGAGAAACAGAGCGGCTGAAACAGAGGGGCAGAAACAGAGGGACTGAAACAGAGGGGCTGAAACAGAGGGCGAGAAACAGAGGGTCTGAAACAGAGGGGCTGAAACAGAGGGCGAGAAACAGAGGGGCTGAAACAGAGGGGCTGAAACAGAGGGGCTGAAACAGAGGGCGAGAAACAGAGAGGCTGAAAAAGAGGGCGAGAAAAAGAGGGGCTGAATCGGAGGGGCTGAAACAGAAGGGCTGAAACAGAGGGGCTGAAACAGAGGGCGAGAAACAGAGGGGCTGAAACAGAGGGGCTGAATCAGAGGGGCTGAATCGGAGGGGCTGAAACAGAGGGGCTGAAACAGAGGGGCAGAAACAGAGGGGCTGAAACAGAGGGGCTGAAACAGAGGGCGAGAAACAGAGGGGCTGAAACAGAGGGGCTGAAACAGAGGGGCTGAAACAGAGGGCGAGAAACAGAGGGGCTGAAACAGAGGGCGAGAAACAGAGGGGCTGAAACAGAGGGGCTGAAACAGAGGGGCTGAATCGGAGGTGCTGAAACAGAGGGGCTGAAACAGAGGGGCTGAAACAGAGGGCGAGAAACAGAGGGGCTGAAACAGAGGGGCAGAAACAGAGGGGCTGAAACAGAGGGGCTGAAACAGAGGGCGAGAAACAGAGGGGCTGAAACAGAGGGGCTGAAACAGAGGGCGAGAAACAGAGGGGCTGAAACAGAGGGGCTGAAACAGAGGGGCTGAAACAGAGGGGCTGAAACAGAGGGCGAGAAACAGAGAGGCTGAAAAAGAAGGCGAGAAACAGAGGGGCTGAATCGTAGGGGCTGAAACAGAGGGGCTGAAACAGAGGGGCTGAAACAGAGGGCGAGAAACAGAGGTGCTGAAACAGAGGGGCTGAATCAGAGGGGATGAATCGGAGGGGCTGAAACAGAGGGGCTGAAACAGAGGGGCTGAAACAGAGGGCGAGAAACAGAGGGGCTGAAACAGAGGGGATGAAACAGAGGGGCTGAAACAGAGGGGGTGAAACAGAGGGCGAGAAACAGAGGGGCTGAATCAGAGGGGCTGAATCAGAGGGGCTGAAACAGAGGGGCTGAAACAGTCGGCGAGAAACTCAGGGACTGAAACAGCGGGCGAGAAACAGAGTGCGAGAAACAGAGGGGCTGAAACAGAGGGGCAGAAACAGACGGGCTGAAACAGAGAGCCTGAAACAGAGGGGCTGAATCAGAAGGGCTGAAACAGAGGGGCTGAAATAGATGGGCTGAAACAGACGGGATGAATCAGAGGGGCTGAAACAGAGGGGCTGAATCAGAGGGGCTGAAACAGAGGGCGAGAAACAGAGGGGCTGAAACAGAGGGCGAGGAACAGAGGGGCTGAAACAGAGGGCGAGAAACAGATAGGCTGAAACAGAGAGGCTGAAACAGAGGGGCTGAAACAGAGGGGCTGAAACAGAGGGCAAGAAACAGAGGGGCTGAAACAGAGGGCGAGAAACAGAGGGGCTGAAACAGAGGGGCTGAAAAAGAGGTGCTGAAACAGAGAGTGTGAATCAGAGGGGCTGAAACAGAGGGCGAGAAACAGAGGGGCTGAAACAGAGGGCGAGAATCAGAGGGGCTGAAACAGAGGGCAAGAAACAGAGGGGCTGAAACGGAGTGGCTGAAACAGAAGGGCTGAAACAGAGGGGCTGAAACAGAGGGCGAGAAACAGAGGGGCTGAATCAGAGGGGCTGAATCAGAGGGGCTGAAACAGAGGGGCTGAATCAGAGGAGCTGAAACAGAAGGCGAGAAACAGAGAGGCTGAAACAGAGGGCGAGAAACAGAGGGGCAGAAACAGGAGGCGAGAAACAGAGGGGCTGAAACAGAGGGGCTGAAACAGAGGGCGAGATACAGAGGGGCTGAAACAGAGGGCGAGAAACAGAGGGGCTGAAACAGAGGGGCTGAAACAGAGGGGCTGAAACAGAGGGCGAGAAACAGAGGGGCTGAAAGAGAGGGCGAGAAACAGAGGGGCTGAAACAGAGGGGCTGAAACAGAGGGGCTGAAACAGACGGGCTGAATCGGAGGTGCTGAAACAGAGGGGCTGAAATAGAGGGGCTGAAACAGAGGGCGAGAAACAGAGGGGCTGAAACAGAGGGGCAGAAACAGAGGGGCTGAAACAGAGGGGCTGAAACAGAGGGCGAGAAACAGAGGGGCTGAAACAGAGGGCGAGAAACAGAGGGGCTGAAACAGAGGGGCTGAAACAGAGGGGCTGAAACGGAGGGCGAGAAACAGAGGGGCTGAAACAGAGGGTGAGAAACAGAGAGGCTGAAACAGAGGGCGAGAAACAGAGGGGCTGAAACAGAGGGGCTGAAACAGAGGGGCTGAATCGGAGGGACTGATTCGGAGGGGCTGAAACAGAGGGGCTGAAACAGAGGGGCTGAAACAGAGGGCGAGAAACAGAGGGGCTGAAACAGAGGGGCAGAAACAGAGGGCGAGAAACAGAGGGGCTGAAACAGAGGGGCAGAAACAGAGGGGTTGAAACAGAGGGGTTGAAACAGAGTGCGAGAAACAGAGGGGCTGAATCAGAGGGGCTGAATCAGAGGGGCTGAAACAGAGGGGCTGAAACAGTGGGCGAGAAACTAAGGGACTGAAACAGCGGGCGAGAAACAGAGTGCGAGAAACAGAGGGGCTGAAACAGAGGGGCTGAAACAGACGGGCTGAAACAGAGAGCCTGAAACAGAGGGGCTGAATCAGAAGGGCTGAAACAGAGGGGCTGAAATAGATGGGCTGAAACAGACGGGATGAATCAGAGGGGCTGAAACAGAGGGGCAGAATTAGAGGGGCTGAAACAGAGGGCGAGAAACAGAGGGGCTGAAACAGTGGGCGAGAAACAGAGGGGCTGAAACAGAGGGCGAGAAACAGAGGGGCTGAAACAGAGAGGCTGAAACAGAGGGGCTGAAACAGAGGGGCTGAAACAGAGGGCAAGAAACAGAGGGGCTGAAACAGAGGGCGAGAAACCGAGGGGCTGAAACAGAGGGGCTGAAACAGAGGGCGAGAAACAGAGGGGCTGAAACAGAGGGCGAGAAACAGAGGGGCTGAAACAGAGGGCGAGAAACAGAGGGCGAGAAACAGAGGGACTGAAACAGTGGAGCTGAAACAGAGGGGCTGAAACAGAGGGCGAGAAACAGAGGGGCTGAAACAGAGGGCGAGAAACAGAGGGGCTGAAACAGAGGGCGAGAAACAGAGGGGCTGAAACAGAGGGGCTGACACAGTGGGGCTGAAACAGAGGGGCTGAAACAGAGGGCGAGAAACAGAGGGGCTGAAACAGAGGGCGAGAAACAGAGGGGCTGAAACAGAGGGGCTGAAACAGAGGGGCTGAAACAGAGGGGCTGAATCAGAGGGGCTGAAACAGATGGGCTGAAACAGAGGGCGAGAAACAAAGGGGCTGAAACAGCGGGCGAGAAACAGAGGGCCAGAAACAGAGGGGCTGAAACAGAGGGGCTGAAACAGACGGGCTGAAACAGAGAGCCTGAAAAAGAGGGCGAGAAACAGAGGGGCTGAAAAAGAGGGCGAAAAACAGAGGGGCTGAAACAGAGGGCGAGAAACAGAGGGGATGAAACAGAGGGGCTGAAACAGAGGGCGAGAAACAGAGGGGCTGAAACAGAGGGCGAGAAACAGAGGGGCTGAAACGGAGGGCGAGAAACAGAGTGCGAGAAACAGAGGGACTGAAACAGAGGGGCTGAAACAGAGGGCGAGAAACAGAGGGGCTGAAACAGAGGGCGAGAAACAGAGGGGCTGAAACAGAGGGGCTGACACAGTGGGGCTGAAACACAGGGGCTGAAACAGAGGGCGAGAAACAGAGGGGCTGAAACAGAGGGCGAGAAACAGAGGGGCTGAACCAGAGGGCGAGAAACAGAGGGGCTGAAACAGAGGGGCTGAAACAGAGGGGCTGAAACAGAGGGGCTGAATCGGAGGGGCTGAAACAGAGGGGCTGAAACAGAGGGGCTGAAACAGAGAGCGAGAAACAGAGGGGCTGAATCAGAGGGGCTGAATCAGAGGGGCTGAAACAGAGGGGCTGAAACAGTCGGCGAGAAACGAAGGGACTGAAACAGCGGGCGAGAAACAGAGTGCGAGAAACAGAGGGGCTGAAACAGAGGGGCTGAAACAGACGGGCTGAAACAGAGAGCCTGAAACAGAGGGGCTGAATCAGAGGGACTGAAACAGAGGGGCTGAAATAGAGGGGCTGAAACAGAGGGGATGAAACAGAGGGGCTGAAACAGTGGGGCTGAAACAGAGGGCGAGAAACAGAGGGGCTGAAACAGAGGGGCTGAAACAGAGGGCGAGAAACAGAGTGGCTGAACCAGAGGGCTAGAAACAGAGGGGCTGAAACAGAGGGGTTGAAACAGAGGGGCTGAAACAGAGGGGCTGAAACAGTGGGGCTGAAAAAGAGGGCGAGAAACAGAGGGGCTGAAACAGAGGGCGCGAAACAGAGGGGCTGAAACAGAGGGCGAGAAACAGAGGGGCCGAATCAGAGGGGCTGAAACAGAGTGTGAGAAACAGAGGGGCTGAAACAGAGGGCTGAAACAGAGGGGCTGAAAAAGAGGGCGAAAAACAGAGGGGCTGAAACAGAGGGCGAGAAACAGAGGGGGTGAAACAGAGGAGCTGAAACAGAGGGGCTGAAACAGAGGGGCTGAAACAGGGTGGCTGAAACAGAGGGGCTGAAACAGAGGTGCTGAAACAGAGGGGCTAAAACAGAGGGCGAGAAACAGAGGGGCTGAAACAGAGGGCGAGAATCAGAGGGGCTGAAACAGAGGGCAAGAAACAGAGGGGCTGAATCAGAGGGGCTGAATCAGAGGGGCTGAAACAGATGGGCTGAAACAGAGGGCGAGAAACAAAGGGGCTGAAACAGCAGGCGAGAAACAGAGGGCCAGAAAGAGAGGGGCTGAAACAGAGGGGCTGAAACAGAGGGGCTGAATCAGAGGGGCTGAAACAGATGGGCTGAAACAGAGGGCAAGAAACAAAGGGGCTGAAACAGCGGGCGAGAAACAGAGGGCCAGAACCAGAGGGGCTGAAACAGAGGGGCTGAAACAGACGGGCTGAAACAGAGAGCCTGAAAAAGAGGGCGAGAAACAGAGCGGCTGAAAAAGAGGGCGAAAAACAGAGGGGCTGAAACAGAGGGCGAGAAACAGAGGGGATGAAACAGAGGGGCTGAAACAGAGGGCGAGAAACAGAGGGGCTGAAACAGAGGGCGAGAAACAGAGGGGCTGAAACGGAGGGCGAGAAACAGAGTGCGAGAAACAGAGGGACTGAAACAGAGGGGCTGAAACAGAGGGGCTGAAACAGAGGGCGAGAAACAGAGGGGCTGAAACAGAGGGCGAGAAACAGAGGGGCTGAAACAGAGGGGCTGACACAGTGGGGCTGAAACACAGGGGCTGAAACAGAGGGCGAGAAACAGAGGGGCTGAAACAGAGGGCGAGAAACTGAGGGGCTGAAACAGAGGGCGAGAAACAGAGGGGCTGAAACAGAGGGGCTGAAACAGAGGGGCTGAAACAGAGGGGCTGAATCGGAGGCGCTGAAACAGAGGGGCTGAAACAGAGGGGCTGAAACAGAGAGCGAGAAACAGAGGGGCTGAATCAGAGGGGCTGAATCAGAGGGGCTGAAACAGAGGGGCTGAAACAGTCGGCGAGAAACTAAGGGACTGAAACAGCGGGCGAGAAACAGAGTGCGAGAAACAGAGGGGCTGAAACAGAGGGGCTGAAACAGACGGGCTGAAACAGAGAGCCTGAAACAGAGGGGCTGAATCAGAGGGGCTGAAACAGAGGGGCTGAAATAGAGGGGCTGAAACAGAGGGGATGAATCAGACGGGCTGAAACAGAGGGGCTAAATCAGAGGGGCTGAAACAGAGGGCTAGAAACTGAGGGGCTGAAACAGAGGGGCTGAAACAGAGGGCGAGAAACAGAGTGGCTGAAACAGAGGGCTAGAAACAGAGGGGCTGAAGCAGAGGGGTTGAAACAGAGGGGCTGAAACAGAGGGGCTGAAACAGTGGGGCTGAAACAGAGGGCGAGAAACAGAGGGGCTGAAACAGAGGGCGCGAAACAGAGGGGCTGAAACAGAGGGCGAGAAACAGAGGGGCTGAATCAGAGGGGCTGAAACAGAGGGTGAGAAACAGAGGGGCTGAAACAGAGGGCTGAAACAGAGGGGCTGAAAAAGAGGGCGAAAAACAGAGGGGCTGAAACAGAGGGCGAGAAACAGAGGGGGTGAAACAGAGGGGCTGAAACAGAGGGGCTGAAACAGAGGGGCTGAAACAGGTTGGCTGAAACAGAGGGGCTGAAACAGAGGTGCTGAAACAGAGGGGCTAAAACAGAGGGCGAGAAACAGAGGGGCTGAAACAGAGGGCGAGAAACAGAGGGGCTGAAACAGAGGGCAAGAAACAGAGGGGCTGAATCAGAGGGGCTGAATCAGAGGGGCTGAAACAGATGGGCTGAAACAGAGGGCGAGAAACAAAGGGGCTGAAACAGCGGGCGAGAAACAGAGGGCCAGAAACAGAGGGGCTGAAACAGAGGGGCTGAAACAGACGGGCTGAAACAGAGAGCCAGAAACAGAGGGCGAGAAACAGAGGGGCTGAAACAGAGGGCGAAAAACAGAGGGGCTGAAACAGAGGGCGAGAAACAGAGGGGATGAAACAGAGGGGCTGAAACAGAGGGCGAGAAACAGAGGGGCTGAAATAGAGGGCGAGAAACAGAGGGGCTGAAACGGAGGGCGAGAAACAGAGGGCGAGAAACAGAGGGACTGAAACAGAGGGGCTGAAACAGAGGGGCTGAAACAGAGGGGCTGAAACTGTGGGCGAGAAACTAAGGGACTGAAACAGCGGGCGAGAAACAGAGGGCGAGAAACCGAGGGCGAGAAACAGAGAGGCTGAAACAGAGGGACTGAAACAGAGGGGCTGAAACAGAGGGCGAGAAACAGAGGGGCTGAAACAGAGGGCAAGAAGCAGAGGGGCTGAAACAGAGGGCAAGGAACAGAGGGGCTGAAACAGAGGGGCTGAAACAGAGGGCGAGAAACAGAGGGGCTGAAACAGAGGGGCTGAAACAGAGGGGCTGAAACAGAGGGCGAGAAACAGAGAGGCTGAAACAGATGGCGAGAAACTGAGTGGCTGAAACAGAGGGCAAGAAACAGAGGGGCTGAAACAGAGGGCGAGAAACAGAGGGGCTGAAACAGAGGGCGAGAAACAGAGGGGCTGAAACAGAGGGGCTGAAACAGAGGGGCTGAAACAGAGGGGCTGAAACAGAGGGCGAGAAACAGAGGGGCTGAAACAGAGGGCGAGAAACAGATGGGCTGAAACAGAGGGCGAGAAACAGAGGGGCTGAAACAGAGGGCGAGAAACAGAGAGGCTGAAACAGAGGGCGAGAAACAGAGTGGCTGAAACAGAGGGCAAGAAACAGAGGGGCTGAAACAGTGGGCGAGAAACAGAGGGGCTGAAACAGAGGGGCTGAAACAGAGGGGCTGAAACAGAGTGGCTGATACAGAGGGGCTGAACCAGAAGGGCTGAAACAGAGGGGGAGAAACAGAGGGGCTGAAACAGAGGGCCAGAACCAGAGGGCGAGAAACAGAGGGACTGAAACACAGGGGCTGAAACCGAGGGGCTGAAACAGAGGGCGAAAAACAGAGCGGCTGAAACAGAGGGCGAGAAACAGTGGGGCTGAAACAAAGGGGCTGAAACAGTGGGGCTGAAACAGAGGGGCTGAAACAGCGGGCGAGAAATAGAGGGGCTGAAACAGAGGGCGAGAAACAGAGGGGCTGAAACAGAGGGCGAGAAACAGAGGGGCTGAAACAGGGGCTGAAACAGTGGGGCTGAAACAGAGGGCGAGGAACAGAGGGGCTGAAACAGAGGGCGAGAAACAGAGGGGCTGAAACAGAGGGCGAGAAACAGAGGGGCTGAATCAGAGGGGCTGAAACAGAGGGCGAGAAACAGAGGGGCTGAAACAGAGGGCGAGAAACAGAGGGGCTGAAACAGAGGGGCTGAAACAGAGGGGCTGAAACAGACGGGCTGAATCGGAGGTGCTGAAACAGAGGGGCTGAAATAGAGGGGCTGAAACAGAGGGCGAGAAACAGAGGGGCTGAAACAGAGGGGCAGAAACAGAGGGGCTGAAACAGAGGGGCTGAAACAGAGGGCGAGAAACAGAGGGGCTGAAACAGAGGGCGAGAAACAGAGGGGCTGAAACAGAGGGGCTGAAACAGAGGGGCTGAAACGGAGGGCGAGAAACAGAGGGGCTGAAACAGAGGGTGAGAAACAGAGAGGCTGAAACAGAGGGCGAGAAACAGAGGGGCTGAAACAGAGGGGCTGAAACAGAGGGGCTGAATCGGAGGGACTGATTCGGAGGGGCTGAAACAGAGGGGCTGAAACAGAGGGGCTGAAACAGAGGGCGAGAAACAGAGGGGCTGAAACAGAGGGGCAGAAACAGAGGGCGAGAAACAGAGGGGCTGAAACAGAGGGGCAGAAACAGAGGGGTTGAAACAGAGGGGTTGAAACAGAGTGCGAGAAACAGAGGGGCTGAATCAGAGGGGCTGAATCAGAGGGGCTGAAACAGAGGGGCTGAAACAGTGGGCGAGAAACTAAGGGACTGAAACAGCGGGCGAGAAACAGAGTGCGAGAAACAGAGGGGCTGAAACAGAGGGGCTGAAACAGACGGGCTGAAACAGAGAGCCTGAAACAGAGGGGCTGAATCAGAAGGGCTGAAACAGAGGGGCTGAAATAGATGGGCTGAAACAGACGGGATGAATCAGAGGGGCTGAAACAGAGGGGCAGAATTAGAGGGGCTGAAACAGAGGGCGAGAAACAGAGGGGCTGAAACAGTGGGCGAGAAACAGAGGGGCTGAAACAGAGGGCGAGAAACAGAGGGGCTGAAACAGAGAGGCTGAAACAGAGGGGCTGAAACAGAGGGGCTGAAACAGAGGGCAAGAAACAGAGGGGCTGAAACAGAGGGCGAGAAACAGAGGGGCTGAAACAGAGGGGCTGAAACAGAGGGCGAGAAACAGAGGGGCTGAAACAGAGGGCGAGAAACAGAGGGGCTGAAACAGAGGGCGAGAAACAGAGGGCGAGAAACAGAGGGACTGAAACAGTGGAGCTGAAACAGAGGGGCTGAAACAGAGGGCGAGAAACAGAGGGGCTGAAACAGAGGGCGAGAAACAGAGGGGCTGAAACAGAGGGCGAGAAACAGAGGGGCTGAAACAGAGGGGCTGACACAGTGGGGCTGAAACAGAGGGGCTGAAACAGAGGGCGAGAAACAGAGGGGCTGAAACAGAGGGCGAGAAACAGAGGGGCTGAAACAGAGGGGCTGAAACAGAGGGGCTGAAACAGAGGGGCTGAATCAGAGGGGCTGAAACAGATGGGCTGAAACAGAGGGCGAGAAACAAAGGGGCTGAAACAGCGGGCGAGAAACAGAGGGCCAGAAACAGAGGGGCTGAAACAGAGGGGCTGAAACAGACGGGCTGAAACAGAGAGCCTGAAAAAGAGGGCGAGAAACAGAGGGGCTGAAAAAGAGGGCGAAAAACAGAGGGGCTGAAACAGAGGGCGAGAAACAGAGGGGATGAAACAGAGGGGCTGAAACAGAGGGCGAGAAACAGAGGGGCTGAAACAGAGGGCGAGAAACAGAGGGGCTGAAACGGAGGGCGAGAAACAGAGTGCGAGAAACAGAGGGACTGAAACAGAGGGGCTGAAACAGAGGGCGAGAAACAGAGGGGCTGAAACAGAGGGCGAGAAACAGAGGGGCTGAAACAGAGGGGCTGACACAGTGGGGCTGAAACACAGGGGCTGAAACAGAGGGCGAGAAACAGAGGGGCTGAAACAGAGGGCGAGAAACAGAGGGGCTGAAACAGAGGGGCTGAAACAGAGGGGCTGAAACAGAGGGGCTGAATCGGAGGGGCTGAAACAGAGGGGCTGAAACAGAGGGGCTGAAACAGAGAGCGAGAAACAGAGGGGCTGAATCAGAGGGGCTGAATCAGAGGGGCTGAAACAGAGGGCCTGAAACAGTCGGCGAGAAACGAAGGGACTGAAACAGCGGGCGAGAAACAGAGTGCGAGAAACAGAGGGGCTGAAACAGAGGGGCTGAAACAGACGGGCTGAAACAGAGAGCCTGAAACAGAGGGGCTGAATCAGAGGGACTGAAACAGAGGGGCTGAAATAGAGGGGCTGAAACAGAGGGGATGAAACAGAGGGGCTGAAACAGTGGGGCTGAAACAGAGGGCGAGAAACAGAGGGGCTGAAACAGAGGGGCTGAAACAGAGGGCGAGAAACAGAGTGGCTGAACCAGAGGGCTAGAAACAGAGGGGCTGAAACAGAGGGGTTGAAACAGAGGGGCTGAAACAGAGGGGCTGAAACAGTGGGGCTGAAAAAGAGGGCGAGAAACAGAGGGGCTGAAACAGAGGGCGCGAAACAGAGGGGCTGAAACAGAGGGCGAGAAACAGAGGGGCCGAATCAGAGGGGCTGAAACAGAGGGTGAGAAACAGAGGGGCTGAAACAGAGGGCTGAAACAGAGGGGCTGAAAAAGAGGGCGAAAAACAGAGGGGCTGAAACAGAGGGCGAGAAACAGAGGGGGTGAAACAGAGGAGCTGAAACAGAGGGGCTGAAACAGAGGGGCTGAAACAGGGTGGCTGAAACAGAGGGGCTGAAACAGATGTGCTGAAACAGAGGGGCTAAAACAGAGGGCGAGAAACAGAGGGGCTGAAACAGAGGGCGAGAATCAGAGGGGCTGAAACAGAGGGCAAGAAACAGAGGGGCTGAATCAGAGGGGCTCAATCAGAGGGGCTGAAACAGATGGGCTGAAACAGAGGGCGAGAAACAAAGGGGCTGAAACAGCAGGCGAGAAACAGAGGGCCAGAAAGAGAGGGGCTGAAACAGAGGGGCTGAAACAGAGGGGCTGAATCAGAGGGGCTGAAACAGATGGGCTGAAACAGAGGGCGAGAAACAAAGGGGCTGAAACAGCGGGCGAGAAACAGAGGGCCAGAACCAGAGGGGCTGAAACAGAGGGGCTGAAACAGACGGGCTGAAACAGAGAGCCTTAAAAAGAGGGCGAGAAACAGAGCGGCTGAAAAAGAGGGCGAAAAACAGAGGGGCTGAAACAGAGGGCGAGAAACAGAGGGGGTGAAACAGAGGGGCTGAAACAGAGGGCGAGAAACAGAGGGGCTGAAACAGAGGGCGAGAAACAGAGGGGCTGAAACGGAGGGCGAGAAACAGAGTGCGAGAAACAGAGGGACTGAAACAGAGGGGCTGAAACAGAGGGGCTGAAACAGAGGGCGAGAAACAGAGGGGCTGAAACAGAGGGCGAGAAACAGAGGGGCTGAAACAGAGGGGCTGACACAGTGGGGCTGAAACACAGGGGCTGAAACAGAGGGCGAGAAACAGAGGGGCTGAAACAGAGGGCGAGAAACTGAGGGGCTGAAACAGAGGGCGAGAAACAGAGGGGCTGAAACAGAGGGGCTGAAACAGAGGGGCTGAAACAGAGGGGCTGAATCGGAGGCGCTGAAACAGAGGGGCTGAAACAGAGGGGCTGAAACAGAGAGCGAGAAACAGAGGGGCTGAATCAGAGGGGCTGAATCAGAGGGGCTGAAACAGAGGGGCTGAAACAGTCGGCGAGAAACTAAGGGACTGAAACAGCGGGCGAGAAACAGAGTGCGAGAAACAGAGGGGCTGAAACAGAGGGGCTGAAACTGACGGGCTGAAACAGAGAGCCTGAAACAGAGGGGCTGAATCAGAGGGGCTGAAACAGAGGGGCTGAAATAGAGGGGCTGAAACAGAGGGGATGAATCAGACGGGCTGAAACAGAGGGGCTAAATCAGAGGGGCTGAAACAGAGGGCTAGAAACTGAGGGGCTGAAACAGAGGGGCTGAAACAGAGGGCGAGAAACAGAGTGGCTGAAACAGAGGGCTAGAAACAGAGGGGCTGAAGCAGAGGGGTTGAAACAGAGGGGCTGAAACAGAGGGGCTGAAACAGTGGGGCTGAAACAGAGGGCGAGAAACAGAGGGGCTGAAACAGAGGGCGCGAAACAGAGGGGCTGAAACAGAGGGCGAGAAACAGAGGGGCTGAATCAGAGGGGCTGAAACAGAGGGTGAGAAACAGAGGGGCTGAAACAGAGGGCTGAAACAGAGGGGCTGAAAAAGAGGGCGAAAAACAGAGGGGCTGAAACAGAGGGCGAGAAACAGAGGGGGTGAAACAGAGGGGCTGAAACAGAGGGGCTGAAACAGAGCGGCTGAAACAGGTTGGCTGAAACAGAGGGGCTGAAACAGAGGTGCTGAAACAGAGGGGCTAAAACAGAGGGCGAGAAACAGAGGGGCTGAAACAGAGGGCGAGAAACAGAGGGGCTGAAACAGAGGGCAAGAAACAGAGGGGCTGAATCAGAGGGGCTGAATCAGAGGGGCTGAAACAGATGGGCTGAAACAGAGGGCGAGAAACAAAGGGGCTGAAACAGCGGGCGAGAAACAGAGGGCCAGAAACAGAGGGGCTGAAACAGAGGGGCTGAAACAGACGGGCTGAAACAGAGAGCCAGAAACAGAGGGCGAGAAACAGAGGGGCTGAAACAGAGGGCGAAAAACAGAGGGGCTGAAACAGAGGGCGAGAAACAGAGGGGATGAAACAGAGGGGCTGAAACAGAGGGCGAGAAACAGAGGGGCTGAAATAGAGGGCGAGAAACAGAGGGGCTGAAACGGAGGGCGAGAAACAGAGGGCGAGAAACAGAGGGACTGAAACAGAGGGGCTGAAACAGAGGGGCTGAAACAGAGGGGCTGAAACTGTGGGCGAGAAACTAAGGGACTGAAACAGCGGGCGAGAAACAGAGGGCGAGAAACCGAGGGCGAGAAACAGAGAGGCTGAAACAGAGGGACTGAAACAGAGGGGCTGAAACAGAGGGCGAGAAACAGAGGGGCTGAAACAGAGGGCAAGAAGCAGAGGGGCTGAAACAGAGGGCAAGGAACAGAGGGGCTGAAACAGAGGGGCTGAAACAGAGGGCGAGAAACAGAGGGGCTGAAACAGAGGGGCTGAAACAGAGGGGCTGAAACAGAGGGCGAGAAACAGAGAGGCTGAAACAGATGGCGAGAAACTGAGTGGCTGAAACAGAGGGCAAGAAACAGAGGGGCTGAAACAGAGGGCGAGAAACAGAGGGGCTGAAACAGAGGGCGAGAAACAGAGGGGCTGAAACAGAGGGGCTGAAACAGAGGGGCTGAAACAGAGGGCGAGAAACAGACGGGCTGAAACAGAGGGTGAGAAACACAGGGGCTGAAACAGAGGGGCTGAAACAGAGGGCGAGAAACAGAGGGGCTGAAACAGAGGGCGAGAAACAGATGGGCTGAAACAGAGGGCGAGAAACAGAGAGGCTGAAACAGAGGGCGAGAAACAGAGAGGCTGAAACAGAGGGCGAGAAACAGAGTGGCTGAAACAGAGGGCAAGAAACAGAGGGGCTGAAACAGTGGGCGAGAAACAGAGGGGCTGAAACAGAGGGGCTGAAACAGAGGGGCTGAAACAGAGTGGCTGATACAGAGGGGCTGAACCAGAAGGGCTGAAACAGAGGGGGAGAAACAGAGGGGCTGAAACAGAGGGCCAGAACCAGAGGGCGAGAAACAGAGGGACTGAAACACAGGGGCTGAAACAGAGGGGCTGAAACAGAGGGCGAAAAACAGAGCGGCTGAAACAGAGGGCGAGAAACAGTGGGGCTGAAACAAAGGGGCTGAAACAGTGGGGCTGAAACAGAGGGGCTGAAACAGCGGGCGAGAAATAGAGGGGCTGAAACAGAGGGCGAGAAACAGAGGGGCTGAAACAGAGGGCGAGAAACAGAGGGGCTGAAACAGGGGCTGAAACAGTGGGGCTGAAACAGAGGGCGAGGAACAGAGGGGCTGAAACAGAGGGCGAGAAACAGAGGGGCTGAAACAGAGGGCGAGAAACAGAGGGGCTGAATCAGAGGGGCTGAAACAGAGGGCGAGATACAGGGGGGCTGAAACAGAGGGCGAGAAACAGAGGGGCTGAAACAGAGGGGCTGAAACAGAGGGTGAGAAACAGAGGGGCTGAAACAGAGGGCGAGAAACAGAGGGGCTGAGACAGAGGGGCTGAAACAGAGGGGCTGATTCAGAGGGGCTGAAACAGAGGGGCTGAATCAGAGGGGCTGAAACAGAGGGCGAGAAACAGAGGGGCTGAAACAGAGGGCGAGAAACAGGGGTGCAGAAACAGATGGCGTGAAACAGAGGGGCTGAAACAGAGGGGCTGACACAGAGAGTGCGAATCAGAGGGGCTGAAACAGAGGGCGAGAAACAGAAAGGCTGAAACAGAGGGCGAGAAACAGAGGGGCTGAAACAGAGGGGCTGAAACAGAGGGTGAGAAAAAGAAGGGATTAAACAGAGCGCGAGAAACAGAGGGGCTGAAACAGAGGGGCTGAAACAGAGGGGCTGAATCAGAGGGGCTGATTCAGAGGGGCTGAAACAGAGGGGCTGAATCAGATGGGCTGCAACAGAGGGCGAGAAACAGAGTGGCTGAAACAGAGGGCGAGAAACAGACGGGCAGAAACAGAGGGCGAGAAACAGAGGGGCTGAAACAGAGGGGCTGAAACAGAGAACGCGAAACAGAGGGACTGAAACAGAGGGCGAGAAACAGAGGGGCTGAAACAGACGGCGAGAAACAGAGGGGCTGAAACAGAGGGCGAGAAACAGAGGGGCTGAAACAGAGGGCAAGAAACAGAGGGGCTGAAACTGAGTGGCTGAAACAGAAGGGCTGAAACAGAAGGGCTGAAACAGAGGGCGAGAAACAGAGTGGCTGAATCAGAGGGGCTGAATCAGAGGAGCTGAAACAGAGGGGCTGAAACAGAGGGCGAGAAACAGAAGGGCTGAAACAGAGGGCGAGAAACAGAGGGCGAGAAACAGAGAGGCTGAAACAGAGGGGCTGAAACAGAGGGGCTGAAACAAAGGGGCTGATACAGAGGGTGAGAAACAGAGGGGCTGAAACAGAGGGCGAGAAGCAGAGTGGCTGAAACATGGCGAGAAACAGAGGGGCTGAAACAGAGGGTCTGAAACAGAGGGGCTGAAACAGAGGGGCTGAAACAGAGGGCAAGAAACAGAAGGGCTGAAACAGAGGGCGAGAAACAGAGGGGCTGAAACAGAGGGGCTGAAACAGAGGGCGAGAAACAGAGGGGCTGAAACAGAGGGGCTCAAACAGTGGGGCTGAAACAGAGGGGCTGAAACAGAGGGCGAGAAATAGAGGGGCTGAAACAGAGCACGGGAAACAGAGGGGCTGAAACAGAGGGCGCGAAACAGAGGGGCTGAAACAGAGGGGCTGAAACAGAGGGGCTGAAACAGAGCGCGAGAAACAGAGGGGCTGAAACAGAGGGGCTGAAACAGAGGGGCTGAATCAGAGGGGCTGATTCAGAGGGGCTGAAACAGAGGGGCTGAATCAGAGGGGCTGCAACAGTGGGCGAGAAATAGAGTTGCTGAAACAGAGCGCGAGAAACAGAGGGGCTGAAACAGAGGGCGCGAAACAGAGGGGCTGAAACAGAGGGGCTGAAACAGAGGGCGAGAAACTGAGGGGCTGAAACAGAGGGCGAGAATCAGAGGGGCTGAAACAGAGGGCGAGAAACAGAGGGGCTGAATCAGAGGGGCTGAAACAGAGGGCGAGAAACAGAGGGGCTGAAACAGAGGGGCTGAAACAGAGGGTGAGAAACAGAGGGTATTAAACAGAGCGCGAGAAACAGAGGGGCTGAAACAGAGGGGCTGAAACAGAGGGGCTGAATCAGAGGGGCTGATTCAGAGGGGCTGAAACAGAGGGGCTGAATCAGAGGGGCTGCAACAGAGGGCGAGAAACAGAGTGGCTGAAACAGAGGGCGAGAAACAGACGGGCAGAAACAGAGGGCGAGAAACAGAGGGGCTGAAACAGAGGGGCTGAAACAGAGAGCGCGAAACAGAGGGACTGAAACAGAGGGCGAGAAACAGAGGGGCTGAAACAGACGGCGAGAAACAGAGGGGCTGAAACAGAGGGCGAGAAACAGAGGGGCTGAAACAGAGGGCAAGAAACAGAGGGGCTGAAACTGAGTGGCTGAAACAGAAGGGCTGAAACAGAGGGACTGAAACAGGGGGCGAGAAACAGAGTGGCTGAATCAGAGGGGCTGAAACAGAGAGCGCGAAACAGAGGGACTGAAACAGAGGGCGAGAAACAGAGGGGCTGAAACAGAGGGCAAGAAACAGAGGGGCTGAAACTGAGTGGCTGAAACAGAAGGGCTGAAACAGAGGGCGAGAAACAGAGGGGCTGAAACAGAGGGCGAGAAACAGAGGGGCTGAAACAGAGGAGCTGAAACAGAGGGCGAGAAACAGAGAGGCTGAAACAGAGGGCGAGAAACAGAGGGGCTGAAACAGAGGGCGAGAAACAGAGGGGCTGAAACAGAGGGGCTGAAACAGAGGGGCTGAACCAGAAGGGCTGAAACAGAGGGGGAGCAACAGAGGGGCTGAAACAGAGGGCCAGAAACAGAGGGCGAGAAACAGAGGGACTGAAACACAGGGGCTGAAACAGAGGGGCTGAAACAGAGGGCGAAAAACAGAGCGGCTGAAACAGAGGGCGAGAAACAGAGGGGCTGAAACAAAGGGACTGAAACAGTGGGGCTGAAACAGAGGGGCTGAAACAGAGAGCGAGAAATAGAGGGGCTGAAACAGAGGGCGAGAAACAGAGGGGCTGAAACAGAGGGCGAGAAACAGAGGGGCTGAACAGACCGGCTGAAACAGAAGGGCTGAAACAGAGGGCGAGAAACAGAGGGGCTGAAACAGAGGGCGAGAAACAGAGGGGCTGAAACAGAGGGCGGGAAACAGAGGGGCTGAATCAGAGGGGCTGAATCAGAGGGCGAGATACAGGGGGGCTGAAACAGAGGGCGAGAAACAGAGGGACTGAAACAGAGGGGCTGAAAGAGAGGGGCTGAAACAGAGGGCGAGAAACAGAGCGGCTGAAACAGAGGGCGAGAAACAGAGGGGCTGAAACAAAGGGGCTGAAACAGTGGGGCTGAAACAGAGGGGCTGAAACAGAGAGCGAGAAATAGAGCGGCTGAAACAGAGGGCGAGAAACAGAGGGGCTGAAACAGAGGGCGAGAAACAGTGGGGCTGAAACAGAGGGGCTGAAACAGAGGGGCTGAAACAGAGGGCGAGAAACAGAGAGGCTGAAACAGATGGCGAGAAACTGAGTGGCTGAAACAGAGGGCAAGAAACAGAGGGGCTGAAACAGAGCGCGAGAAACAGAGGGGCTGAAATAGAGGGCGAGAAACAGAGGGGCTGAAACAGAGGGGCAGAAACAGAGGGGCTGAAACAGAGGGCGAGAAACAGACGGGCTGAAACAGAGGGTGAGAAACACAGGGGCTGAAACAGATGGGCTGAAACAGAGGGCGAGAAACAGAGGGGCTGAAACAGAGGGCGAGAAACAGAGGGGCTGAACCAGAGGAGCTGAAACAGAGGGCGAGAAACAGAGAGGCTGAAACAGAGGGCGAGAAACAGAGGGGCTGAAACAGAGGGCGAGAAACAGAGGGGCTGAAACAGAGGGCGAGAAACAGAGGGGCTGAACAGACCGGCTGAAACAGAGGGACTGAAACAGATGGCGAGAAACAGAGGGGCTGAAACAGAGGGCGAGAAACAGAGGGGCTGAAACAGAGGGCGAGAAACAGAGGGGCTGAATCAGAGGGGCTGAAACAGAGGGCGAGAAACAGAGGGGCTGAAACAAAGGGGCTGAAACAGTGGGGCTGAAACAGAGGGGCTGAAACAGAGGGCGAGAAACAGAGGGGCTGAAACAGAGGGCGAGAAACAGAGGGGCTGAACAGACCGGCTGAAACAGAGGGACTGAAACAGATGGCGAGAAACAGAGGGGCTGAAACAGAGGGCGAGAAACAGAGGGGCTGAAACAGAGGGCGAGAAACAGAGGGGCTGAATCAGAGGGGCTGAAACAGAGGGCGAGATACAAGGGGGCTGAAACAGAGGGCGAGAAACAGAGGGACTGAAACAGAGGGGCTGAAACATAGGGGCTGAAACAGAGAGCGAGAAACAGAGCGGCTGAAACAGAGGGCGAGAAACAGAGGGGCTGAAACAAAGAGGCTGAAACAGTGGGGCTGAAACAGAGGGGCTGAAACAGAGAGCGAGAAATAGAGCGGCTGAAACAGAGGGCGAGAAACAGAGGGGCTGAAACAGAGGGCGAGAAACAGAGGGGCTGAAACAGAGGGGCTGAAACAGAGGGCTGAAACAGAGGGCGAGAATCAGAGGGGCTGAAGCAGAGGGCGAGAAACAGAGGGGCTTAAACAGAGGGCGAGAAACAGAGGGGCTGAATCAGAGGGGCTGAAACAGAGGGCGAGAAACAGGGGGGCTGAAACAGAGGGCGAGAAACAGAGGGGCTGAAACAGAGGGGCTGAAACAGAGGGTGAGAAACAGAGGGGCTGAAACAGAGGGCGAGAAACAGATGGGCTGAAACAGAGGGGCTGAAACAGAGGGTTGATTCAGTGGGGCTGAAACAGAGGGGCTGAATCAGAGGGGCTGAAACAGAGGGCGAGAAACAGAGGGGCTGAAACAGAGGGCGAGAAACAGAGGGGCAGAAACAGAGGGCGAGAAACAGAGGGGCTGAAACAGAGGGGCTGAAACAGAGAGTGCGAATCAGAGGGGCTGAAACAGAGGGCGAGAAACAGAGGGGCTGAAATAGAGGGCGAGAATCAGAGGGGCTGAAACAGAGGGCAAGAAACAGAGGGGCTGAAACAGAGTGGCTGAAACAGAGGGGCTGAAACAGAGGGGCTGAAACAGAGGGCGAGAAACAGAGGGGTTGAATCAGAGGGGCTGAATCAGAGGGGCTGAAACAGAGGGGCTGATTCAGAGGGGCTGAAACAGAAGGCGAGAAACAGAGGGGCTGAAACAGAGGGCGAGAAAAGAGGGGCAGAAACAGAAGGCGAGAAACAGAGGGGCTGAAACAGAGGGGCTGAAACAGACGGCGAGAAACAGAGGGGCTGAAACAGATGGCGAGAAACAGAGGGGCTGAAACAGAGGGGCTGAAACAGAGGGGCTGAAACAGAGGGCGAGAAGCAGAGGGGCTGAAACAGAGGGCGAGAAACAGAGCAGCTGAAACAGAGGGTGAGAAACAGAGGGGCTGAAACAGAGGGGCTGAAACAGAGGGTAAGAAACAGAGGTGCTGAAACAGAGGGCGAGAAACAGAGGGGCTGAAACAGAGGGCGAGAAACAGAGGGGCTGAAACAGAGGATCTGAAACAGAGGGGCTGAAACAGAGGGGCTGAAACAGAGGGCGAGAAACAGATGGGCTGAAACAGAGGGCGAGAAACAGAGGGGCTGAAACAGAGGGGCTGAAACAGAGGGGCTGAAACAGAGGGCGAGAAACAGAGGGGCTGAAACAAAGAGGCTGAAACAGAGGAGCTGAAACAGAGGGCGAGAAACAGAGAGGCTGAAACAGAGGGCGAGAAACAGAGTGGCTGAAACAGAGGGTAAGAAACAGAGGGGCTGAAACAGAGGGCGAGAAACAGAGGGGCTGAAACAGAGGGGCTGAAACAGAGGGGCTGAAACAGAGGGGCTGAACCAGAAGGGCTGAAACAGAGGGCGAGAAACAGAGGGGCTGAAACAGAGGGCCAGAAACAGAGGGCGAGAAACAGAGGGACTGAAACAGTGGGGCTGAAACAGAGGGGCTGAAACAGAGGGCGAGAAATAGAGGGGCTGAAACAGAGGGCGAGAAACAGAGGGGCTCAACAGAGGGCGAGAAACAGAGGGGCTGAAACAGAGGGGCTGAAACAGAGGGGCTGAAACAGAGGGCGAGAAAAAGAGGGGCTGAAACAGAGGGCGAGAATCAGAGGGGCTGAAACAGAGGGCGAGAAACAGAGGGGCTGAAACAGAGGGCGAGAAACAGGGGGGCTGAAACAGAGGGCGAGAAACAGAGGGGCTGAAACAGAGGGGCTGAAACAGAGGGTGAGAAACAGAGGGGCTGAAACAGAGGGCGAGAAACAGAGGGGCTGAAACAGAGGGGCTGAAACAGAGGGGCTGATTCAGAGGGGCTGAAACAGAGTGGCTGAATCAGAGGGGCTGAAACAGAGGGCGAGAAACAGAGGGGCTGAAACAGAGGGCGAGAAACAGAGGGGCAGAAACAGAGGGCGAGAAACAGAGGGGCTGAAACAGAGCGGCTGAAACAGAGAGTGCGAATCAGAGGGGCTGAAACAGAGGGCGAGAAACAGAGGGGCTGAAACAGAGGGCGAGGATCAGAGGGGCTGAAACAGAGGGCAAGAAACAGAGGGGCTGAAACAGAGTGGCTGAAACAGAAGGGCTGAAACAGAGGGGCTGAAACAGAGGGCGAGAAACAGAGGGTCTGAATCAGAGTGGCTGAATCAGAGGGGCTGAAACAGAGGGGCTGATTCAGAGGGGCTGAAACAGAAGGCGAGAAACAGAGGGGCTGAAACAGAGGGCGAGAAACAGAGGGGCTGAAACAGAGGGGCTGAAACAGAGGGCGCGAAACAGAGCGGCTGAAACAGAGGGCAAGAAACAGAGGGGCTGAAACAGAGGGGCTGAAACAGAGGGCGAGAAACAGAGGGGCTGAAACAGAGGGCGAGAAACAGAGGGGCTGAAACAGAGGGCGAGAAACAGAGGGGCTGAAACAGAGGGGCTGAAACAGAGGGGCTGAAACAGAGGGGCTGAATCGGAGGGGCTGAAACAGAGGGGCTGAAACAGAGGGGCTGAAACAGAGGGCGAGAAACAGAGGGGCTGAAACACAGGGGCAGAAACAGAGGGGCTGAAACAGAGGGGCTGAAACAGAGGGCGATAAACAGAGGGGCTGAAACAGAGGGCGAGAAACAGAGGGGCTGAAACAGAGGGGCTGAAACAGAGGGGCAGAATCCGAGGGGCTGAATCGGATGGGCTGAAACAGAGGGGCTAAAACAGAGGGACTGAAACAGAGGGCGAGAAACAGAGGGGCTGAAACAGAGGGGCAGAAACAGAGGGGCAGAAACAGAGGGGCTGAAACAGAGGGGCTGAATCAGAGGGGCTGAAACAGAGGGGCTGAAACAGTGGGCGAGAAACTAAGGGACTGAAACAGCGGGCGAGAAACAGAGTGCGAGAAACAGAGGGGCTGAAACAGACGGGCTGAAACAGAGAGCCTGAAACAGAGGGGCTGAATCAGAGGGGCTGAAACAGAGGGGCTGAAATAGATGGGCTGAAACAGAGGGGCTGAATCAGAGGGGCTGAAACAGAGGGGCTGAATCAGAGGGGCTGAATCAGAGGGCGAGAAACAGAGGGGCTGAAATAGAGGGCGAGAAACAGAGGGGCTGAAACAGAGGGCGAGAAACAGACGGGCTGAAACAGAGGGGCTGAAACAGAGGGGCTGAAACAGAGGGGCTGAAACAGAGGGCGACAAACAGAGGGGCTGAAACAGAGGGCGAGAAACAGAGGGGCTGAAACAGAGGGGCTGAAACAGAGGGGCTGAAACAGAGGGCGAGAAACAGAGGGGCTGAAACAGAGTGCGAGAAACAGAGGGGCTGAAACAGAGAGCCTGAAACAGAGGGGCTGAATCAGAGGGGCTGAAACTGAGGGGCTGAAATAGAGGGGCTGAAACAGAGGGTATGAATCAGAGGGGCTGAAACAGAGGGGCTAAATCAGCGGGGCTGAAACAGAGGGCGAGAAACTGAGGGGCTGAAACAGAGGGGCTGAAACAGAGGGGCTGAAACAGAGGGCGAGAAACAGAGGGGCTGAAACAGAGGGCGAGAAACAGAGGGGCTGAAACAGAGGGCGAGAAACAGAGGGGCTGAAACAGAGGGGCTGAAACAGAGGGGCTGAAACAGAGGGGCTGAATCGGAGGGGCTGAAACAGACGGGCTGAAACAGAGGGGCTGAAACAGAGGGCGAGAAACAGAGAGGCTGAAACAGAGGGCGAGAAACAGAGTGGCTGAAACAGAGGGCGAGAAACAGAGGGGCTGAATCAGAGGGCGAGAAACAGAGGGGCTGAAACAGAGGGCAAGAAACAGAGGGGCTGAAACAGAGGGGCTGAAACAGAGGGGCTGAAACAGAGGGCGAGAAACAGAGGGGCTGAAACAGAGGGCGAGAAACAGATGGGCTGAAACAGAGGGCGAGAAACAGAGGGGCTGAAACAGAGGGGCTGAAACAGAGGGGCTGAAACAGAGGGCGAGAAACAGAGGGGCTGAAACAGAGAGGCTGAAACAGAGGAGCTGAAACAGAAGTCGAGAAACAGAGAGGCTGAAACAGAGGGCGAGAAACAGAGTGGCTGAAACAGAGGGCAAGAAACAGAGGGGCTGAAACAGAGGGCGAGAAACAGAGGGGCTGAAACAGAGGGGCTGAAACAGAGGGGCTGAACCAGAAGGGCTGAAACAGAGGGCGAGAAACAGAGGGGCTGAAACAGAGGGCCAGAAACAGAGGGCGAGAAACAGAGGGACTGAAACAGAGGGGCTGAAACAGAGGGGCTGAAACAGAGGGCGAGAAACAGAGCGGCTGAAACAGAGGGCGAGAAACAGAGGGGCTGAACCAAAGGGGCTGAAACAGTGGGGCTGAAACAGAGGGGCTGAAACAGAGGGCGAGAAATAGAGGGGCTGAAACAGAGGGCGAGAAACAGAGGGGCTGAAACAGAGGGCGAGAAACAGAGGGGCTGAAACAGAGGGGCTGAAACAGAGGGCTGAAACAGAGGGCGAGAATCAGAGGGGCTGAAGCAGAGGGCGAGAAACAGAGGGGCTTAAACAGAGGGCGAGAAACAGAGGGGCTGAATCAGAGGGGCTGAAACAGAGGGCGAGAAACAGGGGGGCTGAAACAGAGGGCGAGAAACAGAGGGGCTGAAACAGAGGGGCTGAAACAGAGGGTGAGAAACAGAGGGGCTGAAACAGAGGGCGAGAAACAGATGGGCTGAAACAGAGGGGCTGAAACAGAGGGTCTGATTCAGTGGGGCTGAAACAGAGGGGCTGAATCAGAGGGGCTGAAACAGAGGGCGAGAAACAGAGGGGCTGAAACAGAGGGCGAGAAACAGAGGGGCAGAAACAGAGGGCGAGAAACAGAGGGGCTGAAACAGAGGGGCTGAAACAGAGAGTGCGAATCAGAGGGGCTGAAACAGAGGGCGAGAAACAGAGGGGCTGAAATAGAGGGCGAGAATCAGAGGGGCTGAAACAGAGGGCAAGAAACAGAGGGGCTGAAACAGAGGGGCTGAAACAGAGGGCGAGAAACTGAGTGGCTGAAACAGAGGGCGAGAATCAGAGGGGCTGAAACAGAGGGCGAGAAACAGAGTGGCTGAATCAGAGGGGCTGAATCAGAGGAGCTGAAACAGAGGGGCTGAAACAGAGGGCGAGAAACAGAAGGGCTGAAACAGAGGGCGAGAAACAGAGGGCGAGAAACAGAGAGGCTGAAACAGAGGGGCTGAAACATAGGGGCTGAAACACAGCGGCTGATACAGAGGGTGAGAAACAGAGGGGCTGAAACAGAGGGCGAGAAGCAGAGTGGCTGAAACATGGCGAGAAACAGAGGGGCTGAAACAGAGGGGCTGAAACAGAGGGGCTGAAACAGAGGGGCTGAAACAGAGGGCAAGAAACAGAAGGGCTGAAACAGAGGGCGAGAAACAGAGGTGCTGAAACAGAGGGGCTGAAACAGAGGGCGAGAAACAGAGGGGCTGAAACAGAGGGGCTGAAACAGTGGGGCTGAAACAGAGGGGCTGAAACAGAGGGCGAGAAATAGAGGGGCTGAAACAGAGCGCGGGAAACAGAGGGGCTGAAACAGAGGGCGCGAAACAGAGGGGCTGAAACAGAGGGGCTGAAACAGAGGGGCTGAAACAGAACGCGAGAAACAGAGGGACTGAAACAGAGGGGCTGAAACAGAGGGGCTGAATCAGAGGGGCTGATTCAGAGGGGCTGAAACAGAGGGGCTGAATCAGAGGGGCTGCAACAGAGGGCGAGAAATAGAGGGGCTGAAACAGAGCGCGAGAAACAGAGGGCGCGAAACAGAGGGGCTGAAACAGAGGGGCTGAAACAGAGGGCGAGAAACTGAGGGGCTGAAACAGAGGGCGAGAATCAGAGGGGCTGAAACAGAGGGCGAGAAACAGAGGGGCTGAATCAGAGGGGCTGAAACAGAGGGCGAGAAACAGAGGGGCTGAAACAGAGG
This sequence comes from Chiloscyllium punctatum, assembly GCF_047496795.1. Taxonomy (NCBI): domain Eukaryota; kingdom Metazoa; phylum Chordata; class Chondrichthyes; order Orectolobiformes; family Hemiscylliidae; genus Chiloscyllium; species Chiloscyllium punctatum. The sequence continues at coordinate 3,487,848 of NW_027309793.1, read as the reverse complement.
GGCTGAAACAGAGGGTGAGAAACAGAGGGGATTAAACAGAGCGCGAGAAACAGAGGGGCTGAAACAGAGGGGCTGAAACAGAGGGGCTGAATCAGAGGGGCTGATTCAGAGGGGCTGAAACAGAGGGGCTGAATCAGAGGGGCTGATTCAGAGGGGCTGAAACAGAGGGGCTGAATCAGTGGGGCTGCAACAGAGGGCGAGAAACAGAGTGGCTGAAACAGAGGGCGAGAAACAGAGGGGCTGAAACAGAGAGCGCGAAACAGAGGGACTGAAACAGAGGGCGAGAAACAGAGGGGCTGAAACAGACGGCGAGAAACAGAGGGGCTGAAACAGAGGGCGAGAAACAGAGGGGCTGAAACAGAGGGCAAGAAACAGAGGGTCTGAAACTGAGTGGCTGAAACAGAAGGGCTGAAACAGAGGGACTGAAACAGGGGGCGAGAAACAGCGTGGCTGAATCAGAGGGGCTGAAACAGAGAGCGCGAAACAGAGGGACTGAAACAGAGGGCGAGAAACACAGGGGCTGAAACAGAGGGCAAGAAACAGAGGGGCTGAAACTGAGTGGCTGAAACAGAAGGGCTGAAACAGAGGGCGAGAAACAGAGGGGCTGAAACAGAGGTTGAGAAACAGCGGGGCTGAAACAGAGGAGCTGAAACAGAGGGCGAGAAACAGAGAGGCTGAAACAGAGGGCGAGAAACAGAGGGGCTGAAACAGAGGGCGAGAAACAGAGGGGCTGAAACAGAGGGGCTGAAACAGAGGGGCTGAACCAGAAGGGCTGAAACAGAGGGGGAGAAACAGAGGGGCTGAAACAGAGGGCCAGAAACAGAGGGCGAGAAACAGAGGGACTGAAACACAGGGGCTGAAACAGAGGGGCTGAAACAGAGGGTGAAAAACAGAGCGGCTGAAACAGAGGGCGAGAAACAGAGGGGCTGAAACAAAGGGGCTGAAACAGTGGGGCTGAAACAGAGGGGCTGAAACAGAGAGCGAGAAATAGAGGGGCTGAAACAGAGGGCGAGAAACAGAGGGGCTGAAACAGAGGGCGAGAAACAGAGGGGCTGAACAGACTGGCTGAAACAGAGGGGCTGAAACCGAGGGCGAGAAACAGAGGGGCTGAAACAGAGGGCGAGAAACAGAGGGGCTGTAACAGAGGGCGAGAAACAGAGGGGCTGAATCAGAGGGGCTGAATCAGAGGGCGAGATACAGGGGGGCTGAAACAGAGGGCGAGAAACAGAGGGACTGAAACAGAGGGGCTGAAACAGAGGGGCTGAAACAGAGGGCGAGAAACAGAGCGGCTGAAACAGAGGGCGAGAAACAGAGGGGCTGAAACAAAGGGGCTGAAACAGTGGGGCTGAAACAGAGGGGCTGAAACAGAGAGCGAGAAATAGAGCGGCTGAAACAGAGGGCGAGAAACAGAGGGGCTGAAACAGAGGGCGAGAAACAGTGGGGCTGAAACAGAGGAGCTGAAACAGAGGGGCTGAAACCGAGGGCGAGAAACAGAGAGGCTGAAACAGATGGCGAGAAACTGAGTGGCTGAAACAGAGGGCAAGAAACAGAGGGGCTGAAACAGAGGGCGAGAAACAGAGGGGCTGAAATAGAGGGCGAGAAACAGAGGGGCTGAAACAGAGGGGCTGAAACAGAGGGCGAGAAACAGACGGGCTGAAACAGAGGGTGAGAAACACAGGGGCTGAAACAGATGGGCTGAAACAGAGGGTGAGAAACACAGGGGCTGAAACAGAGGGGCTGAAACAGAGGGCGAGAAACAGACGGGCTGAAACAGAGGGTGAGAAACACAGGGGCTGAAACAGATGGGCTGAAACAGAGGGGGAGAAACAGAGGGGCTGAAACAGAGGGCGAGAAACAGAGGGGCTGAACCAGAGGAGCTGAAACAGAGGGCGAGAAACAGAGAGGCTGAAACAGAGGGCGAGAAACAGAGGGGCTGAAACAGAGGGCGAGAAACAGAGGGGCTGAAACAGAGGGGCTGAAACAGAGGGGCTGAACCAGAAGGGCTGAAACAGAGGGGGAGAAACAGAGGGGCAGAAACAGAGGGCCAGAAACAGAGGGCGAGAAACAGAGGGACTTAAACACAGGGGCTGAAACAGAGGGACTGAAACAGAGGGCGAAAAACAGAGCGGCTGAAACAGAGGGCGAGAAACAGAGGGCCTGAAACAAAGGGGCTGAAACAGTGGGGCTGAAACAAAGGGGCTGAAACAGAGGGCGAGAAATAGAGGGGCTGAAACAGAGGGCGAGAAACAGAGGGGCTGAAACAGAGGGCGAGAAACAGAGGGGCTGAACAGACCGGCTGAAACAGAGGGACTGAAACAGAGGGCGAGAAACAGAGGGGCTGAAACAGAGGGCGAGAAACAGAGGGGCTGAATCAGAGGGGCTGAAACAGAGGGCGAGATACAGGGGGGCTGAAACAGAGAGCGAGAAACAGAGGGACTGAAACAGAGGGGCTGAAACAGAGGGGCTGAAACAGAGGACGAGAAACAGAGCGGCTGAAACAGAGGGCGAGAAACAGAGGGGCTGAAACAAAGGGGCTGAAACAGTGGGGCTGAAACAGAGGGGCTGAAACAGAGAGCGAGAAATAGAGCGGCTGAAACAGAGGGCGAGAAACAGAGGGGCTGAAACAGAGGGCGAGAAACAGAGGGGCTGAAACAGAGGGGCTGAAACAGAGGGCTGAAACAGAGGGCGAGAATCAGAGGGGCTGAAGCAGAGGGCGAGAAACAGAGGGGCTTAAACAGAGGGCGAGAAACAGAGGGGCTGAATCAGAGGGGCTGAAACAGAGGGCGAGAAACAGGGGGGCTGAAACAGAGGGCGAGAAACAGAGGGGCTGAAACAGAGGGGCTGAAACAGAGGTTGAGAAACAGAGGGGCTGAAACAGAGGGCGAGAAACAGATGGGCTGAAACAGAGGGGCTGAATCAGAGGGGCTGAAACAGAGGGCGCGAAACAGAGCGGCTGAAACAGAGGGCAAGAAACAGAGGGGCTGAAACAGAGGGGCTGAAACAGAGGGCGAGAAACAGAGGGGCTGAAACAGAGGGCGAGAAACAGAGGGGCTGAAACAGAGGGCGAGAAACAGAGGGGCTGAAACAGAGGGGCTGAAACAGAGGGGCTGAAACAGAGGGGCTGAATCGGAGGGGCTGAAACAGAGGGGCTGAAACAGAGGGGCTGAAACAGAGGGCGAGAAACAGAGGGGCTGAAACACAGGGGCAGAAACAGAGGGGCTGAAACAGAGGGGCTGAAACAGAGGGCGATAAACAGAGGGGCTGAGACAGAGGGCGAGAAACAGAGGGGCTGAAACAGAGGGGCTGAAACAGAGGGGCAGAATCCGAGGGGCTGAATCGGATGGGCTGAAACAGAGGGGCTAAAACAGAGGGACTGAAACAGAGGGCGAGAAACAGAGGGGCTGAAACAGAGGGGCAGAAAAAGAGGGGCAGAAACAGAGGGGCTGAAACAGAGGGGCTGAATCAGAGGGGCTGAAACAGAGGGTCTGAAACAGTGGGCGAGAAACTAAGGGACTGAAACAGCGGGCGAGAAACAGAGTGCGAGAAACAGAGGGGCTGAAACAGACGGGCTGAAACAGAGAGCCTGAAACAGAGGGGCTGAATCAGAGGGGCTGAAACAGAGGGGCTGAAATAGATGGGCTGAAACAGAGGGGCTGAATCAGAGGGGCTGAAACAGAGGGGCTGAATCAGAGGGGCTGAATCAGAGGGCGAGAAACAGAGGGGCTGAAACAGAGGGCGAGAAACAGACGGGCTGAAACAGAGGGGCTGAAACAGAGGGGCTGAAACAGAGGGTCTGAAACAGAGGGCGACAAACAGAGGGGCTGAAACAGAGGGCGAGAAACAGAGGGGCTGAAACAGAGGGGCTGAAACAGAGGGGCTGAAACAGAGGGCGAGAAACAGAGGGGCTGAAACAGAGTGCGAGAAACAGAGGGGCTGAAACAGAGGGGCTGAAACAGACGGGCTGAAACAGAGAGCCTGAAACAGAGGGGCTGAATCAGAGGGGCTGAAACTGAGGGGCTGAAATAGAGGGGCTGAAACAGAGGGTATGAATCAGAGGGGCTGAAACAGAGGGGCTAAATCAGCGGGGCTGAAACAGAGGGCGAGAAACTGAGGGGCTGAAACAGAGGGGCTGAAACAGAGGGGCTGAAACAGAGGGCGAGAAACAGAGGGGCTGAAACAGAGGGCGAGAAACAGAGGGGCTGAAACAGAGGGCGAGAAACAGAGGGGCTGAAACAGAGGGGCTGAAACAGAGGGGCTGAAACAGAGGGGCTGAATCGGAGGGGCTGAAACAGAGGGGCTGAAACAGAGGGGCTGAAACAGAGGGCGAGAAACAGAGAGGCTGAAACAGAGGGCGAGAAACAGAGTGGCTGAAACAGAGGGCGAGAAACAGAGGGGCTGAATCAGAGGGCGAGAAACAGAGGGGCTGAAACAGAGGGCAAGAAACAGAGGGGCTGAAACAGAGGGGCTGAAACAGAGGGGCTGAAACAGAGGGCGAGAAACAGAGGGGCTGAAACAGAGGGCGAGAAACAGATGGGCTGAAACAGAGGGCGAGAAACAGAGGGGCTGAAACAGAGGGGCTGAAACAGAGGGGCTGAAACAGAGGGCGAGAAACAGAGGGGCTGAAACAGAGAGGCTGAAACAGAGGAGCTGAAACAGAAGTCGAGAAACAGAGAGGCTGAAACAGAGGGCGAGAAACAGAGTGGCTGAAACAGAGGGCAAGAAACAGAGGGGCTGAAACAGAGGGCGAGAAACAGAGGGGCTGAAACAGAGGGGCTGAAACAGAGGGGCTGAACCAGAAGGGCTGAAACAGAGGGCGAGAAACAGAGGGGCTGAAACAGAGGGGCTGAAACAGAGGGCGAGAAACAGAGGGACTGAAACAGAGGGGCTGAAACAGAGGGGCTGAAACAGAGGGCGAGAAACAGAGCGGCTGAAACAGAGGGCGAGAAACAGAGGGGCTGAAACAGAGGGGCTGAAACAGAGGGCGAGAAATAGAGGGGCTGAAACAGAGGGCGAGAAACAGAGGGGCTGAAACAGAGGGCGAGAAACAGAGGGGCTGAAACAGAGGGGCTGAAACAGTGGGCTGAAACAGAGGGAGGGCGAGAATCAGAGGGGCTGAAGCAGAGGGCGAGAAACAGAGGGGCTTAAACAGAGGGCGAGAAACAGAGGGGCTGAATCAGAGGGGCTGAAACAGAGGGCGAGATACAGGGGGGCTGAAACAGAGAGCGAGAAACAGAGGGACTGAAACAGAGGGGCTGAAACAGAGGGGCTGAAACAGAGGACGAGAAACAGAGCGGCTGAAACAGAGGGCGAGAAACAGAGGGGCTGAAACAAAGGGGCTGAAACAGTGGGGCTGAAACAGAGGGGCTGAAACAGAGAGCGAGAAATAGAGCGGCTGAAACAGAGGGCGAGAAACAGAGGGGCTGAAACAGAGGGCGAGAAACAGAGGGGCTGAAACAGAGGGGCTGAAACAGAGGGCTGAAACAGAGGGCGAGAATCAGAGGGGCTGAAGCAGAGGGCGAGAAACAGAGGGGCTTAAACAGAGGGCGAGAAACAGAGGGGCTGAATCAGAGGGGCTGAAACAGAGGGCGAGAAACAGGGGGGCTGAAACAGAGGGCGAGAAACAGAGGGGCTGAAACAGAGGGGCTGAAACAGAGGTTGAGAAACAGAGGGGCTGAAACAGAGGGCGAGAAACAGATGGGCTGAAACAGAGGGGCTGAATCAGAGGGGCTGAAACAGAGGGCGCGAAACAGAGCGGCTGAAACAGAGGGCAAGAAACAGAGGGGCTGAAACAGAGGGGCTGAAACAGAGGGCGAGAAACAGAGGGGCTGAAACAGAGGGCGAGAAACAGAGGGGCTGAAACAGAGGGCGAGAAACAGAGGGGCTGAAACAGAGGGGCTGAAACAGAGGGGCTGAAACAGAGGGGCTGAATCGGAGGGGCTGAAACAGAGGGGCTGAAACAGAGGGGCTGAAACAGAGGGCGAGAAACAGAGGGGCTGAAACACAGGGGCAGAAACAGAGGGGCTGAAACAGAGGGGCTGAAACAGAGGGCGATAAACAGAGGGGCTGAGACAGAGGGCGAGAAACAGAGGGGCTGAAACAGAGGGGCTGAAACAGAGGGGCAGAATCCGAGGGGCTGAATCGGATGGGCTGAAACAGAGGGGCTAAAACAGAGGGACTGAAACAGAGGGCGAGAAACAGAGGGGCTGAAACAGAGGGGCAGAAAAAGAGGGGCAGAAACAGAGGGGCTGAAACAGAGGGGCTGAATCAGAGGGGCTGAAACAGAGGGTCTGAAACAGTGGGCGAGAAACTAAGGGACTGAAACAGCGGGCGAGAAACAGAGTGCGAGAAACAGAGGGGCTGAAACAGACGGGCTGAAACAGAGAGCCTGAAACAGAGGGGCTGAATCAGAGGGGCTGAAACAGAGGGGCTGAAATAGATGGGCTGAAACAGAGGGGCTGAATCAGAGGGGCTGAAACAGAGGGGCTGAATCAGAGGGGCTGAATCAGAGGGCGAGAAACAGAGGGGCTGAAACAGAGGGCGAGAAACAGACGGGCTGAAACAGAGGGGCTGAAACAGAGGGGCTGAAACAGAGGGTCTGAAACAGAGGGCGACAAACAGAGGGGCTGAAACAGAGGGCGAGAAACAGAGGGGCTGAAACAGAGGGGCTGAAACAGAGGGGCTGAAACAGAGGGCGAGAAACAGAGGGGCTGAAACAGAGTGCGAGAAACAGAGGGGCTGAAACAGAGGGGCTGAAACAGACGGGCTGAAACAGAGAGCCTGAAACAGAGGGGCTGAATCAGAGGGGCTGAAACTGAGGGGCTGAAATAGAGGGGCTGAAACAGAGGGTATGAATCAGAGGGGCTGAAACAGAGGGGCTAAATCAGCGGGGCTGAAACAGAGGGCGAGAAACTGAGGGGCTGAAACAGAGGGGCTGAAACAGAGGGGCTGAAACAGAGGGCGAGAAACAGAGGGGCTGAAACAGAGGGCGAGAAACAGAGGGGCTGAAACAGAGGGCGAGAAACAGAGGGGCTGAAACAGAGGGGCTGAAACAGAGGGGCTGAAACAGAGGGGCTGAATCGGAGGGGCTGAAACAGAGGGGCTGAAACAGAGGGGCTGAAACAGAGGGCGAGAAACAGAGAGGCTGAAACAGAGGGCGAGAAACAGAGTGGCTGAAACAGAGGGCGAGAAACAGAGGGGCTGAATCAGAGGGCGAGAAACAGAGGGGCTGAAACAGAGGGCAAGAAACAGAGGGGCTGAAACAGAGGGGCTGAAACAGAGGGGCTGAAACAGAGGGCGAGAAACAGAGGGGCTGAAACAGAGGGCGAGAAACAGATGGGCTGAAACAGAGGGCGAGAAACAGAGGGGCTGAAACAGAGGGGCTGAAACAGAGGGGCTGAAACAGAGGGCGAGAAACAGAGGGGCTGAAACAGAGAGGCTGAAACAGAGGAGCTGAAACAGAAGTCGAGAAACAGAGAGGCTGAAACAGAGGGCGAGAAACAGAGTGGCTGAAACAGAGGGCAAGAAACAGAGGGGCTGAAACAGAGGGCGAGAAACAGAGGGGCTGAAACAGAGGGGCTGAAACAGAGGGGCTGAACCAGAAGGGCTGAAACAGAGGGCGAGAAACAGAGGGGCTGAAACAGAGGGGCTGAAACAGAGGGCGAGAAACAGAGGGACTGAAACAGAGGGGCTGAAACAGAGGGGCTGAAACAGAGGGCGAGAAACAGAGCGGCTGAAACAGAGGGCGAGAAACAGAGGGGCTGAAACAGAGGGGCTGAAACAGAGGGCGAGAAATAGAGGGGCTGAAACAGAGGGCGAGAAACAGAGGGGCTGAAACAGAGGGCGAGAAACAGAGGGGCTGAAACAGAGGGGCTGAAACAGTGGGCTGAAACAGAGGGAGGGCGAGAATCAGAGGGGCTGAAGCAGAGGGCGAGAAACAGAGGGGCTTAAACAGAGGGCGAGAAACAGAGGGGCTGAATCAGAGGGGCTGAAACAGAGGGCGAGAAACAGGGGGGCTGAAACAGAGGGCGAGAAACAGAGGGGCTGAAACAGAGGGGCTGAAACAGAGGGTGAGAAACAGAGGGGCTGAAACAGAGGGCGAGAAACAGATGGGCTGAAACAGAGGGGCTAAAACAGAGGGGCTGATTCAGTGGGGCTGAAACAGAGGGGCTGTTTCAGTGGGGCTGAAACAGAGGGGCTGAATCAGAGGGGCTGAAACAGAGGGCGAGAAACAGAGGGGCTGAAACAGAGGGCGAGAAACAGACGGGCAGAAACAGAGGACGAGAAACAGAGGGGCTGAAACAGAGGGGCTGAAACAGAGAGTGCGAATCAGAGGGGCTGAAACAGAGGGCGAGAATCAGAGTGGCTGAAACAGAGGGCAAGAAACAGAGGGGCTGAAACAGAGTGGCTGAAACAGAGGGGCTGAAACAGAGGGGCTGAAACAGAGGGCGAGAAACAGAGGGGTTGAATCAGAGGGGCTGAATCAGAGGGGCTGAAACAGAGGGGCTGATTCAGAGGGGCTGAAACAGAAGGCGAGAAACAGAGGGGCTGAAACAGAGGGCGAGAAACAGAGGGGCAGAAACAGAAGGCGAGAAACAGAGGGGCTGAAACAGAGGGGCTGAAACAGACGGCGAGAAACAGAGGGGCTGAAACAGAGGGCGAGAAACAGAGGGGCTGAAACAGAGGGGCTGAAACAGAGGGGCAGAAACAGAGGGCGAGAAGCAGAGGGGCTGAAACAGAGGGCGAGAAACAGAGCAGCTGAAACAGAGGGTGAGAAACAGAGGGGCTGAAACAGAGGGGCTGAAACAGAGGGGCTGAAACAGAGGGGCTGAATCGGAGGGGCTGAAACAGAGGGGCTGAAACAGAGGGGCTGAAACAGAGGGCGAGAAACAGAGAGGCTGAAACAGAGGGCGAGAAACAGAGTGGCTGAAACAGAGGGCAAGAAACAGAGGTGCTGAAACAGAGGGCGAGAAACAGAGGGGCTGAAACAGAGGGCGAGAAACAGAGGGGCTGAAACAGAGGGTCTGAAACAGAGGGGCTGAAACAGAGGGGCTGAAACAGAGGGCGAGAAACAGATGGGCTGAAACAGAGGGCGAGAAACAGAGGGGCTGAAACAGAGGGGCTGAAACAGAGGGGCTGAAACAGAGGGCGAGAAACAGAGGGGCTGAAACAGAGAGGCTGAAACAGAGGAGCTGAAACAGAGGGCGAGAAACAGAGAGGCTGAAACAGAGGGCGAGAAACAGAGTGGCTGAAACAGAGGGTGAGAAACAGAGGGGCTGAAACAGAGGGGCTGATTCAGAGGGGCTGAAACAGAAGGCGAGAAACAGAGGGGCTGAAACAGAGGGCGAGAAACAGAGGGGCAGAAACAGAAGGCGAGAAACAGAGGGGCTGAAACAGAGGGGCAGAAACAGAAGGCGAGAAACAGAGGGGCTGAATCGGAGGGGCTGAAACAGAGGGGCTGAAACAGAGGGGCTGAAACAGAGGGCGAGAAACAGAGAGGCTGAAACAGAGGGCGAGATACAGAGTGGCTGAAACAGAGGGCAAGAAACAGAGGTGCTGAAACAGAGGAGCTGAAACAGAGGGGCTGAAACAGAGGGCGAGAAACAGAGGGGCTGAAACAGAGGGCGAGAAACAGAGGGGCTGAAACAGAGGGGCTGAAACAGAGGGGCTGAAACAGAGGGGCTGAACCAGAAGGGCTGAAACAGAGGGCGAGAAACAGAGGGGCTGAAACAGAGGGCCAGAAACAGAGGGCGAGAAACAGAGGGACTGAAACAGAGGGGCTGAAACAGAGGGGCTGAAACAGAGGGGCTGAAAAAGAGGGCGAGAAACAGAGCAGATGAAACAGAGGGCGAGAAACAGAGGGGCTGAAACAAAGCGGCTGAAACAGTGGGGCTGAAACAGAGGGGCTGAAACAGAGGGCGAGAAATTGAGGTGCTGAAACAGAGGGCGAGAAACAGAGGGGCTCAACAGAGGGCGAGAAACAGAGGGGCTGAAACAGAGGGGCTGAAACAGAGGGGCTGAAACAGAGGGCGAGAAACAGAGGGGCTGAAACAGAGGGCGAGAATCAGAGGGGCTGAAACAGAGGGCGAGAAACAGAGGGGCTGAATCAGAGGTGCTGAAACAGAGGGCGAGAAACAGGGGGGCTGAAACAGAGGGCGAGAAACAGAGGGGCTGAAACAGAGAGGCTGAAACAGAGGGTGAGAAACAGAGGGGCTGAAACAGAGGGCGAGAAACAGAGGGGCTGAAACAGAGGGGCTGAAACAGAGGGGCTGATTCAGAGGGGCTGAAACAGAGTGGCTGAAACAGAGGGGCTGAAACAGAGGGCGAGAAACAGAGGGGCTGAAACAGAGGGCGAGAAACAGAGGGGCAGAAACAGAGGGCGAGAAACAGAGGGGCTGAAACAGAGGGGCTGAAACAGAGAGTGCGAATCAGAGGGGCTGAAACAGAGGGCGAGAAACAGAGGGGCTGAAACAGAGGGCGAGGATCAGAGGGGCTGAAACAGAGGGCAAGAAACAGAGGGGCTGAAACAGAGTGGCTGAAACAGAAGGGCTGAAACAGAGGGGCTGAAACAGAGGGCGAGAAACAGAGGGTCTGAATCAGAGTGGCTGAATCAGAGGGGCTGAAACAGAGGGGCTGATTCAGAGGGGCTGAAACAGAAGGCGAGAAACAGAGGGGCTGAAACAGAGGGCGAGAAACAGAGGGGCTGAAACAGAGGGGCTGAAACAGAGGGCGCGAAACAGAGCGGCTGAAACAGAGGGCAAGAAACAGAGGGGCTGAAACAGAGGGGCTGAAACAGAGGGCGAGAAACAGAGGGGCTGAAACAGAGGGCGAGAAACAGAGGGGCTGAAACAGCGGGGCTGAAACAGAGGGGCTGAAACAGAGGGGCTGAATCGGAGGGGCTGAAACAGAGGGGCTGAAACAGAGGGGCTGAAACAGAGGGCGAGAAACAGAGGGGCTGAAACACAGGGGCAGAAACAGAGGAGCTGAAACAGAGGGGCTGAAACAGAGGGCGATAAACAGACGGGCTGAAACAGAGGGTGAGAAACAGAGGGGCTGAAACAGAGGGGCTGAAACAGAGGGGCAGAATCCGAGGGGCTGAATCGGATGGGCTGAAACAGAGGGGCTAAAACAGAGGGACTGAAACAGAGGGCGAGAAACAGAGGGGCTGAAACAGAGGGGCAGAAACAGAGGGGCAGAAACAGAGGGGCTGAAACAGAGGGGCTGAATCAGAGGGGCTGAAACAGAGGGGCTGAAACAGTGGGCGAGAAACTAAGGGACTGAAACAGCGGGCGAGAAACAGAGTGCAAGAACAGAGGGGCTGAAACAGACGGGCTGAAACAGAGAGCCTGAAACAGAGGGGCTGAATCAGAGGGGCTGAAACAGAGGGGCTGAAATAGATGGGCTGAAACAGAGGGGCTGAATCAGAGGGGCTGAAACAGAGGGGCTGAATCAGAGGGGCTGAATCAGAGGGCGAGAAACAGAGGGGCTGAAACAGAGGGCGAGAAACAGAGGGGCTGAAACAGAGGGCGAGAAACAGACGGACTGAAACAGAGGGGCTGAAACAGAGGGGCTGAAACAGAGGGGCTGAAACAGAGGGCGACAAACAGAGGGGCTGAAACAGAGGGCGAGAAACAGAGGGGCTGAAACAGAGGGGCTGAAACAGAGGGGCTGAAACAGAGGGCGAGAAACAGAGGGGCTGAAACAGAGTGCGAGAAACAGAGGGGCTGAAACAGAGGGGCTGAAACAGACGGGCTGAAACAGAGAGCCTGAAACAGAGGGGCTGAATCAGAGGGGCTGAAACTGAGGGGCTGAAATAGAGGGGCTGAAACAGAGGGTATGAATCAGAGGGGCTGAAACAGAAGGGCTAAATCAGCGGGGCTGAAACAGAGGGCGAGAAACTGAGGGGCTGAAACAGAGGGGCTGAAACAGAGGGGCTGAAACAGAGGGCGAGAAACAGAGGGGCTGAAACAGAGGGCGAGAAACAGAGGGGCTGAAACAGAGGGGCTGAAACAGAGGGGCTGAAACAGAGGGGCTGAATCGGAGGGGCTGAAACAGAGGGGCTGAAACAGAGGGGCTGAAACAGAGGGCGAGAAACAGAGAGGCTGAAACAGAGGGCGAGAAACAGAGTGGCTGAAACAGAGGGCGAGAAACAGAGGGGCTGAATCAGAGGGCGAGAAACAGAGGGGCTGAAACAGAGGGCAAGAAACAGAGGGGCTGAAACAGAGGGGCTGAAACAGAGGGGCTGAAACAGAGGGCGAGAAACAGAGGGGCTGAAACAGAGGGCGAGAAACAGATGGGCTGAAACAGAGGGCGAGAAACAGAGGGGCTGAAACAGAGGGGCTGAAACAGAGGGGCTGAAACAGAGGGCGAGAAACAGAGGGGCTGAAACAGAGAGGCTGAAACAGAGGAGCTGAAACAGAAGTCGAGAAACAGAGAGGCTGAAACAGAGGGCGAGAAACAGAGTGGCTGAAACAGAGGGCAAGAAACAGAGGGGCTGAAACAGAGGGCGAGAAACAGAGGGGCTGAAACAGAGGGGCTGAAACAGAGGGGCTGAACCAGAAGGGCTGAAACAGAGGGCGAGAAACAGAGGGGCTGAAACAGAGGGCCAGAAACAGAGGGCGAGAAACAGAGGGACTGAAACAGAGGGGCTGAAACAGAGGGGCTGAAACAGAGGGCGAGAAACAGAGCGGCTGAAACAGAGGGCGAGAAACAGAGGGGCTGAAACAAAGGGGCTGAAACAGTGGGGCTGAAACAGAGGGGCTGAAACAGAGGGCGAGAAATAGAGGGGCTGAAACAGAGGGCGAGAAACAGAGGGGCTGAAACCGAGGGCGAGAAACAGAGGGGCTGAAACAGAGGGGCTGAAACAGAGGGCGAGAAACAGAGGGGCTGAAACAGAGGGCTAGAAACAGAGGGGCTGAAACAGAGGGCGAGAAACAGAGGGGCTGAATCAGAGGGGCTGAAACAGAGGGCGAGAAACAGGGGGGCTGAAACAGAGGGCGAGAAACAGAGGGGCTGAAACAGAGGGGCTGAAACAGAGGGTGAGAAACAGAGGGGCTGAAACAGAGGGCGAGAAACAGAGGGGCTGAAACAGAGGGGCTGAAACAGAGGGGCTGATTCAGAGGGGCTGAAACAGAGTGGCTGAATCAGAGGGGCTGAAACAGAGGGCGAGAAACAGAGGGGCTGAAACAGAGGGCGAGAAACAGAGGGGCAGAAACAGAGGGCGAGAAACAGAGGGGCTGAAACAGAGGGGCTGAAACAGAGAGTGCGAATCAGAGGGGCTGAAACAGAGGGCGAGAAACAGAGGGGCTGAAACAGAGGGCGAGAATCAGAGGGGCTGAAACAGAGGGCAAGAAACAGAGGGGCTGAAACAGAGTGGCTGAAACAGAAGGGCTGAAACAGAGGGGCTGATTCAGAGGGGCTGAAACAGAAGGCGAGAAACAGAGGGGCTGAAACAGAGGGCGAGAAACAGAGGGGCAGAAACAGAAGGCGAGAAACAGAGGGGCTGAAACAGAGGGGCTGAAACAGAGGGCGCGAAACGGAGCGGCTGATACAGAGGGCGAGAAACAGAGGGGCTGAAACAGAGGGGCTGAAACAGAGGGCGAGAAACAGAGGGGCTGAAACAGAGGGCGAGAAACAGAGGGGCTGAAACAGAGGGCGAGAAACAGAGGGGCTGAAACAGAGGGGCTGAAACAGAGGGGCTGAAACAGAGGGGCTGAATCGGAGGGGCTGAAACAGAGGGGCTGAAACAGAGGGGCTGAAACAGAGGGCGAGAAACAGAGGGGCTGAAACACAGGGGCAGAAACAGAGGGGCTGAAACAGAGGGGCTGAAACAGAGGGCGATAAACTGAGGGGCTGAAACAGAGGGCGAGAAACAGAGGGTCTGAAACAGAGGGCGAAAAACAGACGGGCTGAAACAGAGGGGCTGAAACAGAGGGGCTGAAACAGAGGGCAAGAAACAGAGGGGCTGAAACAGAGGGCGAGAAACAGAGGGGCTGAAACAGAGTGGCTGAAACAGAGGGGCTGAAACAGAGGGCGAGAAACAGAGGGGCTGAAACAGAGGGCGAGAAACAGAGGGGCTGAAACAGAGGGCGAGAAACAGAGGGCGAGAAACAGAGGGACTGAAACAGTTTAGCTGAAACAGAGGGGCTGAAACAGAGGGCGAGAAATAGAGGGGCTGAAACAGAGGGCGAGAAACAGAGGGGCTGAAACAGAGGGCGAGAAACAGAGGGGCTGAAACAGAGGGGCTGACACAGTGGGGCTGAAACAGAGGGGCTGAAACAGAGGGCAAGAAACAGAGGGGCTGAAACAGATGTCGAGAAACAGAGGGGCTGAAACAGTGGGCGAGAAACAGAGGGGCTGAAACAGAGGGGCTGAAACAGAGGGGCTGAAACAGAGGGGCTGAATCGGAGGGGCTGAAACAGAGGGGCTGAAACAGAGGGGCTGAAACAGAGGGCGAGAAACAGTGGGGCTGAATCAGAGGGGCTGAATCAGAGGGGCTGAAACAGAGGGGCTGAAACAGTCGGCGAGAAACTAAGGGACTGAAACAGCGGGCGAGAAACAGAGTGCGAGAAACAGAGGGGCTGAAACAGAGGGGCTGAAACAGACGGGCTGAAAAAGAGAGCCTGAAACAGAGGGGCTGAATCAGAGGGGCTGAAAGAGAGGGGCTGAAATAGAGGCGCTGAAACAGAGGGGATGAATCAGAGGGGCTGAAACAGAGGGGCTGAAATAGAGGGGCTGAAACAGAGGGGCTGAAACAGAGGGGCTGAAACAGAGGGCGAGAAACAGAGAGGCTGAAACAGAGGGCGAGAAACAGAGTGGCTGAAACAGAGGGCGAGAAACAGAGGGGCTGAAACAGAGGGCGAGAAACAGAGGGGCTGAAACAGAGGGCGAGAAATAGAGGGGCTGAAACAGAGGGGCTGAAACAGAGGGGCTGAAACATAGGGCGAGAAACAGAGGGGCTGAAACAGAGGGCGAGAAACAGATGGGCTGAAACAGAGGGCGAGAAACAGAGGGGCTGAAACTGCGGGGCTGAAACAGAGGGGCTGAAACAGAGGGCGAGAAACAGAGGTGCTGAAACAGAGAGGCTGAAACAGAGGAGCTGAAACAGAGGGCGAGAAACAGAGAGGCTGAAACAGAGGGCGAGAAACAGAGTGGCTGAAACAGAGGGCAAGAAACAGAGGGGCTGAAACAGAGGGCGAGAAACAGAGGGGCTGAAACAGAGGGGCTGAAACAGAGGGGCTGAACCAGAAGGGCTGAAACAGAGGGCGAGAAACAGAAGGGCTGAAACAGAGGGCCAGAAACAGAGGGCGAGAAACAGAGGGACTGAAATAGAGGGGCTGAAACAGAGGGGCTGAAACAGAGGGCGAGAAACAGAGCGGCTGAAACAGAGGGGGAGAAACAGAGGGTCTGAAACAAAGGGGCTGAAACAGTGGGGCTGAAACAGAGGGGCTGAAACAGAGGGGGAGAAATAGAGGGGCTGAAACAGAGGGCGAGAAACAGAGGGGCTGAAACAACGGGCGAGAAACAGAGGGGCTGAAACAGAGGGGCTGAAACAGAGGGGCTGAAACAGAGGGCGAGAAACAGAGGGGCTGAAACAGAGGGCTAGAAACAGAGGGGCTGAAACAGAGGGCGAGAAACAGAGGGGCTGAATCAGAGGGGCTGAAACAGAGGGCGAGAAACAGGGGGGCTGAAACAGAGGGCGAGAAACAGAGGGGCTGAAACAGAGGGGCTGAAACAGAGGGTGAGAAACAGAGGGGCTGAAACAGAGGGCGAGAAACAGAGGGGCTGAAACAGAGGGGCTGAAATAGAGGGGCTGAAACAGAGGGCGAGAAACAGAGGGGCTGAAACAAAGGGCGAGAAACAGAGGGGCTGAAACAAAGGGCGAGAAACAGAGGGGCTGAAACAGAGGGGCTGAAACAGAGGGCGAGAAACAGAGGGGCTGAAACAGAGGGCTAGAAACAGAGGGGCTGAAACAGAGGGCGAGAAACAGAGGGGCTGAATCAGAGGGGCTGAAACAGAG
This sequence comes from Chiloscyllium punctatum, assembly GCF_047496795.1. Classification (NCBI taxonomy): domain Eukaryota; kingdom Metazoa; phylum Chordata; class Chondrichthyes; order Orectolobiformes; family Hemiscylliidae; genus Chiloscyllium; species Chiloscyllium punctatum. Next base: position 3,471,833 of record NW_027309793.1, on the reverse strand, counting down.
GGCGAGAAACAGGGGGGCTGAAACAGAGGGCGAGAAACAGAGGGGCTGAAACAGAGGGGCTGAAACAGAGGGTGAGAAACAGAGGGGCTGAAACAGAGGGCGAGAAACAGAGGGGCTGAAACAGAGGGGCTGAAACAGAGGGGCTGATTCAGAGGGGCTGAAACAGAGTGGCTGAATCAGAGGGGCTGAAACAGAGGGCGAGAAAAAGAGGGGCTGAAACAGAGGGAGAGAAACAGAGGGGCAGAAACAGAGGGCGAGAAACAGAGGGGCTGAAACAGAGGGGCTGAAACAGAGAGTGCGATTCAGAGGGGCTGAAACAGAGGGCGAGAAACAGAGGGGCTGAAACAGAGGGCGAGAAACAGAGGGGCTGAAACAGAGGGCAAGAAACAGAGGGGCTGAAACAGAGTTTCTGAAACAGAAGGGCTGAAACAGAGGGGCTGAAAGAGAGGGCGAGAAACAGAGGGGCTGAATCAGAGGGGCTGAAACAGACGGGCTGAAACAGAGAGCCTGAAACAGAGGGGCTGAATCAGAGGGGCTGAAAGAGAGGGGCTGAAATAGAGGCGCTGAAACAGAGGGGATGAATCAGAGGGGCTGATTCAGAGGGGCTGAAACAGAGTGGCTGAATCAGAGGGGCTGAAACAGAGGGCGAGAAACAGAGGGGCTGAAACAGAGGGCGAGAAACAGAGGGGCAGAAACAGAGGGCGAGAAACAGACGGGCTGAAACAGAGGGGCTGAAACAGAGAGTGCGAATCAGAGGGGCTGAAACAGAGGGCGAGAAACAGAGGGGCTGAAACAGAGGGCGAGAATCAGAGGGGCTGAAAAAGAGGGCAAGAAACAGAGGGGCTGAAACAGAGTGGCTGAAACAGAAGGGTTGAAACAGAGGGGCTGAAACAGAGGGCGAGAAACAAAGGGGCTGAAACAGAGGGCGAGAAACAGAGGGGCTGAAACAGAGGGCGAGAAACAGAGGGGCTGAAACAGAGGGCGAGAAACAGAGGGGCTGAAACAGAGGGGCTGAAACAGAGGGTGAGAAACAGAGGGGCTGAAACAGAGGGAGAAACAGAGGGGCTGAAACAGAGGGGCTGAAACAGCGGGGCTGAATCAGAGGGGCTGATTCAGAGGGGCTGAAACAGAGGGGCTGAATCAGAGGGGCTGAAACAGAGGGCGAGAAACAGAGGGGCTGAAACAGAGGATGAGAAACAGAGGGGCTGAAACAGAGGGCGAGAAACAGACGTGCAGAAACAGAGGGCGAGAAACAGAGGGGCTGAAACAGAGGGGCTGAATCAGACGGGCTGAATCAGAGGGGCTGAAACAGAGGGGCTGAAACAGAGGGCGAGAAACAGAGGGGCTGAAACAGAGGGCGAGAAACAGAGGGCGAGAAACAGTGGGGCTGAAAAAGAGGGGCTGAAACAGAGGGGCTGAAACAAAGCGGCTGATACAGAGGGCGAGAAACAGAGGGGCTGAAACAGAGGGCGAGATACAGAGGGGCTGAAAGAGAGGGGCTGAAACAGAGTGCGAGAAACAGGGAGGCTGAAACAGAGAGCGCGAAACAGAGGGGCTGAAACAGATGGCGAGAAACAGAGGGACTGAAACAGAGAGGCTGAAACAGAAGGGCAGAAACAGAGGGTCTGAAACAGAGGGCGAGAAACAAGGGGGCTGAATCAGAGGGGCTGAATCAGAAGGGCTGAAACAGAGGGCAAGAAACAGAGGGGCTGAAACAGAGTGGCTGGAACAGAGGGCGAGAAACAGAGGGGCTGAATCAGACGGGCTGAATCAGAGGGGCTGAAACAGAGGGGCTGAAACAGAGGGCGAGAAACAGAGGGGCTGAAACAGAGGGCGAGAAACAGAGGGCGAGAAACAGAGGGGCTGAAAAAGAGGGGCTGAAACAGAGGGGCTGAGACAAAGCGGCTGATGCAGAGGGCGAGAAATAAAGGGGCTGAAACAGAGGGGCTGAAACAGAGGGGCTGAAACAGAGGGCGAGAAACAGAGAGGCTGAAACAGAGGGCGAGAAACAGAGGGGCTGAAACAGAGGGCGAGAAACAGAAGGGCTGAAACAGAGGGGCTGAAACAGAGGGGCTGAAACAGAGGGTCTGAAACAGAGGGCGAGAAACAGAGAGGCTGAAACAGAGGGCGAGAAACAGAGTGGCTGAAACAGAGGGCAAGAAACAGAGGGGCTGAAACAGAGGGCGAGAAACAGACGGGCTGAAACAGAGGGCGAGAAACAGACGGGCAGAAACAGAGGGCGAGAAACAGAGGGACTGAAACAGAGGGGCTGAAACAGAGAGCGCGAAACAGAGGGACTGAAACAGAGGGCGAGAAACAGAGGGGCTGAAACAGAGGGCGAGAAACAGAGGGCCTGAAACAGAGGGCGAGAAACAGAGGGCTGAAACAGAGGGGCTGAAACAGAGGGGCTGAAACAGAGGGGCTGAAACAGAGGGCGAGATACAGAGAGGCTGAAACAGAGGGCGAGAAACAGAGTGGCTGAAACAGAGGGCAAGAAACAGAGGGGCTGAAACAGAGGGCGAGAAACAGAGGGGCTGAAACAGAGGGGCTGAAACAGAGGGCGAGAAACAGAGGGATTGAAACAGAGGGGCTGAAACAGAGGGGATGATACAGAGGGCGAGAAACAGAGCGGCTGAAACAGAGGGCGAGAAACAGAGGGGCTGAAACAAAGGGGCTGAAACAGTGGGGCTAAAACAGAGGGGCTGAAACAGAGGGCGAGAAAAAGAGGGTCTGAAACAGAGGGCGAGAAACAGAGGGGCTGAAAGAGAGGGGCTGAAACAGAGGGCGAGAAACAGAGAGGCTGAAACAGAGGGCGAGAAACAGAGGGGGTGAAACAGAGGGCGAGAAACAGAGGGCTGAAAAAGAGGGACTGAAACAGAGGGGCTGAAACAGAGGGGCTGAAACAGAGGGCGAGATACAGAGAGGCTGAAACAGAGGGCGAGAAACAGAGTGGCTGAAACAGAGGGCAAGAAACAGAGGGGCTGAAACAGAGGGCGAGAAACAGAGGGTCTGAAACAGAGGGGCTGAAACAGAGGGCGAGAAACAGAGGGATTGAAACAGATGGGCTGAAACAGAGGGGATGATACAGAGGGCGAGAAACAGAGCAGCTGAAACAGAGGGCGAGAAACAGAGGGGCTGAAACAAAGGGGCTGAAACAGTGGGGCTAAAACAGAGGGGCTGAAACAGAGGGCGAGAAATAGAGGGGCTGAAACAGAGGGCGAGAAACAGAGGGGCTGAAACAGAGGGCGAGAAACAGATGGGCTGAAACAGAGGGGCTGAAACAGAGGGGCTGAAACAGAGGGCGAGAAACAGAGGGTCTGAAACAGAGGGCGAGAAACAGAGGGGCTGAAACAGAGGGCGAGAAACAGAGGGGCTGAATCAGAGGGGCTGAAACAGAGGGCGAGAAACAGATGGGCTGAAACAGAGAGCGAGAAACAGTGGGGCTGAAACAGAGGGGCTGAAACAGAGGGTGAGAAACAGAGGGGCTGAAACAGAGGGCGAGAAACAGAGGGGCTGAAACAGAGGGGCTGAAACAGAGGGGCTGAATCAGAGGGGCTGATTCAGAGGGGCTGAATCAGAGGGGCTTAATCAGAGGGGCTGAAACAGAGGGGCTTAATCAGAGGGGTTGAAACAGAGGGCGAGAAACAGAGGGGCTGAAACAGAGGGCGAGAAACAGAGGGGCAGAAACAGAGGGCGAGAAACAGAGGAGCAGAAACAGAGAGGCTGAAACAGAGAGCGCGAAACAGAGGGGCTGAAACAGATGGCGAGAAACAGAGGGACTGAAACAGAGAGGCTGAAACAGAAGGGCAGAAACAGAGGGGCTGAAACAGAGGGCGAGAAACAAAGGGGCTGAATCAGAGGGGCTGAATCAGAAGGGCTGAAACAGAGGGCAAGAAACAGAGGGGCTGAAACAGAGTGGCTGGAACAGAGGGCGAGAAACAGAGGGGCTGAATCAGACGGGCTGAATCAGAGGGGCTGAAACAGAGGGGCTGAAACAGAGGGCGAGAAACAGAGGGGCTGAAACAGAGGGCGAGAAACAGAGGGTGAGAAACAGAGGGGCTGAAAAAGAGGGGCTGAAACAGAGGGGCTGAGACAAAGCGGCTGATGCAGAGGGCGAGAAATAGAGGGGCTGAGACAGAGGGGCTGAAACAGAGGGGCTGAAACAGAGGGCGAGAAACAGAGAGGCTGAAACAGAGGGCGAGAAACAGAGGGGCTGAAACAGAGGGCGAGAAACAGAAGGGCTGAAACAGAGGGGCTGAAACAGAGGGGCTGAAACAGAGGGTCTGAAACAGAGGGCGAGAAACAGAGAGGCTGAAACAGAGGGCGAGAAACAGAGTGGCTGAAACAGAGGGCAAGAAACAGAGGGGCTGAAACAGAGGGCGAGAAACAGAGGGGCTGAAACAGAGGGCGAGAAACAGAGGGGCTGAAACAGAGGGCGAGAAACAGACTAGCAGAAACAGTGGGCGAGAAACAGAGGGACTGAAACAGAGGGGCTGAAACAGAGAGCGCGAAACAGAGGGACTGAAACAGAGGGCGAGAAACAGAGGGGCTGAAACAGAGGGCGAGAAACAGAGGGCCTGAAACAGAGGGCGAGAAACAGAGTGCTGAAACAGAGGGGCTGAAACAGAGGGGCTGAAACAGAGGGGCTGAAACAGAGGGCGAGATACAGAGAGGCTGAAACAGAGGGCGAGAAACAGAGTGGCTGAAACAGAGGGCAAGAAACAGAGGGGCTGAAACAGAGGGCGAGAAACAGAGGGGCTGAAACAGAGGGGCTGAAACAGAGGGCGAGAAACAGAGGGATTGAAACAGAGGGGCTGAAACAGAGGGGATGATACAGAGGGCGAGAAACAGAGCGGCTGAAACAGAGGGCGAGAAACAGAGGGGCTGAAACAAAGGGGCTGAAACAGTGGGGCTAAAACAGAGGGGCTGAAACAGAGGGCGAGAAATAGAGGGTCTGAAACAGAGGGCGAGAAACAGAGGGGCTGAAAGAGAGGGGCTGAAACAGAGGGCGAGAAACAGAGAGGCTGAAACAGAGGGCGAGAAACAGAGGGCCTGAAACAGAGGGCGAGAAACAGAGGGCTGAAACAGAGGGGCTGAAACAGAGGGGCTGAAACAGAGGGGATGAAACAGAGTGCGAGATACAGAGAGGCTGAAACAGAGGGCGAGAAACAGAGTGGCTGAAACAGAGGGCAAGAAACAGAGGGGCTGAAACAGAGGGCGAGAAACAGAGGGGCTGAAACAGAGGGGCTGAAACAGAGGGCGAGAAACAGAGGGATTGAAACAGAGGGGCTGAAACAGAGGGGATGATACAGAGGGCGAGAAACAGAGCGGCTGAAACAGAGGGCGAGAAACAGAGGGGCTGAAACAAAGGGGCTGAAACAGTGGGGCTAAAACAGAGGGGCTGAAACAGAGGGCGAGAAATAGAGGGGCTGAAACAGAGGGCGAGAAACAGAGGGGCTGAAACAGAGGGCGAGAAACAGATGGGCTGAAACAGAGGGGCTGAAACAGAGGGGCTGAAACAGAGGGCGAGAAACAGAGGGTCTGAAACAGAGGGCGAGAAACAGAGGGGCTGAAACAGAGGGCGAGAAACAGAGGGGCTGAATCAGAGGGGCTGAAACAGAGGGCGAGAAACAGATGGGCTGAAACAGAGAGCGAGAAACAGTGGGGCTGAAACAGAGGGGCTGAAACAGAGGGTGAGAAACAGAGGGGCTGAAACAGAGGGCGAGAAACAGAGGGGCTGAAACAGAGGGGCTGAAACAGAGGGGCTGAATCAGAGGGGCTGATTCAGAGGGGCTGAATCAGAGGGGCTGAAACAGAGGGGCTTAATCAGAGGGGTTGAAACAGAGGGCGAGAAACAGAGGGGCAGAAACAGAGGGCGAGAAACAGAGGAGCAGAAACAGAGAGGCTGAAACAGAGAGCGCGAAACAGAGGGGCTGAAACAGATGGCGAGAAACAGAGGGACTGAAACAGAGAGGCTGAAACTGAAGGGCAGAAACAGATGGGCTGAAACAGAGGGCGAGAAACAAAGGGGCTGAATCAGAGGGGCTGAATCAGAAGGGCTAAAACAGAGGGCAAGAAACAGAGGGGCTGAAACAGAGTGGCTGGAACAGAGGGCGAGAAACAGAGGGGCTGAATCAGACGGGCTGAATCAGAGGGGCTGAAACAGAGGGGCTGAAACAGAGGGCGAGAAACAGAGGGGCTGAAACAGAGGGCGAGAAACAGAGGGCGAGAAACAGAGGGGCTGAAAAAGAGGGGCTGAAACAGAGGGGCTGAGACAAAGCGGCTGATGCAGAGGGCGAGAAATAGAGGGGCTGAAACAGAGGGGCTGAAACAGAGGGGCTGAAACAGAGGGCAAGAAACAGAGGGGCTGAAACAGAGGGCGAGAAACAGAGGGGCTGAAACAGAGGGCGAGAAACAGAGGGGCTGAAACAGAGGGCGAGAAACAGACGGGCAGAAACAGAGGGCGAGAAACAGAGTGACTGAAACAGAGGGGCTGAAACAGAGAGCGCGAAACAGAGGGACTGAAACAGAGGGCGAGAAACAGAGGGGCTGAAACAGAGGGCGAGAAACAGAGGGGCTTAAACAGAGGGCGAGAAACAGAGGGGCTGAATCAGACGGGCTGAATCAGAGGGGCTGAAACAGAGGGGGTGAAACAGAGGGCGAGAAACAGAGGGGCTGAAACAGACGGGCTGAATCAGAGGGGCTGAAACAGAGGGGGTGAAACAGAGGGCGAGAAACAGAGGGGCTGAAACAGAGGGCGAGAAACAGAGGGCGAAATACAGAGGGGCTGAAACAGAGGGGCTGAAACAGAGGGGCTGAAACAGAGGGGCTGAAACAGAGGGCGAGAAACAGAGGGGTGAAACAGAGGGCGAGAAACAGAGGGGCTGAAACAGAGGGCGAGAAACAGAGGGGCTGAAACAGAGGTGATGAAACAGAGGGCGAGAAACAGAGGGGCTGAAACAGAGGGCGAGAAACTGAGGGCGAAATACAGAGGGGCTGAAACAGAGGGGCTGAAACAGTGGGGCTGAAACAGAGGGCGAGAAACAGAGGGGTGAAACAGAGGGCGAGAAACAGAGGGGCTGAAACAGAGGGCGAGAAACAGAGGGGCTGAATCAGAGGGGCTGAAACAGAGGGCGAGAAACAGAGGGGCTGAAACAGAGGGGCTGAAACAGAGGGTGAGAAACAGAGGGGCTGAAACAGAGGGCGAGAAACAGAGGGGCTGAAACAGAGGGGCTGAAACAGAGGGGCTGAATCAGAGGGGCTGATTCAGAGGGGCTGAATCAGAGGGGCTTAATCAGAGGGGCTGAAACAGAGGGGCTTAATCAGAGGGGTTGAAACAGAGGGCGAGAAACAGAGGGGCTGAAACAGAGGGCGAGAAACAGAGGGGCAGAAACAGAGGGCGAGAAACAGAGGAGCAGAAACAGAGAGGCTGAAACAGAGAGCGCGAAACAGAGGGGCTGAAACAGATGGCGAGAAACAGAGGGACTGAAACAGAGAGGCTGAAACAGAAGGGCAGAAACAGAGGGGCTGAAACAGAGGGCGAGAAACAAAGGGGCTGAATCAGAGGGGCTGAATCAGAAGGGCTGAAACAGAGGGCAAGAAACAGAGGGGCTGAAACAGAGTGGCTGGAACAGAGGGCGAGAAACAGAGGGGCTGAATCAGACGGGCTGAATCAGAGGGGCTGAAACAGAGGGGCTGAAACAGAGGGCGAGAAACAGAGGGGCTGAAACAGAGGGCGAGAAACAGAGGGCGAGAAACAGAGGAGCTGAAAAAGAGGGGCTGAAACAGAGGGGCTGAGACAAAGCGGCTGATGCAGAGGGCGAGAAATAGAGGGGCTGAAACAGAGGGGCTGAAACAGAGGGCGAGAAACAGAGAGGCTGAAACAGAGGGCGAGAAACAGAGGGGCTGAAACAGAGGGCGAGAAACAGAAGGGCTGAAACAGAGGGGCTGAAACAGAGGGGCTGAAACAGCGGGGCTGAAACAGAGGGCGAGAAACAGAGAGGCTGAAACAGAGGGCGAGAAACAGAGTGGCTGAAACAGAGGGCAAGAAACAGAGGGGCTGAAACAGAGGGCGAGAAACAGAGGGGCTGAAACAGAGGGCGAGAAACAGAGGGGCTGAAACAGAGGGCGAGAAACAGACGGGCAGAAACAGAGGGCGAGAAACAGAGTGACTGAAACAGAGGGGCTGAAACAGAGAGCGCGAAACAGAGGGACTGAAACAGAGGGCGAGAAACAGAGGGGCTGAAACAGAGGGCGAGAAACAGAGGGGCTTAAACAGAGGGCGAGAAACAGAGGGGCTGAATCAGAGTGCAAGAAACAGAGGGGCTGAAACAGAGTGGCTGAAACAGAGGGCGAGAAACAGAGGGGCTGAATCAGACGGGCTGAATCAGAGGGGCTGAAACAGAGGGGCTGAAACAGAGGGCGAGAAACAGAGGGGCTGAATCAGAGGGGCTGAAACAGAGGGCGAGAAACAGATGGGCTGAAACAGAGAGCGAGAAACAGTGGGGCTGAAACAGAGGGTCTGAAACAGAGGGTGAGAAACAGAGGGGCTGAAACAGAGGGCGAGAAACAGAGGGGCTGAAACAGAGGGGCTGAAACAGAGGGGCTGAATCAGAGGGGCTGATTCAGAGGGCCTGAATCAGAGGGGCTTAATCAGAGGGGCTGAAACAGAGGGGCTTAAACAGAGGGCGAGAAACAGAGGGGCTGAAACAGAGGGCAAGAAACAGAGGGGTTGAAACAGAGTGGCTGAAACAGAGGGCGAGAAACAGAGGGGCTGAATCAGACGGGCTGAATCAGAGGGGCTGAAACAGAGGGGCTGAAACAGAGTGCGAGAAACAGAGGGGCTGAATCAGAGGGGCTGAAACAGAGGGCGAGAAACAGATGGGCTGAAACAGAGAGCGAGAAACAGAGGGGCTGAAACAGAGGGGCTGAAACAGAGGGTGAGAAACAGAGGGGCTGAAACAGAGGGCGAGAAACAGAGGGGCTGAAACAGAGGGGCTGAAACAGAGGGGCTGAATCAGAGGGGCTGATTCAGAGGGGCTGAATCAGAGGGGCTTAATCAGAGGGGCTGAAACAGAGGGGCTTAATCAGAGGGGCTGAAACAGAGGGCGAGAAACAGAGGGGCTGAAACAGAGGGCGAGAAACAGAGGGGCAGAAACAGAGGGCGAGAAACAGAGGAGCAGAAACAGAGAGGCTGAAACAGAGAGCGCGAAACAGAGGGGCTGAAACAGATGGCGAGAAACAGAGGGACTGAAACAGAGAGGCTGAAACAGAAGGGCAGAAACAGAGGGGCTGAAACAGAGGGCGAGAAACAAAGGGGCTGAATCAGAGGGGCTGAATCAGAAGGGCTGAAACAGAGGGCAAGAAACAGAGGGGCTGAAACAGAGTGGCTGGAACAGAGGGCGAGAAACAGAGGGGCTGAATCAGACGGGCTGAATCAGAGGGGCTGAAACAGAGGGGCTGAAACAGAGGGCGAGAAACAGAGGGGCTGAAACAGAGGGCGAGAAACAGAGGGCGAGAAACAGAGGGGCTGAAAAAGAGGGGCTGAAACAGAGGGGCTGATACAGAGGGCGAGAAACAGAGCGGCTGAAACAGAGGGCGAGAAACAGAGGGGCTGAAACAAAGGGGCTGAAACAGTGGGGCTAAAACAGAGGGGCTGTAACAGAGGGCGAGAAATAGAGGGGCTGAAACAGAGGGCGAGAAACAGAGGGGCTGAAAGAGAGGGGCTGAAACAGAGGGCGAGAAACAGAGAGGTTGAAACAGAGGGCGAGAAACAGAGGGCCTAAAACAGAGGGCGAGAAACAGAGGGCTGAAACAGAGGGGCTGAAACAGAGGGGCTGAAACAGAGGGGCTGAAACAGACGGGCTGAAACAGAGGGCGAGATACAGAGAGGCTGAAACAGAGGGCGAGAAACAGAGTGGCTGAAACAGAGGGCAAGAAACAGAGGGGCTGAAACAGAGGGCGAGAAACAGAGGGGCTGAAACAGAGGGCGAGAAACAGAGGGATTGAAACAGAGGGGCTGAAACAGAGGGGATGATACAGAGGGCGAGAAACAGAGCGGCTGAAACAGAGGGCGAGAAACAGAGGGGCTGAAACAAAGGGGCTGAAACAGTGGGGCTAAAACAGAGGGGCTGAAACAGAGGGCGAGAAATAGAGGGGCTGAAACAGAGGGCGAGAAACAGAGGGGCTGAAACAGAGGGTGGGAAACAGATGGGCTGAAACAGATGGGCTGAAACAGAGGGGCTGAAACAGAGGGCGAGAAACAGAGGGTCTGAAACAGAGGGCGAGAAACAGAGGGGCTGAAACAGAGGGCGAGAAACAGAGGGGCTGAATCAGAGGGGCTGAAACAGAGGGCGAGAAACAGATGGGCTGAAACAGAGAGCGAGAAACAGTGGGGCTGAAACAGAGGGGCTGAAACAGAGGGTGAGAAACAGAGGGGCTGAAACAGAGGGCGAGAAACAGAGGGGCTGAAACAGAGGGGCTGAAACAGAGGGGCTGAATCAGAGGGGCTGATTCAGAGGGGCTGAATCAGAGGGGCTTAATCAGAGGGGCTGAAACAGAGGGGCTTAATCAGAGGGGTTGAAACAGAGGGCGAGAAACAGAGGGGCTGAAACAGAGGGCGAGAAACAGAGGGGCAGAAACAGAGGGCGAGAAACAGAGGAGCAGAAACAGAGAGGCTGAAACAGAGAGCGCGAAACAGAGGGGCTGAAACAGATGGCGAGAAACAGAGGGACTGAAACAGAGAGGCTGAAACAGAAGGGCAGAAACAGAGGGGCTGAAACAGAGGGCGAGAAACAAAGGGGCTGAATCAGAGGGGCTGAATCAGAAGGGCTGAAACAGAGGGCAAGAAACAGAGGGGCTGAAACAGAGTGGCTGGAACAGAGGGCGAGAAACAGAGGGGCTGAATCAGACGGGCTGAATCAGAGGGGCTGAAACAGAGGGGCTGAAACAGAGGGCGAGAAACAGAGGGGCTGAAACAGAGGGCGAGAAACAGAGGGCGAGAAACAGAGGGGCTGAAACAGAGGGGCTGAGACAAAGCGGCTGATGCAGAGGGCGAGAAATAGAGGGGCTGAGACAGAGGGGCTGAAACAGAGGGGCTGAAACAGAGGGCGAGAAACAGAGAGGCTGAAACAGAGGGCGAGAAACAGAGGGGCTGAAACAGAGGGCGAGAAACAGAAGGGCTGAAACAGAGGGGCTGAAATAGAGGGGCTGAAACAGAGGGTCTGAAACAGAGGGCGAGAAACAGAGAGGCTGAAACAGAGGGCGAGAAACAGAGTGGCTGAAACAGAGGGCAAGAAACAGAGGGGCTGAAACAGAGGGCGAGAAACAGAGGGGCTGAAACAGAGGGCGAGAAACAGAGGGGCTGAAACAGAGGGCGAGAAACAGACTAGCAGAAACAGAGGGCGAGAAACAGAGGGACTGAAACAGAGGGGCTGAAACAGAGAGCGCGAAACAGAGGGACTGAAACAGAGGGCGAGAAACAGAGGGGCTGAAACAGAGGGCGAGAAACAGAGGGCCTGAAACAGAGGGCGAGAAACAGAGGGCTGAAACAGAGGGGCTGAAACAGAAGGGCTGAAACAGAGGGGCTGAAACAGAGGGCGAGATACAGAGAGGCTGAAACAGAGGGCGAGAAACAGAGTGGCTGAAACAGAGGGCAAGAAACAGAGGGGCTGAAACAGAGGGCGAGAAACAGAGGGGCTGAAACAGCGGGGCTGAAACAGAGGGCGAGAAACAGAGGGATTGAAACAGAGGGGCTGAAACAGAGGGGATGATACAGAGGGCGAGAAACAGAGCGGCTGAAACAGAGGGCGAGAAACAGAGGGGCTGAAACAAAGGGGCTGAAACAGTGGGGCTAAAACAGAGGGGCTGAAACAGAGGGCGAGAAATAGAGGGTCTGAAACAGAGGGCGAGAAACAGAGGGGCTGAAAGAGAGGGGCTGAAACAGAGGGCGAGAAACAGAGAGGCTGAAACAGAGGGCGAGAAACAGAGGGACTGAAACAGAGGGCGAGAAACAGAGGGCTGAAACAGAGGGGCTGAAACAGAGGGGCTGAAACAGAGGGGCTGAAACAGAGGGCGAGATACAGAGAGGCTGAAACAGAGGGCGAGAAACAGAGTGGCTGAAACAGAGGGCAAGAAACAGAGGGGCTGAAACAGAGGGCGAGAAACAGAGGGGCTGAAACTGAGGGGCTGAAACAGAGGGCGAGAAACAGAGGGATTGAAACAGACGGGCTGAAACAGAGGGGATGATACAGAGGGCGAGAAACAGAGCGGCTGAAACAGAGGGCGAGAAACAGAGGGGCTGAAACAAAGGGGCTGAAACAGTGGGGCTAAAACAGAGGGGCTGAAACAGAGGGCGAGAAATAGAGGGGCTGAAACAGAGGGCGAGAAACAGAGGGGCTGAAACAGAGGGCGAGAAACAGATGGGCTGAAACAGAGGGGCTGAAACAGAGGGGCTGAAACAGAGGGGCTGAAACAGAGGGGCTGAAACAGAGGGCGAGAAACAGAGGGGCTGAAACAGAGAGCGAGAAACAGAGGGGCTGAATCAGAGGGGCTGAAACAGAGGGCGAGAAACAGATGGGCTGAAACAGAGAGCGAGAAACAGTGGGGCTGAAACAGAGGGGCTGAAACAGAGGGTGAGAAACAGAGGGGCTGAAACAGAGGGCGAGAAACAGAGGGGCTGAAACAGAGGGGCTGAAACAGAGGGGCTGAATCAGAGGGGCTGATTCAGAGGGGCTGAATCAGAGGGGCTTAATCAGAGGGGCTGAAACAGAGGGGCTTAATCAGAGGGGTTGAAACAGAGGGCGAGAAACAGAGGGGCTGAAACAGAGGGCGAGAAACAGAGGGGCAGAAACAGAGGGCGAGAAACAGAGGAGCAGAAACAGAGAGGCTGAAACAGAGAGCGCGAAACAGAGGGACTGAAACAGAGAGGCTGAAACAGAAGGGCAGAAACAGAGGGGCTGAAACAGAGGGCGAGAAACAAAGGGGCTGAATCAGAGGGGCTGAATCAGAAGGGCTGAAACAGAGGGCAAGAAACAGAGGGGCTGAAACAGAGTGGCTGGAACAGAGGGCGAGAAACAGAGGGGCTGAATCAGACGGGCTGAATCAGAGGGGCTGAAACAGAGGGGCTGAAACAGAGGGCGAGAAACAGAGGGGCTGAAACAGAGGGCGAGAAGCAGAGGGCGAGAAACAGAGGGGCTGAAAAAGAGGGGCTGAAACAGAGGGGCTGAGACAAAGCGGCTGATGCAGAGGGCGAGAAATAGAGGGGCTGAAACAGAGGGGCTGAAGCAGAGGGGCAGAAACAGAGGGCGAGAAACAGAGAGGCTGGAACAGAGGGCGAGAAACAGAGGGGCTGAAACAGAGGGCGAGAAACAGAAGGGCTGAAACAGAGCGGCTGAAACAGAGGGGCTGAAACAGAGGGGCTGAAACAGAGGGGCTGAAACAGTGGGGCTGAAACAGAGGGGCTGAAACAGAGGGGCTGAAACAGAGGGCAAGAAACAGAGGGGCTGAAACAGAGGGCGAGAAACAGAGGGGCTGAAACAGAGGGCGAGAAACAGAGGGGCTGAAACAGAGGGCGAGAAACAGAAGGGCTGAAACAGAGCGGCTGAAACAGAGGGGCTGAAACAGAGGGGCTGAAACAGAGGGGCTGAAACAGTGGGGCTGAAACAGAGGGGCTGAAACAGAGGGGCTGAAACAGAGGGCAAGAAACAGAGGGGCTGAAACAGAGGGCGAGAAACAGAGGGGCTAAAACAGAGGGCGAGAAACAGAGGGGCTGAAACAGAGGGCGAGAAACAGACGGGCAGAAACAGAGGGCGAGAAACAGAGTGACTGAAACAGAGGGGCTGAAACAGAGAGCGCGAAACAGAGGGACTGAAACAGAGGGCGAGAAACAGAGGGGCTGAAACAGAGGGCGAGAAACAGAGGGGCTGAAACAGACGGGCTGAATCAGAGGGGCTGAAACAGAGGGGGGGAAACAGAGGGCGAGAAACAGAGGGGCTGAAACAGACGGCGAGAGACAGAGGGCGAAATACAGAGGGGCTGAAACAGAGGGGCTGAAACAGAGGGGCTGAAACAGAGGGGCTGAAACAGAGGGCGAGAAACAGAGGGGTGAAACAGAGGGCGAGAAACAGAGGGGCTGAAACAGAGGGCGAGAAACAGAGGGGCTGAAACAGAGGTGATGAAACAGAGGGCGAGAAACAGAGGGGCTGAAACAGAGGGCGAGAAACAGAGGGGCTGAATCAGAGGGGCTGAAACAGAGGGCGAGAAACAGATGGGCTGAAACAGAGAGCGAGAAACAGTGGGGCTGAAACAGAGGGGCTGAAACAGAGGGTGAGAAACAGAGGGGCTGAAACAGAGGGCGAGAAACAGAGGGGCTGAAACAGAGGGGCTGAAACAGAGGGGCTGAATCAGAGGGGCTGATTCAGAGGGGCTGAATCAGAGGGGCTTAATCAGAGGGGCTGAAACAGAGGGGCTTAATCAGAGGGGTTGAAACATAGGGCGAGAAACAGAGGGGCTGAAACAGAGGGCGAGAAACAGAGGGGCAGAAACAGAGGGCGAGAAACAGAGGAGCAGAAACAGAGAGGCTGAAACAGAGAGCGCGAAACAGAGGGGCTGAAACAGATGGCGAGAAACAGAGGGACTGAAACAGAGAGGCTGAAACAGAAGGGCAGAAACAGAGGGGCTGAAACAGAGGGCGAGAAACAAAGGGGCTGAATCAGAGGGGCTGAATCAGAGGGGCTGAAACAGAGGGGCTGAAACAGAGGGCGAGAAACAGAGGGGCTGAAACAGAGGGGCTGAAACAGAGGGCGAGAAACAGAGGGGCTGAAACAGAGGGGCTGAAACAGAGGGCGAGAAACAGAGGGGCTGAAACAGAGGGCAAGAAACAGAGGGGCTGAAACAGAGTGGCTGGAACAGAGGGCGAGAAACAGAGGGGCTGAATCAGACGGGCTGAATCAGAGGGGCTGAAACAGAGGGGCTGAAACAGAGGGCGAGAAACAGAGGGGCTGAAACAGAGGGCGAGAAACAGAGGGCGAGAAACAGAGGGGCTGAAACAGAGGGGCTGAGACAAAGCGGCTGATGCAGAGGGCGAGAAATAGAGGGGCTGAGACAGAGGGGCTGAAACAGAGGGGCTGAAACAGAGGGCGAGAAACAGAGGGCGAGAAACAGAGGGGCTGAAAAAGAGGGGCTGAAACAGAGGGGCTGAGACAAAGCGGCTGATGCAGAGGGCGAGAAATAGAGGGGCTGAAACAGAGGGGCTGAAGCAGAGGGGCAGAAACAGAGGGCGAGAAACAGAGAGGCTGAAACAGAGGGCGAGAAACAGAGGGGCTGAAACAGAGGGCGAGAAACAGAAGGGCTGAAACAGAGCGGCTGAAACAGAGGGGCTGAAACAGAGGGGCTGAAACAGAGGGGCTGAAACAGTGGGGCTGAAACAGAGGGGCTGAAACAGAGGGGCTGAAACAGAGGGCAAGAAACAGATGGGCTGAAACAGAGGGCGAGAAACAGAGGGGCTGAAACAGAGGGCGAGAAACAGAGGGGCTGAAACAGAGGGCGAGAAACAGAAGGGCTGAAACAGAGCGGCTGAAACAGAGGGGCTGAAACAGAGGGGCTGAAACAGAGGGGCTGAAACAGTGGGGCTGAAACAGAGGGGCTGAAACAGAGGGGCTGAAACAGAGGGCAAGAAACAGAGGGGCTGAAACAGAGGGCGAGAAACAGAGGGGCTGAAACAGAGGGCGAGAAACAGAGGGGCTGAAACAGAGGGCGAGAAACAGACGGGCAGAAACAGAGGGCGAGAAACAGAGTGACTGAAACAGAGGGGCTGAAACAGAGAGCGCGAAACAGAGGGACTGAAACAGAGGGCGAGAAACAGAGGGGCTGAAACAGAGGGCGAGAAACAGAGGGGCTGAAACAGACGGGCTGAATCAGAGGGGCTGAAACAGAGGGGGGGAAACAGAGGGCGAGAAACAGAGGGGCTGAAACAGACGGCGAGAAACAGAGGCCAAAATCCAGAGGGGCTGAAACAGAGGGGCTGAAACAGAGGGGCTGAAACAGAGGGGCTGAAACAGAGGGCGAGAAACAGAGGGGTGAAACAGAGGGCGAGAAACAGAGGGGCTGAAACAGAGGGCGAGAAACAGAGGGGCTGAAACAGAGGTGATGAAACAGAGGGCGAGAAACAGAGGGGCTGAAACAGAGGGCGAGAAACAGAGGGGCTGAATCAGAGGGGCTGAAACAGAGGGCGAGAAACAGATGGGCTGAAACAGAGAGCGAGAAACAGTGGGGCTGAAACAGAGGGGCTGAAACAGAGGGTGAGAAACAGAGGGGCTGAAACAGAGGGCGAGAAACAGAGGGGCTGAAACAGAGGGGCTGAAACAGAGGGGCTGAATCAGAGGGGCTGATTCAGAGGGGCTGAATCAGAGGGGCTTAATCAGAGGGGCTGAAACAGAGGGGCTTAATCAGAGGGGTTGAAACATAGGGCGAGAAACAGAGGGGCTGAAACAGAGGGCGAGAAACAGAGGGGCAGAAACAGAGGGCGAGAAACAGAGGAGCAGAAACAGAGAGGCTGAAACAGAGAGCGCGAAACAGAGGGGCTGAAACAGATGGCGAGAAACAGAGGGACTGAAACAGAGAGGCTGAAACAGAAGGGCAGAAACAGAGGGGCTGAAACAGAGGGCGAGAAACAAAGGGGCTGAATCAGAGGGGCTGAATCAGAGGGGCTGAAACAGAGGGGCTGAAACAGAGGGCGAGAAACAGAGGGGCTGAAACAGAGGGGCTGAAACAGAGGGCGAGAAACAGAGGGGCTGAAACAGAGGGGCTGAAACAGAGGGCGAGAAACAGAGGGGCTGAAACAGAGGGCAAGAAACAGAGGGGCTGAAACAGAGTGGCTGGAACAGAGGGCGAGAAACAGAGGGGCTGAATCAGACGGGCTGAATCAGAGGGGCTGAAACAGAGGGGCTGAAACAGAGGGCGAGAAACAGAGGGGCTGAAACAGAGGGCGAGAAACAGAGGGCGAGAAACAGAGGGGCTGAAACAGAGGGGCTGAGACAAAGCGGCTGATGCAGAGGGCGAGAAATAGAGGGGCTGAGACAGAGGGGCTGAAACAGAGGGGCTGAAACAGAGGGCGAGAAACAGAGAGGCTGAAACAGAGGGCGAGAAACAGAGGGGCTGAAACAGAGGGCGAGAAACAGAAGGGCTGAAACAGAGGGGCTGAAATAGAGGGGCTGAAACAGAGGGTCTGAAACAGAGGGCGAGAAACAGAGAGGCTGAAACAGAGGGCGAGAAACAGAGTGGCTGAAACAGAGGGCAAGAAACAGAGGGGCTGAAACAGAGGGCAAGAAACAGAGGGGCTGAAACAGAGGGCGAGAAACATAGGGGCTGAAACAGAGGGCGAGAAACAGAGGGGCTGAAACAGAGGGCGAGAAACAGACTAGCAGAAACAGAGGGCGAGAAACAGAGGGACTGAAACAGAGGGGCTGAAACAGAGAGCGCGAAACAGAGGGACTGAAACAGAGGGCGAGAAACAGAGGGGCTGAAACAGAGGGCGAGAAACAGAGGGCCTGAAACAGAGGGCGAGAAACAGAGGGCTGAAACAGAGGGGCTGAAACAGAGGGGCTGAAACAGAGGGGCTGAAACAGAGGGCGAGATACAGAGAGGCTGAAACAGAGGGCGAGAAACAGAGTGGCTGAAACAGAGGGCAAGAAACAGAGGGGCTGAAACAGAGGGCGAGAAACAGAGGGGCTGAAACAGCGGGGCTGAAACAGAGGGCGAGAAACAGAGGGATTGAAACAGAGGGGCTGAAACAGAGGGGATGATACAGAGGGCGAGAAACAGAGCGGCTGAAACAGAGGGCGAGAAACAGAGGGGCTGAAACAAAGGGGCTGAAACAGTGGGGCTAAAACAGAGGGGCTGAAACAGAGGGCGAGAAATAGAGGGTCTGAAACAGAGGGCGAGAAACAGAGGGGCTGAAAGAGAGGGGCTGAAACAGAGGGCGAGAAACAGAGAGGCTGAAACAGAGGGCGAGAAACAGAGGGACTGAAACAGAGGGCGAGAAACAGAGGGCTGAAACAGAGGGGCTGAAACAGAGGGGCTGAAACAGAGGGGCTGAAACAGAGGGCGAGATACAGAGAGGCTGAAACAGAGGGCGAGAAACAGAGTGGCTGAAACAGAGGGCAAGAAACAGAGGGGCTGAAACAGAGGGCGAGAAACAGAGGGGCTGAAACTGAGGGGCTGAAACAGAGGGCGAGAAACAGAGGGATTGAAACAGACGGGCTGAAACAGAGGGGATGATACAGAGGGCGAGAAACAGAGCGGCTGAAACAGAGGGCGAGAAACAGAGGGGCTGAAACAAAGGGGCTGAAACAGTGGGGCTAAAACAGAGGGGCTGAAACAGAGGGCGAGAAATAGAGGGGCTGAAACAGAGGGCGAGAAACAGAGGGGCTGAAACAGAGGGCGAGAAACAGATGGGCTGAAACAGAGGGGCTGAAACAGAGGGGCTGAAACAGAGGGGCTGAAACAGAGGGGCTGAAACAGAGGGCGAGAAACAGAGGGGCTGAAACAGAGGGCGAGAAACAGAGGGGCTGAATCAGAGGGGCTGAAACAGAGGGCGAGAAACAGATGGGCTGAAACAGAGAGCGAGAAACAGTGGGGCTGAAACAGAGGGGCTGAAACAGAGGGTGAGAAACAGTGGGGCTGAAACAGAGGGCGAGAAACAGAGGGGCTGAAACAGAGGGGCTGAAACAGAGGGGCTGAATCAGAGGGGCTGATTCAGAGGGGCTGAATCAGAGGGGCTTAATCAGAGGGGCTGAATCAGAGGGGCTTAATCAGAGGGGCTGAAACAGAGGGGCTTAATCAGAGGGGTTGAAACAGAGGGCGAGAAACAGAGGGGCTGAAACAGAGGGCGAGAAACAGAGGGGCAGAAACAGAGGGCGAGAAACAGAGGAGCAGAAACAGAGAGGCTGAAACAGAGAGCGCGAAACAGAGGGGCTGAAACAGATGGCGAGAAACAGAGGGGCTGAAACAGAAGGGCAGAAACAGAGGGGCTGAAACAGAGGGCGAGAAACAAAGGGGCTGAATCAGAGGGGCTGAATCAGAAGGGCTGAAACAGAGGGCAAGAAACAGAGGGGCTGAAACAGAGTGGCTGGAACAGAGGGCGAGAAACAGAGGGGCTGAATCAGACGGGCTGAATCAGAGGGGCTGAAACAGAGGGGCTGAAACAGAGGGCGAGAAACAGAGGGGCTGAAACAGAGGGCGAGAAACAGAGGGCGAGAAACAGAGGGGCTGAAACAGAGGGGCTGAGACAAAGCGGCTGATGCAGAGGGCGAGAAATAGAGGGGCTGAGACAGAGGGGCTGAAACAGAGGGGCTGAAACAGAGGGCGAGAAACAGAGAGGCTGAAACAGAGGGCGAGAAACAGAGGGGCTGAAACAGAGGGCGAGAAACAGAAGGGCTGAAACAGAGGGGCTGAAATAGAGGGGCTGAAACAGAGGGTCTGAAACAGAGGGCGAGAAACAGAGAGGCTGAAACAGAGGGCGAGAAACAGAGTGGCTGAAACAGAGGGCAAGAAACAGAGGGGCTGAAACAGAGGGCGAGAAACATAGGGGCTGAAACAGAGGGCGAGAAACAGAGGGGCTGAAACAGAGGGCGAGAAACAGACTAGCAGAAACAGAGGGCGAGAAACAGAGGGACTGAAACAGAGGGGCTGAAACAGAGAGCGCGAAACAGAGGGACTGAAACAGAGGGCGAGAAACAGAGGGGCTGAAACAGAGGGCGAGAAACAGAGGGCCTGAAACAGAGGGCGAGAAACAGAGGGCTGAAACAGAGGGGCTGAAACAGAGGGGCTGAAACAGAGGGGCTGAAACAGAGGGCGAGATACAGAGAGGCTGAAACAGAGGGCGAGAAACAGAGTGGCTGAAACAGAGGGCAAGAAACAGAGGGGCTGAAACAGAGGGCGAGAAACAGAGGGGCTGAAACAGCGGGGCTGAAACAGAGGGCGAGAAACAGAGGGATTGAAACAGAGGGGCTGAAACAGAGGGGATGATACAGAGGGCGAGAAACAGAGCGGCTGAAACAGAGGGCGAGAAACAGAGGGGCTGAAACAAAGGGGCTGAAACAGTGGGGCTAAAACAGAGGGGCTGAAACAGAGGGCGAGAAATAGAGGGTCTGAAACAGAGGGCGAGAAACAGAGGGGCTGAAAGAGAGGGGCTGAAACAGAGGGCGAGAAACAGAGAGGCTGAAACAGAGGGCGAGAAACAGAGGGACTGAAACAGAGGGCGAGAAACAGAGGGCTGAAACAGAGGGGCTGAAACAGAGGGGCTGAAACAGAGGGGCTGAAACAGAGGGCGAGATACAGAGAGGCTGAAACAGAGGGCGAGAAACAGAGTGGCTGAAACAGAGGGCAAGAAACAGAGGGGCTGAAACAGAGGGCGAGAAACAGAGGGGCTGAAACTGAGGGGCTGAAACAGAGGGCGAGAAACAGAGGGATTGAAACAGACGGGCTGAAACAGAGGGGATGATACAGAGGGCGAGAAACAGAGCGGCTGAAACAGAGGGCGAGAAACAGAGGGGCTGAAACAAAGGGGCTGAAACAGTGGGGCTAAAACAGAGGGGCTGAAACAGAGGGCGAGAAATAGAGGGGCTGAAACAGAGGGCGAGAAACAGAGGGGCTGAAACAGAGGGCGAGAAACAGATGGGCTGAAACAGAGGGGCTGAAACAGAGGGGCTGAAACAGAGGGGCTGAAACAGAGGGGCTGAAACAGAGGGCGAGAAACAGAGGGGCTGAAACAGAGGGCGAGAAACAGAGGGGCTGAATCAGAGGGGCTGAAACAGAGGGCGAGAAACAGATGGGCTGAAACAGAGAGCGAGAAACAGTGGGGCTGAAACAGAGGGGCTGAAACAGAGGGTGAGAAACAGAGGGGCTGAAACAGAGGGCGAGAAACAGAGGGGCTGAAACAGAGGGGCTGAAACAGAGGGGCTGAATCAGAGGGGCTGATTCAGAGGGGCTGAATCAGAGGGGCTTAATCAGAGGGGCTGAAACAGAGGGGCTTAATCAGAGGGGTTGAAACAGAGGGCGAGAAACAGAGGGGCTGAAACAGAGGGCGAGAAACAGAGGGGCAGAAACAGAGGGCGAGAAACAGAGGAGCAGAAACAGAGAGGCTGAAACAGAGAGCGCGAAACAGAGGGGCTGAAACAGATGGCGAGAAACAGAGGGACTGAAACAGAGAGGCTGAAACAGAAGGGCAGAAACAGAGGGGCTGAAACAGAGGGCGAGAAACAAAGGGGCTGAATCAGAGGGGCTGAATCAGAAGGGCTGAAACAGAGGGCAAGAAACAGAGGGGCTGAAACAGAGTGGCTGGAACAGAGGGCGAGAAACAGAGGGGCTGAATCAGACGGGCTGAATCAGAGGGGCTGAAACAGAGGGGCTGAAACAGAGGGCGAGAAACAGAGGGGCTGAAACAGAGGGCGAGAAACAGAGGGCGAGAAACAGAGGGGCTGAAAAAGAGGGGCTGAAACAGAGGGGCTGAGACAAAGCGGCTGATGCAGAGGGCGAGAAATAGAGGGGCTGAAACAGAGGGGCTGAAGCAGAGGGGCAGAAACAGAGGGCGAGAAACAGAGAGGCTGAAACAGAGGGCGAGAAACAGAGGGGCTGAAACAGAGGGCGAGAAACAGAAGGGCTGAAACAGAGCGGCTGAAACAGAGGGGCTGAAACAGAGGGGCTGAAACAGAGGGGCTGAAACAGTGGGGCTGAAACAGAGGGGCTGAAACAGAGGGGCTGAAACAGAGGGCAAGAAACAGAGGGGCTGAAACAGAGGGCGAGAAACAGAGGGGCTGAAACAGAGGGCGAGAAACAGAGGGGCTGAAACAGAGGGCGAGAAACAGACGGGCAGAAACAGAGGGCGAGAAACAGAGTGACTGAAACAGAGGGGCTGAAACAGAGAGCGCGAAACAGAGGGACTGAAACAGAGGGCGAGAAACAGAGGGGCTGAAACAGAGGGCGAGAAACAGAGGGGCTTAAACAGAGGGCGAGAAACAGAGGGGCTGAATCAGACGGGCTGAATCAGAGGGGCTGAAACAGAGGGGGTGAAACAGAGGGCGAGAAACAGAGGGGCTGAAACAGACGGGCTGAATCTGAGGGGCTGAAACAGAGGGGGTGAAACAGAGGGCGAGAAACAGAGGGGCTGAAACAGAGGGCGAGAAACAGAGGGCGAAATACAGAGGGGCTGAAACAGAGGGGCTGAAACAGAGGGGCTGAAACAGAGGGGCTGAAACAGAGGGCGAGAAACAGAGGGGTGAAACAGAGGGCGAGAAACAGAGGGGCTGAAACAGAGGGCGAGAAACAGAGGGGCTGAAACAGAGGGCGAGAAACAGAGGGGCTGAAACAGAGGTGATGAAACAGAGGGCGAGAAACAGAGGGGCTGAAACAGAGGGCGAGAAACAGAGGGGCTGAATCAGAGGGGCTGAAACAGAGGGCGAGAAACAGATGGGCTGAAACAGAGAGCGAGAAACAGTGGGGCTGAAACAGAGGGGCTGAAACAGAGGGTGAGAAACAGAGGGGCTGAAACAGAGGGCGAGAAACAGAGGGGCTGAAACAGAGGGGCTGAAACAGAGGGGCTGAATCAGAGGGGCTGATTCAGAGGGGCTGAATCAGAGGGGCTTAATCAGAGGGGCTGAAACAGAGGGGCTTAATCAGAGGGGTTGAAACATAGGGCGAGAAACAGAGGGGCTGAAACAGAGGGCGAGAAACAGAGGGGCAGAAACAGAGGGCGAGAAACAGAGGAGCAGAAACAGAGAGGCTGAAACAGAGAGCGCGAAACAGAGGGGCTGAAACAGATGGCGAGAAACAGAGGGACTGAAACAGAGGGGCTGAGACAAAGCGGCTGATGCAGAGGGCGAGAAATAGAGGGGCTGAGACAGAGGGGCTGAAACAGAGGGGCTGAAACAGAGGGCGAGAAACAGAGAGGCTGAAACAGAGGGCGAGAAACAGAGGGGCTGAAACAGAGGGCGAGAAACAGAAGGGCTGAAACAGAGGGGCTGAAATAGAGGGGCTGAAACAGAGGGTCTGAAACAGAGGGCGAGAAACAGAGAGGCTGAAACAGAGGGCGAGAAACAGAGTGGCTGAAACAGAGGGCAAGAAACAGAGGGGCTGAAACAGAGGGCGAGAAACATAGGGGCTGAAACAGAGGGCGAGAAACAGAGGGGCTGAAACAGAGGGCGAGAAACAGACTAGCAGAAACAGAGGGCGAGAAACAGAGGGACTGAAACAGAGGGGCTGAAACAGAGAGCGCGAAACAGAGGGACTGAAACAGAGGGCGAGAAACAGAGGGGCTGAAACAGAGGGCGAGAAACAGAGGGCCTGAAACAGAGGGCGAGAAACAGAGGGCTGAAACAGAGGGGCTGAAACAGAGGGGCTGAAACAGAGGGGCTGAAACAGAGGGCGAGATACAGAGAGGCTGAAACAGAGGGCGAGAAACAGAGTGGCTGAAACAGAGGGCAAGAAACAGAGGGGCTGAAACAGAGGGCGAGAAACAGAGGGGCTGAAACAGCGGGGCTGAAACAGAGGGCGAGAAACAGAGGGATTGAAACAGAGGGGCTGAAACAGAGGGGATGATACAGAGGGCGAGAAACAGAGCGGCTGAAACAGAGGGCGAGAAACAGAGGGGCTGAAACAAAGGGGCTGAAACAGTGGGGCTAAAACAGAGGGGCTGAAACAGAGGGCGAGAAATAGAGGGTCTGAAACAGAGGGCGAGAAACAGAGGGGCTGAAAGAGAGGGGCTGAAACAGAGGGCGAGAAACAGAGAGGCTGAAACAGAGGGCGAGAAACAGAGGGACTGAAACAGAGGGCGAGAAACAGAGGGCTGAAACAGAGGGGCTGAAACAGAGGGGCTGAAACAGAGGGGCTGAAACAGAGGGCGAGATACAGAGAGGCTGAAACAGAGGGCGAGAAACAGAGTGGCTGAAACAGAGGGCAAGAAACAGAGGGGCTGAAACAGAGGGCGAGAAACAGAGGGGCTGAAACTGAGGGGCTGAAACAGAGGGCGAGAAACAGAGGGATTGAAACAGACGGGCTGAAACAGAGGGGATGATACAGAGGGCGAGAAACAGAGCGGCTGAAACAGAGGGCGAGAAACAGAGGGGCTGAAACAAAGGGGCTGAAACAGTGGGACTAAAACAGAGGGGCTGAAACAGAGGGCGAGAAATAGAGGGGCTGAAACAGAGGGCGAGAAACAGAGGGGCTGAAACAGAGGGCGAGAAACAGATGGGCTGAAACAGAGGGGCTGAAACAGAGGGGCTGAAACAGAGGGGCTGAAACAGAGGGGCTGAAACAGAGGGCGAGAAACAGAGGGGCTGAAACAGAGGGCGAGAAACAGAGGGGCTGAATCAGAGGGGCTGAAACAGAGGGCGAGAAACAGATGGGCTGAAACAGAGAGCGAGAAACAGTGGGGCTGAAACAGAGGGGCTGAAACAGAGGGTGAGAAACAGAGGGGCTGAAACAGAGGGCGAGAAACAGAGGGGCTGAAACAGAGGGGCTGAAACAGAGGGGCTGAATCAGAGGGGCTGATTCAGAGGGGCTGAATCAGAGGGGCTTAATCAGAGGGGCTGAAACAGAGGGGCTTAATCAGAGGGGTTGAAACAGAGGGCGAGAAACAGAGGGGCTGAAACAGAGGGCGAGAAACAGAGGGGCAGAAACAGAGGGCGAGAAACAGAGGAGCAGAAACAGAGAGGCTGAAACAGAGAGCGCGAAACAGAGGGGCTGAAACAGATGGCGAGAAACAGAGGGACTGAAACAGAGAGGCTGAAACAGAAGGGCAGAAACAGAGGGGCTGAAACAGAGGGCGAGAAACAAAGGGGCTGAATCAGAGGGGCTGAATCAGAAGGGCTGAAACAGAGGGCAAGAAACAGAGGGGCTGAAACAGAGTGGCTGGAACAGAGGGCGAGAAACAGAGGGGCTGAATCAGACGGGCTGAATCAGAGGGGCTGAAACAGAGGGGCTGAAACAGAGGGCGAGAAACAGAGGGGCTGAAACAGAGGGCGAGAAACAGAGGGCGAGAAACAGAGGGGCTGAAAAAGAGGGGCTGAAACAGAGGGGCTGAGACAAAGCGGCTGATGCAGAGGGCGAGAAATAGAGGGGCTGAAACAGAGGGGCTGAAGCAGAGGGGCAGAAACAGAGGGCGAGAAACAGAGAGGCTGAAACAGAGGGCGAGAAACAGAGGGGCTGAAACAGAGGGCGAGAAACAGAAGGGCTGAAACAGAGCGGCTGAAACAGAGGGGCTGAAACAGAGGGGCTGAAACAGAGGGGCTGAAACAGTGGGGCTGAAACAGAGGGGCTGAAACAGAGGGGCTGAAACAGAGGGCAAGAAACAGAGGGGCTGAAACAGAGGGCGAGAAACAGAGGGGCTGAAACAGAGGGCGAGAAACAGAGGGGCTGAAACAGAGGGCGAGAAACAGACGGGCAGAAACAGAGGGCGAGAAACAGAGTGACTGAAACAGAGGGGCTGAAACAGAGAGCGCGAAACAGAGGGACTGAAACAGAGGGCGAGAAACAGAGGGGCTGAAACAGAGGGCGAGAAACAGAGGGGCTTAAACAGAGGGCGAGAAACAGAGGGGCTGAATCAGACGGGCTGAATCAGAGGGGCTGAAACAGAGGGGGTGAAACAGAGGGCGAGAAACAGAGGGGCTGAAACAGACGGGCTGAATCAGAGGGGCTGAAACAGAGGGGGTGAAACAGAGGGCGAGAAACAGAGGGGCTGAAACAGAGGGCGAGAAACAGAGGGCGAAATACAGAGGGGCTGAAACAGAGGGGCTGAAACAGAGGGGCTGAAACAGAGGGGCTGAAACAGAGGGCGAGAAACAGAGGGGTGAAACAGAGGGCGAGAAACAGAGGGGCTGAAACAGAGGGCGAGAAACAGAGGGGCTGAAACAGAGGGCGAGAAACAGAGGGGCTGAAACAGAGGTGATGAAACAGAGGGCGAGAAACAGAGGGGCTGAAACAGAGGGCGAGAAACAGAGGGGCTGAATCAGAGGGGCTGAAACAGAGGGCGAGAAACAGATGGGCTGAAACAGAGAGCGAGAAACAGTGGGGCTGAAACAGAGGGGCTGAAACAGAGGGTGAGAAACAGAGGGGCTGAAACAGAGGGCGAGAAACAGAGGGGCTGAAACAGAGGGGCTGAAACAGAGGGGCTGAATCAGAGGGGCTGATTCAGAGGGGCTGAATCAGAGGGGCTTAATCAGAGGGGCTGAAACAGAGGGGCTTAATCAGAGGGGTTGAAACATAGGGCGAGAAACAGAGGGGCTGAAACAGAGGGCGAGAAACAGAGGGGCAGAAACAGAGGGCGAGAAACAGAGGAGCAGAAACAGAGAGGCTGAAACAGAGAGCGCGAAACAGAGGGGCTGAAACAGATGGCGAGAAACAGAGAGACTGAAACAGAGAGGCTGAAACAGAAGGGCAGAAACAGAGGGGCTGAAACAGAGGGCGAGAAACAAAGGGGCTGAATCAGAGGGGCTGAATCAGAAGGGCTGAAACAGAGGGCAAGAAACAGAGGGGCTGAAACAGAGTGGCTGGAACAGAGGGCGAGAAACAGAGGGGCTGAATCAGACGGGCTGAATCAGAGGGGCTGAAACAGAGGGGCTGAAACAGAGGGCGAGAAACAGAGGGGCTGAAACAGAGGGCGAGAAACAGAGGGCGAGAAACAGAGGGGCTGAAAAAGAGGGGCTGAAACAGAGGGGTGAGACAAAGCGGCTGATGCAGAGGGCGAGAAATAGAGGGGCTGAGACAGAGGGGCTGAAAGAGAGGGGCTGAAACAGAGGGCGAGAAACAGAGAGGCTGAAACAGAGGGCGAGAAACAGAGGGGCTGAAACAGAGGGCGAGAAACAGAAGGGCTGAAACAGAGGGGCTGAAACAGAGGGGCTGAAACAGAGGGGCTGAAACAGAGGGCGAGAAACAGAGAGGCTGAAACAGAGGGCGAGAAACAGAGTGGCTGAAACAGAGGGCAAGAAACAGAGGGGCTGAAACAGAGGGCGAGAATCAGAGGGGCTGAAACAGAGGGCGAGAAACAGAGGGGCTGAAACAGAGGGCGAGAAACAGACGGGCAGAAACAGAGGGCGAGAAACAGAGTGACTGAAACAGAGGGGCTGAAACAGAGAGCGCGAAACAGAGGGACTGAAACAGAGGGCGAGAAACAGAGGGGCTGAAACAGAGGGCGAGAAACAGAGGGGCTTAAACAGAGGGCGAGAAACAGAGGGGCTGAAACAGAGGGCGAGAAACAGAGGGGCTGAAACAGAGTGGCTGAAACAGAGGGCGAGAAACAGAGGGGCTGAATCAGACGGGCTGAATCAGAGGGGCTGAAACAGAAGGGCTGAAACAGAGGGCGAGAAACAGAGGGGCTGAATCAGAGGGGCTGAAACAGAGGGCGAGAAACAGATGGGCTGAAACAGAGAGCGAGAAACAGTGGGGCTGAAACAGAGGGGCTGAAACAGAGGGTGAGAAACAGAGGGGCTGAAACAGAGGGCGAGAAACAGAGGGGCTGAAACAGAGGGGCTGAAACAGAGGGGCTGAATCAGAGGGGCTGATTCAGAGGGCCTGAATCAGAGGGGCTTAATCAGAGGGGCTGAAACAGAGGGGCTTAAACAGAGGGCGAGAAACAGAGGGGCTGAAACAGAGGGCAAGAAACAGAGGGGCTGAAACAGAGTGGCTGAAACAGAGGGCGAGAAACAGAGGGGCTGAATCAGACGGGCTGAATCAGAGGGGCTGAAACAGAGGGGCTGAAACAGAGGGCGAGAAACAGAGGGGCTGAATCAGAGGGGCTGAAACAGAGGGCGAGAAACAGATGGGCTGAAACAGAGAGCGAGAAACAGAGGGGCTGAAACAGAGGGGCTGAAACAGAGGGTGAGAAACAGAGGGGCTGAAACAGAGGGCGAGAAACAGAGGGGCTGAAACAGAGGGGCTGAAACAGAGGGGCTGAATCAGAGGGGCTGATTCAGAGGGGCTGAATCAGAGGGGCTTAATCAGAGGGGCTGAAACAGAGGGGCTTAATCAGAGGGGTTGAAACAGAGGGCGAGAAACAGAGGGGCTGAAACAGAGGGCGAGAAACAGAGGGGCAGAAACAGAGGGCGAGAAACAGAGGAGCAGAAACAGAGAGGCTGAAACAGAGAGCGCGAAACAGAGGGGCTGAAACAGATGGCGAGAAACAGAGGGTCTGAAACAGAGAGGCTGAAACAGAAGGGCAGAAACAGAGGGGCTGAAACAGAGGGCGAGAAACAAAGGGGCTGAATCAGAGGGGCTGAATCAGAAGGGCTGAAACAGAGGGCAAGAAACAGAGGGGCTGAAACAGAGTGGCTGGAACAGAGGGCGAGAAACAGAGGGGCTGAATCAGACGGGCTGAATCAGAGTTGCTGAAACAGAGGGGCTGAAACAGAGGGCGAGAAACAGAGGGGCTGAAACAGAGGGCGAGAAACAGAGGGGCTGATACAGAGGGCGAGAAACAGAGCGGCTGAAACAGAGGGCGAGAAACAGAGGGGCTGAAAAAGAGGGGCTGAAACAGAGGGGCTGATACAGAGGGCGAGAAACAGAGGGGCTGAAACAGAGGGCGAGAAACAGAGGGGCTGAAACAAAGGGGCTGAAACAGTGGGGCTAAAACAGACGGGCTGAAACAGAGGGCGAGAAATAGAGGGCCTAAAACAGAGGGCGAGAAACAGAGGGCTGAAACAGAGGGGCTGAAACAGAGGGGCTGAAACAGAGGGGCTGAAACAGAGGGCGAGATACAGAGAGGCTGAAACAGAGGGCGAGAAACAGAGTGGCTGAAACAGAGGGCAAGAAACAGAGGGGCTGAAACAGAGGGCGAGAAACAGAGGGGCTGAAACAGAGGGGCTGAAACAGAGGGCGAGAAACAGAGGGACTGAAACAGAGGGGCTGAAACAGAGGGTCTGATACAGAGAGCGAGAAACAGAGCGGCTGAAACAGAGGGCGAGAAACAGAGGGGCTGAAACAAAGGGGCTGAAACAGTGGGGCTAAAACAGAGGGGCTGAAACAGAGGGCGAGAAATAGAGGGGCTGAAACAGAGGGCGAGAAACAGAGGGGCTGAAACAGAGGGCGAGAAACAGAGGGGCTGAAACAGAGGGGCTGAAACAGAGGGGCTGAAACAGAGGGGCTGAAACAGAGGGGCTGAAACAGAGGGCGAGAAACAGAGGGGCTGAAACAGAGGGTGAGAAACAGAGGGGCTGAAACAGAGGGCGAGAAACAGAGGGGCTGAAACAGAGGGTGAGAAACAGAGGGGCTGAAACAGAGGGCGAGAAACAGAGGGGCTGAATCAGAGGGGCTGAAACAGAGGGCGAGAAACAGATGGGCTGAAACAGAGAGTGAGAAACAGAGGGGCTGAAACAGAGGGGCTGAAACAGAGGGTGAGAAACAGAGGGGCTGAAACAGAGGGCGAGAAACAGAGGGGCTGAAACAGAGGGGCTGAAACAGAGGGGCTTAATCAGAGGGGCTGAATCAGAGGGGCTTAATCAGACGGGCTGAAACAGAGGGGCTTAATCAGAGGGGCTGAAACAGAGGGCGAGAAACAGAGGGGCTGAAACAGAGGGCGAGAAACAGAGGGGCAGAAACAGAGGGCGAGAAACAGAGGAGCAGAAACAGAGGGGCTGAAACAGAGAGCGCGAAACAGAGGGGCTGAAACAGAGGGCGAGAAACAGAGGGGCTTAAACAGAGTGCGAGAAACAGAGGGTCTGAAACAGAGGGCGAGAAACAGAGTGCGAGATACAGAGGGGCTGAAACAGAGGGCGAGAAACAGAGGGCGAGAAACAGAGGGGCTGAAACAGAGGGCGAGAAACAGAGGGGCTGAAACAGAGGGCGAGAAACATAGGGGCTGAAACAGAGGGCATGTATCAGAGGGGCTGAAACAGAGTGCCTGAAACAGAGGGCGAGAAACAGAGGGGCTGAATCAGACGGGCTAAATCAGAGGGGCTGAAACAGAGGGGCTGAAACAGAGGGCGAGAAACAGAGGGGCTGAAACAGAGGGCGAGATACAGAGGGGCTGAAACA
Organism: Chiloscyllium punctatum; assembly: GCF_047496795.1. Lineage (NCBI taxonomy): Eukaryota > Metazoa > Chordata > Chondrichthyes > Orectolobiformes > Hemiscylliidae > Chiloscyllium > Chiloscyllium punctatum. The sequence goes on along the minus strand of NW_027309793.1, from coordinate 3,441,815 downwards.
GAGGGGCTGAAACAGAGGGCGAGAAACAGAGGGGCTGAAACAGAGGGGCTGAAACAGAGGGTGAGAAACAGAGGGGCTGAAACAGAGGGAGAAACAGAGGGGCTGAAACAGAGGGGCTGAAACAGCGGGGCTGAATCAGAGGGGCTGATTCAGAGGGGCTGAAACAGAGGGGCTGAATCAGAGGGGCTGAAACAGAGGGCGAGAAACAGAGGGGCTGAAACAGAGGGCGAGAAACAGAGGGGCTGAAACAGAGGGCGAGAAACAGACGTGCAGAAACAGAGGGCGAGAAACAGAGGGGCTGAAACAGAGGGGCTGAATCAGACGGGCTGAATCAGAGGGGCTGAAACAGAGGGGCTGAAACAGAGGGCGAGAAACAGAGGGGCTGAAACAGAGGGCGAGAAACAGAGGGCGAGAAACAGTGGGGCTGAAAAAGAGGGGCTGAAACAGAGGGGCTGAAACAAAGCGGCTGATACAGAGGGCGAGAAACAGAGGGGCTGAAACAGAGGGCGAGATACAGAGGGGCTGAAAGAGAGGGGCTGAAACAGAGGGCGAGAAACAGGCAGGCTGAAACAGAGGGCGAGAAACAGAGGGCCGGAAACAGAGGGCGAGAAACAGAGGGCTGAAACAGAGGGGCTGAAACAGAGGGGCTGAAACAGAGGGGCTGAAACAGAGGGCGAGATACAGAGAGGCTGAAACAGAGGGCGAGAAACAGAGTGGCTGAAACAGAGGGCAAGAAACAGAGGGGCTGGAACAGAGGGCGAGAAACAGAGGGGCTGAAACAGAGGGGCTGAAACAGAGGGCGAGAAACAGAGGGACTGAAACAGAGGGGCTGAAACAGAGGGGCTGATACAGAGGGCGAGAAACAGAGCGGCTGAAACAGAGGGCGAGAAACAGAGGGGCTGAAACAAAGGGGCTGAAACAGTGGGGCTAAAACAGAGGGGCTGAAACAGAGGGCGAGAAATAGAGGGGCTGAAACAGAGGGCGAGAAACAGAGGGGCTGAAAGAGAGGGGCTGAAACAGAGGGCGAGAAACAGAGAGGCTGAAACAGAGGGCGAGAAACAGAGGGCCTGAAACAGAGGGCGAGAAACAGAGGGCTGAAACAGAGGGGCTGAAACAGAGGGGCTGAAACAGAGGGGCTGAAACAGAGGGCGAGATACAGAGAGGCTGAAACAGAGGGCGAGAAACAGAGTGGCTGAAACAGAGGGCAAGAAACAGAGGGGCTGAAACAGAGGGCGAGAAACAGAGGGGCTGAAACAGAGGGGCTGAAACAGAGGGCGAGAAACAGAGGGATTGAAACAGAGGGGCTGAAACAGAGGGGATGATACAGAGGGCGAGAAACAGAGCGGCTGAAACAGAGGGCGAGAAACAGAGGGGCTGAAACAAAGGGGCTGAAACAGTGGGGCTAAAACAGAGGGGCTGAAACAGAGGGCGAGAAATAGAGGGGCTGAAACAGAGGGCGAGAAACAGAGGGGCTGAAACAGAGGGCGAGAAACAGATGGGCTGAAACAGAGGGGCTGAAACAGATGGGCTGAAACAGAGGGCGAGAAACAGAGGGTCTGAAACAGAGGGCAAGAAACAGAGGGGCTGAAACAGAGGGCGAGAAACAGAGGGGCTGAATCAGAGGGGCTGAAACAGAGGGCGAGAAACAGATGGGCTGAAACAGAGAGCGAGAAACAGAGGGGCTGAAACAGAGGGGCTGAAACAGAGTGGCTGAATCAGAGGGGCTGATTCAGAGGGGCTGAATCAGAGGGGCTTAATCAGAGGGGCTGAAACAGAGGGGCTTAATCAGAGGGGTTGAAACAGAGGGCGAGAAACAGAGGGGCTGAAACAGAGGGCGAGAAACAGAGGGGCAGAAACAGAGGGCGAGAAACAGAGGAGCAGAAACAGAGAGGCTGAAACAGAGAGCGCGAAACAGAGGGGCTGAAACAGATGGCGAGAAACAGAGGGACTGAAACAGAGAGGCTGAAACAGAAGGGCAGAAACAGAGGGGCTGAAACAGAGGGCGAGAAACAAAGGGGCTGAATCAGAGGGGCTGAATCAGAAGGGCTGAAACAGAGGGCAAGAAACAGAGGGGCTGAAACAGAGTGGCTGGAACAGAGGGCGAGAAACAGAGGGGCTGAATCAGATGGGCTGAATCAGAGGGGCTGAAACAGAGGGGCTGAAACAGAGGGCGAGAAACAGAGGGGCTGAAACAGAGGGCGAGAAACAGAGGGCGAGAAACAGAGGGGCTGAAAAAGTGGGGCTGAAACAGAGGGGCTGAGACAAAGCGGCTGATGCAGAGGGCGAGAAATAGAGGGGCTGAAACAGAGGGGCTGAAACAGAGGGGCTGAAACAGAGGGCGAGAAACAGAGAGGCTGAAACAGAGGGCGAGAAACAAAGGGGGTGAAACAGAGGGCGAGAAACAGAAGGGCTGAAACAGAGGGGCTGAAACAGAGGGGCTGAAACAGAGGGTCTGAAACAGAGGGCGAGAAACAGAGAGGCTGAAACAGAGGGCGAGAAACAGAGTGGCTGAAACAGAGGGCAAGAAACAGAGGGGCTGAAACAGAGGGCGAGAAACAGAGGGGCTGAAACAGAGGGCGAGAAACAGACGGGCAGAAACAGAGGGCGAGAAACAGAGGGACTGAAACAGAGGGGCTGAAACAGAGAGCGCGAAACAGAGGGACTGAAACAGAGGGCGAGAAACAGAGGGGCTGAAACAGAGGGCGAGAATCAGAGGGCCTGAAACAGAGGGCGAGAAACAGAGGGCTGAAACAGAGGACCTGAAACAGAGGGGCTGAAACAGAGGGGCTGAAACAGAGGGCGAGATACAGAGAGGCTGAAACAGAGGGCGAGAAACAGAGTGGCTGAAACAGAGGGCAAGAAACAGAGGGGCTGAAACAGAGGGCGAGAAACAGAGGGGCTGAAACAGAGGGGCTGAAACAGAGGGCGAGAAACAGAGGGATTGAAACAGAGGGGCTGAAACAGAGGGGATGATACAGAGGGCGAGAAACAGAGCGGCTGAAACAGAGGGCGAGAAACAGAGGGGCTGAAACAAAGGGGCTGAAACAGTGGGGCTAAAACAGAGGGGCTGAAACAGAGGGCGAGAAATAGAGGGGCTGAAACAGAGGGCGAGAAACAGAGGGGCTGAAAGAGAGGGGCTGAAACAGAGGACGAGAAACAGAGAGGCTGAAACAGAGGGCGAGAAACAGAGGGCCTGAAACAGAGGGGCTGAAACAGAGGGGCTGAAACAGAGGGGCTGAAACTGAGGGCGAGATACAGAGAGGCTGAAACAGAGGGCGAGAAACAGAGTGGCTGAAACAGAGGGCAAGAAACAGAGGGGCTGAAACAGAGGGCGAGAAACAGAGGGGCTGAAACAGAGGGGCTGAAACAGAGGGCGAGAAACAGAGGGATTGAAACAGTGGGGCTGAAACAGAGGGGATGATACAGAGGGCGAGAAACAGAGCGGCTGAAACAGAGGGCGAGAAACAGAGGGGCTGAAACAAAGGGGCTGAAACAGTGGGGCTAAAACAGAGGGGCTGAAACAGAGGGCGAGAAATAGAGGGGCTGAAACAGAGGGCGAGAAACAGAGGGGCTGAAACAGAGGGCGAGAAACAGAGGGGCTGAAACAGAGGGCGAGAAACAGAGGGGCTGAAACAGAGGGTCTGAAACAGAGGGGCTGAAACAGAGGGCGAGAAACAGAGGGTCTGAAACAGAGGGCGAGAAACAGAGGGGCTGAAACAGAGGGCGAGAAACAGAGGGGCTGAATCAGAGGGGCTGAAACAGAGGGCGAGAAACAGATGGGCTGAAACAGAGAGCGAGAAACAGTGGGGCTGAAAGAGAGGGGCTGAAACAGAGGGTGAGAAACAGAGGGGCTGAAACAGAGGGGCTGAAACAGAGGGGCTGAATCAGAGGGGCTGATTCAGAGGGGCTGAATCAGAGGGGCTTAATCAGAGGGGCTGAAACAGAGGGGCTTAATCAGAGGGGTTGAAACAGAGGGCGAGAAACAGAGGCGCTGAAACAGAGGGCGAGAAACAGAGGGGCAGAAACAGAGGGCGAGAAACAGAGGAGCAGAAACAGAGAGGCTGAAACAGAGAGCGCGAAACAGAGGGGCTGAAACAGATGGCGAGAAACAGAGGGACTGAAACAGAGAGGCTGAAACAGAAGGGCAGAAACAGAGGGGCTGAAACAGAGGGCGAGAAACAAAGGGGCTGAATCAGAGGGGCTGAATCAGAGGGGCTGAAACAGAGGGCGAGAAACAGAGGTGCTGAAACAGAGTGGCTGAAACAGAGGCGCTGACAAAGAGGGCGAGAAACAGAGGGGCTGAAACAGTGGGGCTGAAACAGAGGGGCTGAAACAGAGGGGCTAAAACAGAGGGGCTCAAACAGAGGGCGAGAAACAGAGGGGCTGAAACAGAAGGCGAGAAACAGAGGGGCTGAAACAGAGGGCAAGAAACAGAGGGGCTGAAACAGATTGGCTGGAACAGAGGGCGAGAAACAGAGGGGCTGAATCAGACGGGCTGAATCAGAGGGGCTGAAACAGAGGGGCTGAAACAGAGGGCGAGAAACAGAGGGGCTGAAACAGAGGGCGAGAAACAGAGGGGCTGAAAAAGAGGGGCTGAAACAGAGGGGCTGAGACAAAGCGGCTGATGCAGAGGGCGAGAAATAGAGGGGCTGAAACAGAGGGGCTGAAACAGAGGGGCTGAAACAGAGGGCGAGAAACAGAGAGGCTGAAACAGAGGGCGAGAAACAGAGGGGCTGAAACAGAGGGCGAGAAACAGAAGGGCTGAAACAGAGGGGCTGAAACAGAGGGGCTGAAACAGAGGGGCTGAAACAGAGGGCGAGAAACAGAGAGGCTGAAACAGAGGGCGAGAAACAGAGTGGCTGAAACAGAGGGCAAGAAACAGAGGGGCTGAAACAGAGGGCGAGAAACAGAGGGGCTGAAACAGAGGGCGAGAAACAGAGGGGCTGAAACAGAGGGCGAGAAACAGACGGGCAGAAAAAGAGGGCGAGAAACAGAGTGACTGAAACAGAGGGGCTGAAACAGAGAGCGCGAAACAGAGGGACTGAAACAGAGGGCGAGAAACAGAGGGGCTGAAACAGAGGGCGAGAAACAGAGGGGCTTAAACAGATGGCGAGAAACAGAGGGGCTGAAACAGAGGGCAAGAAACAGAGGGGCTGAAACAGAGTGGCTGAAACAGAGGGCGAGAAACAGAGGGGCTGAATCAGACGGGCTGAATCAGAGGGGCTGAAACAGAGGGGCTGAAACAGAGGGCGAGAAACAGATGGGCTGAAACAGAGAGCGAGAAACAGTGGGGCTGAAACAGAGGGGCTGAAACAGAGGGTGAGAAACAGAGGGGCTGAAACAGATGGCGAGAAACAGAGGGGCTGAAACAGAGGGGCTGAAACAGAGGGGCTGAATCAGAGGGGCTGATTCAGAGGGGCTGAATCAGAGGGGCTTAATCAGAGGGGCTGAAACAGAGGGGCTTAATCAGAGGGGTTGAAACAGAGGGCGAGAAACAGAGGGGCTGAAACAGAGGGCGAGAAACAGAGGGGCAGAAACAGAGGGCGAGAAACAGAGGAGCAGAAACAGAGAGGCTGAAACAGAGAGCGCGAAACAGAGGGGCGGAAACAGAGGGGCTGAAACAGAGGGGCTGATACAGAGGGCGAGAAACAGAGCGGCTGAAACAGAGTGCGAGAAACAGAGGGGCTGAAACAAAGGGGCTGAAACAGTGGGGCTCAAACAGAGGGGCTGAAACAGAGGGCGAGAAATAGTGGGGCTGAAACAGAGGGCGAGAAACAGAGGGGCTGAAAGAGAGGGGCTGAAACAGAGGGCGAGAAACAGAGAGGCTGAAACAGAGGGCGAGAAACAGAGGGCCTAAAACAGAGGGCGAGAAACAGAGGGCTGAAACAGAGGGGCTGAAACAGAGGGGCTGAAACAGAGGGGCTGAAACAGAGGGCGAGATACAGAGAGGCTGAAACAGAGGGCGAGAAACAGAGTGGCTGAAACAGAGGGCAAGAAACAGAGGGGCTGAAACAGAGGGCGAGAAACAGAGGGGCTGAAACAGAGGGGCTGAAACAGAGGGCGAGAAACAGAGGGACTGAAACAGAGGGGCTGAAACAGAGGGGCTGATACAGAGGGCGAGAAACAGAGCGGCTGAAACAGAGGGCGAGAAACAGAGGGGCTGAAACAAAGGGGCTGAAACAGTGGGGCTAAAACAGAGGGGCTGAAACAGAGGGCGAGAAACAGAGTGGCTGAAACAGAGGGCGAGAAACAGAGGGGCTGAAACAGAGGGCGAGAAACAGAGGGGCTGAAACAGAGGGGCTGAAACAGAGGGCGAGAAACAGAGGGATTGAAACAGTGGGGCTGAAACAGAGGGGATGATACAGAGGGCGAGAAACAGAGCGGCTGAAACAGAGGGCGAGAAACAGAGGGGCTGAAACAAAGGGGCTGAAACAGTGGGGCTAAAACAGAGGGGCTGAAACAGAGGGCGAGAAATAGAGGGGCTGAAACAGAGGGCGAGAAACAGAGGGGCTGAAACAGAGGGCGAGAAACAGAGGGGCTGAAACAGAGGGCGAGAAACAGAGGGGCTGAAACAGAGGGTCTGAAACAGAGGGGCTGAAACAGAGGGCGAGAAACAGAGAGGCTGAAACAGAGGGCGAGAAACAGAGTGGCTGAAACAGAGGGCAAGAAACAGAGGGGCTGAAACAGAGGGCGAGAAACAGAGGGGCTGAAACAGAGGGGCTGAAACAGAGGGCGAGAAACAGAGGGATTGAAACAGAGGGGCTGAAACAGAGGGGATGATACAGAGGGCGAGAAACAGAGCGGCTGAAACAGAGGGCGAGAAACAGAGGGGCTGAAACAAAGGGGCTGAAACAGTGGGGCTAAAACAGAGGGGCTGAAACAGAGGGCGAGAAATAGAGGGGCTGAAACAGAGGGCGAGAAACAGAGGGGCTGAAACAGAGGGGCAGAAACAGAGGGCGAGAAACAGAGGAGCAGAAACAGAGAGGCTGAAACAGAGAGCGCGAAACAGAGGGGCGGAAACAGAGGGGCTGAAACAGAGGGGCTGATACAGAGGGCGAGAAACAGAGCGGCTGAAACAGAGGGCGAGAAACAGAGTGGCTGAAACAGAGGGCAAGAAACAGAGGGGCTGAAACAGAGGGCGAGAAACAGAGGGGCTGAAACAGAGGGGCTGAAACAGAGGGCGAGAAACAGAGGGATTGAAACAGTGGGGCTGAAACAGAGGGGATGATACAGAGGGCGAGAAACAGAGCGGCTGAAACAGAGGGCGAGAAACAGAGGGGCTGAAACAAAGGGGCTGAAACAGTGGGGCTAAAACAGAGGGGCTGAAACAGAGGGCGAGAAATAGAGGGGCTGAAACAGAGGGCGAGAAACAGAGGGGCTGAAACAGAGGGCGAGAAACAGAGGGGCTGAAACAGAGGGCGAGAAACAGAGGGGCTGAAACAGAGGGTCTGAAACAGAGGGGCTGAAACAGAGGGCGAGAAACAGAGGGGCTGAATCAGAGGGGCTGAAACAGAGGGCGAGAAACAGATGGGCTGAAACAGAGAGCGAGAAACAGTGGGGCTGAAAGAGAGGGGCTGAAACAGAGGGTGAGAAACAGAGGGGCTGAAACAGAGGGGCTGAAACAGAGGGGCTGAATCAGAGGGGCTGATTCAGAGGGGCTGAATCAGAGGGGCTTAATCAGAGGGGCTGAAACAGAGGGGCTTAATCAGAGGGGTTGAAACAGAGGGCGAGAAACAGAGGCGCTGAAACAGAGGGCGAGAAACAGAGGGGCAGAAACAGAGGGCGAGAAACAGAGGAGCAGAAACAGAGAGGCTGAAACAGAGAGCGCGAAACAGAGGGGCTGAAACAGATGGCGAGAAACAGAGGGACTGAAACAGAGAGGCTGAAACAGAAGGGCAGAAACAGAGGGGCTGAAACAGAGGGCGAGAAACAAAGGGGCTGAATCAGAGGGGCTGAATCAGAAGGGCTGAAACAGAGGGGCTGAATCAGAGGGGCTGAAACAGAGGGCGAGAAACAGAGGTGCTGAAACAGAGTGGCTGAAACAGAGGCGCTGACAAAGAGGGCGAGAAACAGAGGGGCTGAAACAGTGGGGCTGAAACAGAGGGGCTGAAACAGAGGGGCTAAAACAGAGGGGCTCAAACAGAGGGCGAGAAACAGAGTGGCTGAAACAGAAGGCGAGAAACAGAGGGGCTGAAACAGAGGGCAAGAAACAGAGGGGCTGAAACAGATTGGCTGGAACAGAGGGCGAGAAACAGAGGGGCTGAATCAGACGGGCTGAATCAGAGGGGCTGAAACAGAGGGGCTGAAACAGAGGGCGAGAAACAGAGGGGCTGAAACAGAGGGCGAGAAACAGAGGGGCTGAAAAAGAGGAGCTGAAACAGAGGGGCTGAGACAAAGCGACTGATGCAGAGGGCGAGAAATAGAGGGGCTGAAAGAGAGGGGCTGAAACAGAGGGGCTGAAACAGAGGGCGAGAAACAGAGAGGCTGAAACAGAGGGCGAGAAACAGAGGGGCTGAAACAGAGGGCGAGAAACAGAAGGGCTGAAACAGAGGGGCTGAAACAGAGGGGCTGAAACAGAGTGGCTGAAACAGAGGGCGAGAAACAGAGAGGCTGAAACAGAGGGCGAGAAACAGAGTGGCTGAAACAGAGGGCAAGAAACAGAGGGGCTGAAACAGAGGGCGAGAAACAGAGGGGCTGAAACAGAGGGCGAGAAACAGAGGGGCTGAAACAGAGGGCGAGAAACAGACGGGCAGAAACAGAGGGCGAGAAACAGAGTGACTGAAACAGAGGGGCTGAAACAGAGAGCGCGAAACAGAGGGACTGAAACAGAGGGCGAGAAACAGAGGGGCTGAAACAGAGGGCGAGAAACAGAGGGGCTTAAACAGATGGCGAGAAACAGAGGGGCTGAAACAGAGGGCAAGAAACAGAGGGGCTGAAACAGAGTGGCTGAAACAGAGGGCGAGAAACAGAGGGGCTGAATCAGACGGGCTGAATCAGAGGGGCTGAAACAGAGGGGCTGAAACAGAGGGCGAGAAACAGAGGGGCTGAATCAGAGGGGCTGAAACAGAGGGCGAGAAACAGATGGGCTGAAACAGAGAGCGAGAAACAGTGGGGCTGAAACAGAGGGGCTGAAACAGAGGGTGAGAAACAGAGGGGCTGAAACAGATGGCGAGAAACAGAGGGGCTGAAACAGAGGGGCTGAAACAGAGGGGCTGAATCAGAGGGGCTGATTCAGAGGGGCTGAATCAGAGGGGCTTAATCAGAGGGGCTGAAACAGAGGGGCTTAATCAGAGGGGTTGAAACAGAGGGCGAGAAACAGAGGGGCTGAAACAGAGGGCGAGAAACAGAGGGGCAGAAACAGAGGGCGAGAAACAGAGGAGCAGAAACAGAGAGGCTGAAACAGAGAGCGCGAAACAGAGGGGCGGAAACAGAGGGGCTGAAACAGAGGGGCTGATACAGAGGGCGAGAAACAGAGCGGCTGAAACAGAGTGCGAGAAACAGAGGGGCTGAAACAAAGGGGCTGAAACAGTTGGGCTCAAACAGAGGGGCTGAAACAGAGGGCGAGAAATAGTGGGGCTGAAACAGAGGGCGAGAAACAGAGGGGCTGAAAGAGAGGGGCTGAAACAGAGGGCGAGAAACAGAGAGGCTGAAACAGAGGGCGAGAAACAGAGGGCCTAAAACAGAGGGCGAGAAACAGAGGGCTGAAACAGAGGGGCTGAAACAGAGGGGCTGAAACAGAGGGGCTGAAACAGAGGGCGAGATACAGAGAGGCTGAAACAGAGGGCGAGAAACAGAGTGGCTGAAACAGAGGGCAAGAAACAGAGGGGCTGAAACAGAGGGCGAGAAACAGAGGGGCTGAAACAGAGGGGCTGAAACAGAGGGCGAGAAACAGAGGGACTGAAACAGAGGGGCTGAAACAGAGGGGCTGATACAGAGGGCGAGAAACAGAGCGGCTGAAACAGAGGGCGAGAAACAGAGGGGCTGAAACAAAGGGGCTGAAACAGTGGGGCTAAAACAGAGGGGCTGAAACAGAGGGCGAGAAACAGAGTGGCTGAAACAGAGGGCGAGAAACAGAGGGGCTGAAACAGAGGGCGAGAAACAGAGGGGCTGAAACAGAGGGGCTGAAACAGAGGGCGAGAAACAGAGGGATTGAAACAGTGGGGCTGAAACAGAGGGGATGATACAGAGGGCGAGAAACAGAGCGGCTGAAACAGAGGGCGAGAAACAGAGGGGCTGAAACAAAGGGGCTGAAACAGTGGGGCTAAAACAGAGGGGCTGAAACAGAGGGCGAGAAATAGAGGGGCTGAAACAGAGGGCGAGAAACAGAGGGGCTGAAACAGAGGGCGAGAAACAGAGGGGCTGAAACAGAGGGCGAGAAACAGAGGGGCTGAAACAGAGGGTCTGAAACAGAGGGGCTGAAACAGAGGGCGAGAAACAGAGGGTCTGAAACAGAGGGCGAGAAACAGAGGGGCTGAAACAGAGGGCGAGAAACAGAGGGGCTGAATCAGAGGGGCTGAAACAGAGGGCGAGAAACAGATGGGCTGAAACAGAGAGCGAGAAACAGTGGGGCTGAAAGAGAGGGGCTGAAACAGAGGGTGAGAAACAGAGGGGCTGAAACAGAGGGCCTGAAACAGAGGGGCTGAATCAGAGGGGCTGATTCAGAGGGGCTGAATCAGAGGGGCTTAATCAGAGGGGCTGAAACAGAGGGGCTTAATCAGAGGGGTTGAAACAGAGGGCGAGAAACAGAGGCGCTGAAACAGAGGGCGAGAAACAGAGGGGCAGAAACAGAGGGCGAGAAACAGATGAGCAGAAACAGAGAGGCTGAAACAGAGAGCGCGAAACAGAGGGGCTGAAACAGATGGCGAGAAACAGAGGGACTGAAACAGAGAGGCTGAAACAGAAGGGCAGAAACAGAGGGGCTGAAACAGAGGGCGAGAAACAAAGGGGCTGAATCAGAGGGGCTGAATCAGAAGGGCTGAAACAGAGGGCAAGAAACAGAGGGGCTGAAACAGATTGGCTGGAACAGAGGGCGAGAAACAGAGGGGCTGAATCAGACGGGCTGAATCAGAGGGGCTGAAACAGAGGGGCTGAAACAGAGGGCGAGAAACAGAGGGGCTGAAACAGAGGGCGAGAAACAGAGGGGCTGAAAAAGAGGGGCTGAAACAGAGGGGCTGAGACAAAGCGGCTGATGCAGAGGGCGAGAAATAGAGGGGCTGAAACAGAGGGGCTGAAACAGAGGGGCTGAAACAGAGGGCGAGAAACAGAGAGGCTGAAACAGAGGGCGAGAAACAGAGGGGCTGAAACAGAGGGCGAGAAACAGAAGGGCTGAAACAGAGGGGCTGAAACAGAGGGGCTGAAACAGAGGGTCTGAAACAGAGGGCGAGAAACAGAGAGGCTGAAACAGAGGGCGAGAAACAGAGTGGCTGAAACAGAGGGCAAGAAACAGAGGGGCTGAAACAGAGGGCGAGAAACAGAGGGGCTGAAACAGAGGGCGAGAAACAGAGGGGCTGAAACAGAGGGCGAGAAACAGACGGGCAGAAACAGAGGGCGAGAAACAGAGTGACTGAAACAGAGGGGCTGAAACAGAGAGCGCGAAACAGAGGGACTGAAACAGAGGGCGAGAAACAGAGGGGCTGAAACAGAGGGCGAGAAACAGAGGGGCTTAAACAGATGGCGAGAAACAGAGGGGCTGAAACAGAGGGCAAGAAACAGAGGGGCTGAAACAGAGTGGCTGAAACAGAGGGCGAGAAACAGAGGGGCTGAATCAGACGGGCTGAATCAGAGGGGCTGAAACAGAGGGGCTGAAACAGAGGGCGAGAAACAGAGGGGCTGAATCAGAGGGGCTGAAACAGAGGGCGAGAAACAGATGGGCTGAAACAGAGAGCGAGAAACAGTGGGGCTGAAACAGAGGGGCTGAAACAGAGGGTGAGAAACAGAGGGGCTGAAACAGATGGCGAGAAACAGAGGGGCTGAAACAGAGGGGCTGAAACAGAGGGGCTGAATCAGAGGGGCTGATTCAGAGGGGCTGAATCAGAGGGGCTTAATCAGAGGGGCTGAAACAGAGGGGCTTAATCAGAGGGGTTGAAACAGAGGGCGAGAAACAGAGGGGCTGAAACAGAGGGCGAGAAACAGAGGGGCAGAAACAGAGGGCGAGAAACAGAGGAGCAGAAACAGAGAGGCTGAAACAGAGAGCGCGAAACAGAGGGGCGGAAACAGAGGGGCTGAAACAGAGGGGCTGATACAGAGGGCGAGAAACAGAGCGGCTGAAACAGAGTGCGAGAAACAGAGGGGCTGAAACAAAGGGGCTGAAACAGTGGGGCTCAAACAGAGGGGCTGAAACAGAGGGCGAGAAATAGTGGGGCTGAAACAGAGGGCGAGAAACAGAGGGGCTGAAAGAGAGGGGCTGAAACAGAGGGCGAGAAACAGAGAGGCTGAAACAGAGGGCGAGAATGAGAGGGCCTAAAACAGAGGGCGAGAAACAGAGGGCTGAAACAGAGGGGCTGAAACAGAGGGGCTGAAACAGAGGGGCTGAAACAGAGGGCGAGATACAGAGAGGCTGAAACAGAGGGCGAGAAACAGAGTGGCTGAAACAGAGGGCAAGAAACAGAGGGGCTGAAACAGAGGGCGAGAAACAGAGGGGCTGAAACAGAGGGGCTGAAACAGAGGGCGAGAAACAGAGGGACTGAAACAGAGGGGCTGAAACAGAGGGGCTGATACAGAGGGCGAGAAACAGAGCGGCTGAAACAGAGGGCGAGAAACAGAGGGGCTGAAACAAAGGGGCTGAAACAGTGGGGCTAAAACAGAGGGGCTGAAACAGAGGGCGAGAAATAGAGGGGCTGAAACAGAGGGCGAGAAACAGAGGGGCTGAAACAGAGGGCGAGAAACAGAGGGGCTGAAACAGAGGTGCTGAAACAGAGGGGCTGAAACAGAGGGCGAGAAACAAAGGGGCTGAAACAGAGGCCAAGAAACAGAGGGGCTGAAACAGAGGGCGAGAAACAGAGGGGCTGAATCAGAGGGGCTGAAACAGAGGGCGAAAAACAGATGGGCTGAAACAGAGAGCGAGAAACAGAGGGGCTGAAACAGAGGGGCTGAAACAGAGGGTGAGAAACAGAGGGGCTGAAACAGAGGGCGAGAAACAGAGGGGCTGAAACAGAGGGGCTGATTCAGAGGGGCTGAATCAGAGGGGCTGAAACAGAGGGGCTTAATCAGAGGGGTTGAAACAGAGGGCGAGAAACAGAGGGGCTGAAACAGAGGGCGAGAAACTGAGGGGCAGAAACAGAGGGCGAGAAACAGAGGAGCAGAAACAGAGGGGCTGAAACAGAGAGCGCGAAACAGAGGGGCTGAAACAGAGAGCGAGAAACAGAGGGGCTTAAACAGAGGGCGAGAAACAGAGGGGCTGAAACAGAGGGCAAGTATCAGAGGGGCTGAAACAGAGTGGCTGAAACAGAGGGCGAGAAACAGAGGGGCTGAATCAGACGGGCTGAATCAGAGGGCGAGAAACAGAGAGGCTGAAACAGAGGGCGAGAATGAGAGGGCCTAAAACAGAGGGCGAGAAACAGAGGGCTGAAACAGAGGGGCTGAAACAGAGGGGCTGAAACAGAGGGGCTGAAACAGAGGGCGAGATACAGAGAGGCTGAAACAGAGGGCGAGAAACAGAGTGGCTGAAACAGAGGGCAAGAAACAGAGGGGCTGAAACAGAGGGCGAGAAACAGAGGGGCTGAAACAGAGGGGCTGAAACAGAGGGCGAGAAACAGAGGGACTGAAACAGAGGGGCTGAAACAGAGGGGCTGATACAGAGGGCGAGAAACAGAGCGGCTGAAACAGAGGGCGAGAAACAGAGGGGCTGAAACAAAGGGGCTGAAACAGTGGGGCTAAAACAGAGGGGCTGAAACAGAGGGCGAGAAATAGAGGGGCTGAAACAGAGGGCGAGAAACAGAGGGGCTGAAACAGAGGGCGAGAAACAGAGGGGCTGAAACAGAGGTGCTGAAACAGAGGGGCTGAAACAGAGGGCGAGAAACAAAGGGGCTGAAACAGAGGCCAAGAAACAGAGGGGCTGAAACAGAGGGCGAGAAACAGAGGGGCTGAATCAGAGGGGCTGAAACAGAGGGCGAAAAACAGATGGGCTGAAACAGAGAGCGAGAAACAGAGGGGCTGAAACAGAGGGGCTGAAACAGAGGGTGAGAAACAGAGGGGCTGAAACAGAGGGCGAGAAACAGAGGGGCTGAAACAGAGGGGCTGATTCAGAGGGGCTGAATCAGAGGGGCTGAAACAGAGGGGCTTAATCAGAGGGGTTGAAACAGAGGGCGAGAAACAGAGGGGCTGAAACAGAGGGCGAGAAACTGAGGGGCAGAAACAGAGGGCGAGAAACAGAGGAGCAGAAACAGAGGGGCTGAAACAGAGAGCGCGAAACAGAGGGGCTGAAACAGAGAGCGAGAAACAGAGGGGCTTAAACAGAGGGCGAGAAACAGAGGGGCTGAAACAGAGGGCAAGTATCAGAGGGGCTGAAACAGAGTGGCTGAAACAGAGGGCGAGAAACAGAGGGGCTGAATCAGACGGGCTGAATCAGAGGGGCTGAAACAGAGGGGCTGAAACAGAGGGCGAGAAACAGAGGGGCTGAAACAGAGGGCGAGAAACAGAGGGCGAGAAACAGAGGGGCTGAAAAAGAGGGGCTGAAACAGAGGGGCTGATACAGAGGGGCTGAATCAGACGGGCTAAATCAGAGGGGCTGAAACAGAGGGGCTGAAACAGAGGGCGAGAAACAGAGGGGCTGAAACAGAGGGGCTGAATCAGACGGGCTGAATCAGAGGGGCTGAAACAGAGGGGCTGAAACAGAGGGCGAGAAACAGAGGGGCTGAAACAGAGGGCGAGAAACAGAGGGCGAGAAACAGTGGGGCTGAAAAAGAGGGGCTGAAACAGAGGGGCTGAAACAAAGCGGCTGATACAGAGGGCGAGAAACAGAGGGGCTGAAACAGAGGGCGAGATACAGAGGGGCTGAAAGAGAGGGGCTGAAACAGAGGGCGAGAAACAGGCAGGCTGAAACAGAGGGCGAGAAACAGAGGGCCTGAAACAGAGGGCGAGAAACAGAGGGCTGAAACAGAGGGGCTGAAACAGAGGGGCTGAAACAGAGGGCGAGATACAGAGAGGCTGAAACAGAGGGCGAGAAACAGAGT
Organism: Chiloscyllium punctatum; assembly: GCF_047496795.1. Taxonomy (NCBI): domain Eukaryota; kingdom Metazoa; phylum Chordata; class Chondrichthyes; order Orectolobiformes; family Hemiscylliidae; genus Chiloscyllium; species Chiloscyllium punctatum. Next base: position 3,426,645 of record NW_027309793.1, on the reverse strand, counting down.
GGCTGAAACAGAGGGCAAGAAACAGAGGGGCTGGAACAGAGGGCGAGAAACAGAGGGGCTGAAACAGAGGGGCTGAAACAGAGGGCGAGAAACAGAGGGACTGAAACAGAGGGGCTGAAACAGAGGGGCTGATACAGAGGTCGAGAAACAGAGCGGATGAAACAGAGGGCGAGAAACAGAGAGGCTGAAACAGAGGGCGAGAAACAGAGGGCCTGAAACAGAGGGCGAGAAACAGAGGGCTGAAACAGAGGGGCTGAAACAGAGGAGCTGAAACAGACGGGCTGAAACAGAGGGCGAGATACAGAGAGGCTGAAACAGAGGGCGAGAAACAGAGTGGCTGAAACAGAGGGCAAGAAACAGAGGGGCTGAAACAGAGGGCGAGAAACAGAGGGGCTGAAACAGAGGGGCTGAAACAGAGGGCGAGAAACAGAGGGATTGAAACAGAGGGGCTGAAACAGAGGGGATGATACAGAGGGCGAGAAACAGAGCGGCTGAAACAGAGGGCGAGAAACAGAGGGGCTGAAACAAAGGGGCTGAAACAGTGGGGCTAAAACAGAGTGGCTGAAACAGAGGGCGAGAAATAGAGGGTCTGAAACAGAGGGCGAGAAACAGAGGGGCTGAAACAGAGGGCGAGAAACAGATGGGCTGAAACAGAGGGGCTGAAACAGATGGGCTGAAACAGAGGGCGAGAAACAGAGGGTCTGAAACAGAGGGCGAGAAACAGAGGGGCTGAAACAGAGGGCGAGAAACAGAGGGGCTGAATCAGAGGGGCTGAAACAGAGGGCGAGAAACAGATGGGCTGAAACAGAGAGCGAGAAACAGAGGGGCTGAAACAGAGGGGCTGAAACAGAGGGTGAGAAACAGAGGGGCTGAAACAGAGGGCGAGAAACAGAGGGGCTGAAACAGAGGGGCTGAAACAGAGGGGCTGAATCAGAGGGGCTGATTCAGAGGGGTTGAATCAGAGGGGCTTAATCAGAGGGGCTGAAACAGAGGGGCTTAATCAGAGGGGTTGAAACAGAGGGCGAGAAACAGAGGGGCTGAAACAGAGGGCGAGAAACAGAGGGGCAGAAACAGAGGGCGAGAAACAGAGGAGCAGAAACAGAGAGGCTGAAACAGAGAGCGCGAAACAGAGGGGCTGAAACAGATGGCGAGAAACAGAGGGACTGAAACAGAGAGGCTGAAACAGAAGGGCAGAAACAGAGGGGCTGAAACAGAGGGCGAGAAACAAAGGGGCTGAATCAGAGGGGCTGAATCAGAAGGGCTGAAACAGAGGGCAAGAAACAGAGGGGCTGAAACAGAGTGGCTGGAACAGAGGGCGAGAAACAGAGGGGCTGAATCAGACGGGCTGAATCAGAGGGGCTGAAACAGAGGGGCTGAAACAGAGGGCGAGAAACAGAGGGGCTGAAACAGAGGGCGAGAAACAGAGGGGCTGAAAAAGAGGGGCTGAAACAGAGGGGCTGAGACAAAGCGGCTGATGCAGAGGGCGAGAAATAGAGGGGCTGAAACAGAGGGGCTGAAACAGAGGGGCTGAAACAGAGGGCGAGAAACAGAGAGGCTGAAACAGAGGGCGAGAAACAGAGGGGCTGAAACAGAGGGCGAGAAACAGAAGGGCTGAAACAGAGGGGCTGAAACAGAGGGGCTGAAACAGAGGGTCTGAAACAGAGGGCGAGAAACAGAGGGCTGAAACAGAGGGCGAGAAACAGAGGGGCTGAAACAGAGGGCGAGAAACAGACGGGCAGAAACAGAGGGCGAGAAACAGAGGGACTGAAACAGAGGGGCTGAAACAGAGAGCGCGAAACAGAGGGACTGAAACAGAGGGCGAGAAACAGAGGGGCTGAAACAGAGGGCGAGAAACAGAGGGCCTGAAACAGAGGGCGAGAAACAGAGGGCTGAAACAGAGGGGCTGAAACAGAGGGGCTGAAACAGAGGGGCTGAAACAGAAGGCGAGATACAGAGAGGCTGAAACAGAGGGCGAGAAACAGAGTGGCTGAAACAGAGGGTAAGAAACAGAGGGGCTGAAACAGAGGGCGAGAAACAGAGGGGCTGAAACAGAGGGGCTGAAACAGAGGGCGAGAAACAGAGGGATTGAAACAGAGGGGCTGAAACAGAGGGGATGATACAGAGGGCGAGAAACAGAGCAGCTGAAACAGAGGGCGAGAAACAGAGGGGCTGAAACAAAGGGGCTGAAACAGTGGGGCTAAAACAGAGGGGCTGAAACAGAGGGCGAGAAATAGAGGGTCTGAAACAGAGGGCGAGAAACAGGGGCTGAAAGAGAGGGGCTAAAACAGAGGGCGAGAAACAGAGAGGCTGAAACAGAGGGCGAGAAACAGAGGGCCTGAAACAGAGGGCGAGAAACAGAGGGCTGAAACAGAGGGGCTGAAACAGAGGGGCTGAAACAGAGGGGCTGAAACAGAGGGCGAGATACAGAGAGTCTGAAACAGAGGGCGAGAAACAGAGTGGCTGAAACAGAGGGCAAGAAACAGAGGGGCTGAAACAGAGGGCGAGAAACAGAGGGGCTGAAACAGAGGGGCTGAAACAGAGGGCGAGAAACAGAGGGATTGAAACAGAGGGGCTGAAACAGAGGGGATGATACAGAGGGCGAGAAACAGAGCGGCTGAAACAGAGGGCGAGAAACAGAGGGGCTGAAACAAAGGGGCTGAAACAGTGGGGCTAAAACAGAGGGGCTGAAACAGAGGGCGAGAAATAGAGGGGCTGAAACAGAGGGCGAGAAACAGAGGGGCTGAAACAGAGGGCGAGAAACAGAGGGGCTGAAACAGAGGGCGAGAAACAGAGGGGCTGAAACAGAGGGTCTGAAACAGAGGGGCTGAAACAGAGGGCGAGAAACAGAGGGTCTGAAACAGAGGGCGAGAAACAGAGGGGCTGAAACAGAGGGCGAGAAACAGAGGGGCTGAATCAGAGGGGCTGAAACAGAGGGCGAGAAACAGATGGGCTGAAACAGAGAGCGAGAAACAGTGGGGCTGAAAGAGAGGGGCTGAAACAGAGGGTGAGAAACAGAGGGTCTGAAACAGAGGGGCTGAAACAGAGGGGCTGAATCAGAGGGGCTGATTCAGAGGGGCTGAATCAGAGGGGCTTAATCAGAGGGGCTGAAACAGAGGGGCTTAATCAGAGGGGTTGAAACAGAGGGCGAGAAACAGAGGCGCTGAAACAGAGGGCGAGAAACAGAGGGGCAGAAACAGAGGGCGAGAAACAGAGGAGCAGAAACAGAGAGGCTGAAACAGAGAGCGCGAAACAGAGGGGCTGAAACAGATGGCGAGAAACAGAGGGACTGAAACAGAGAGGCTGAAACAGAAGGGCAGAAACAGAGGGGCTGAAACAGAGGGCGAGAAACAAAGGGGCTGAATCAGAGGGGCTGAATCAGAAGGGCTGAAACAGAGGGCAAGAAACAGAGGGGCTGAAACAGATTGGCTGGAACAGAGGGCGAGAAACAGAGGGGCTGAATCAGACGGGCTGAATCAGAGGGGCTGAAACAGAGGGGCTGAAACAGAGGGCGAGAAACAGAGGGGCTGAAACAGAGGGCGAGAAACAGAGGGCGAGAAACAGAGGGGCTGAAAAAGAGGGGCTGAAACAAAGGGGCTGATACAGAGGGGCTGAATCAGACGGGCTAAATCAGAGGGGCTGAAACAGAGGGGCTGAAACAGAGGGCGAGAAACAGAGAGGCTGAAACAGAGGGCGAGAAACAGAGGGGCTGAAACAGAGGGCGAGAAACAGAAGGGCTGAAACAGAGGGGCTGAAACAGAGGGGCTGAAACAGAGGGTCTGAAACAGAGGGCGAGAAACAGAGAGGCTGAAACAGAGGGCGAGAAACAGAGTGGCTGAAACAGAGGGCAAGAAACAGAGGGGCTGAAACAGAGGGCGAGAAACAGAGGGGCTGAAACAGAGGGCGAGAAACAGAGGGGCTGAAACAGAGGGCGAGAAACAGACGGGCAGAAACAGAGGGCGAGAAACAGAGTGACTGAAACAGAGGGGCTGAAACAGAGAGCGCGAAACAGAGGGACTGAAACAGAGGGCGAGAAACAGAGGGGCTGAAACAGAGGGCGAGAAACAGAGGGGCTTAAACAGATGGCGAGAAACAGAGGGGCTGAAACAGAGGGCAAGAAACAGAGGGGCTGAAACAGAGTGGCTGAAACAGAGGGCGAGAAACAGAGGGGCTGAATCAGACGGGCTGAATCAGAGGGGCTGAAACAGAGGGGCTGAAACAGAGGGCGAGAAACAGAGGGGCTGAATCAGAGGGGCTGAAACAGAGGGCGAGAAACAGATGGGCTGAAACAGAGAGCGAGAAACAGTGGGGCTGTAACAGAGGGGCTGAAACAGAGGGTGAGAAACAGAGGGGCTGAAACAGAGGGCGAGAAACAGAGGGGCTGAAACAGAGGGGCTGAAACAGAGGGGCTGAATCAGAGGGGCTGATTCAGAGGGGCTGAATCAGAGGGGCTTAATCAGAGGGGCTGAAACAGAGGGGCTTAATCAGAGGGGTTGAAACAGAGGGCGAGAAACAGAGGGGCTGAAACAGAGGGCGAGAAACAGAGGGGCAGAAACAGAGGGCGAGAAACAGAGGAGCAGAAACAGAGAGGCTGAAACAGAGAGCGCGAAACAGAGGGGCGGAAACAGATGGCGAGAAACAGAGGGACTGAAACAGAGAGGCTGAAACAGAAGGGCAGAAACAGAGGGGCTGAAACAGAGGGCGAGAAACAAAGGGGCTGAATCAGAGGGGCTGAATCAGAAGGGCTGAAACAGAGGGCAAGAAACAGAGGGGCTGAAACAGAGTGGCTGGAACAGAGGGCGAGAAACAGAGGGGCTAAATCAGACGGGCTGAATCAGAGGGGCTGAAACAGAGGGGCTGAAACAGAGGGCGAGAAACAGAGGGGCTGAAACAGAGGGCGAGAAACAGAGGGCGAGAAACAGAGGGGCTGAAAAAGAGGGGCTGAAACAGAGGGGCTGAGACAAAGCGGCTGATGCAGAGGGCGAGAAATAGAGGGGCTGAAACAGAGGGGCTGAAACAGAGGGGCTGAAACAGAGGGCGAGAAACAGAGAGGCTGAAACAGAGGGCGAGAAACAGAGGGGCTGAAACAGAGGGCGAGAAACAGAAGGGCTGAAACAGAGGGGCTGAAACAGAGGGGCTGAAACAGAGGGGTGAAACAGAGGGCGAGAAACAGAGAGGCTGAAACAGAGGGCGAGAAACAGAGTGGCTGAAACAGAGGGCAAGAAACAGAGGGGCTGAAACAGAGGGCGAGAAACAGAGGGGCTGAAACAGAGGGCGAGAAACAGAGGGGCTGAAACAGAGGGCGAGAAACAGACGGGCAGAAACAGAGGGCGAGAAACAGAGTGACTGAAACAGAGGGGCTGAAACAGAGAGCGCGAAACAGAGGGACTGAAACAGAGGGCGAGAAACAGAGGGGCTGAAACAGAGGGCAAGAAACAGAGGGGCTTAAACAGAGGACGAGAAACAGAGGGGCTGAAACAGAGGGCAAGAAACAGAGGGGCTGAAACAGAGGGCGAGAAACAGAGGGGCTGAAACAGAGGGCGAGAAACAGAGGGGCTGAAACAGAGGGCGAGAAACAGACGGGCAGAAACAGAGGGCGAGAAACAGAGGGACTGAAACAGAGGGGCTGAAACAGAGAGCGCGAAACAGAGGGACTGAAACAGAGGGCGAGAAACAGAGGGGCTGAAACAGAGGGCGAGAAACAGAGGGGCTTAAACAGAGGGCGATAAACAGAGGGGCTGAAACAGAGGGCAAGAAACAGAGGGGCTGAAACAGAGTGGCTGAAACAGAGGGCGAGAAACAGAGGAGCTGAATCAGACGGGCTGAATCAGAGGGGCTGAAACAGAGGGGCTGAAACAGAGGGCGAGAAACAGAGGGGCTGAATCAGAGGGTCTGAAACAGAGGGCGAGAAACAGATGGGCTGAAACAGAGAGCGCGAAACAGTGGGGCTGAAACAGAGGGGCTGAAACAGAGGGTGAGAAACAGAGGGGCTGAAACAGAGGGCGAGAAACAGAGGGGCTGAAACAGAGGGGCTGAAACAGAGGGGCTGAATCAGAGGGACTGATTCAGAGGGGCTGAATCAGAGGGGCTTAATCAGAGGGGATGAAACAGAGGGGCTTAATCAGAGGGGTTGAAACAGAGGGCGAGAAACAGAGGGGCTGAAACAGAGGGCGAGAAACAGAGGGGCAGAAACAGAGGGCGAGAAACAGAGGAGCAGAAACAGAGAGGCTGAAACAGAGAGCGCGAAACAGACGGGCGGAAACAGATGGCGAGAAACAGAGGGACTGAAACAGAGAGGCTGAAACAGAAGGGCAGAAACAGAGGGGCTGAAACAGAGGGCGAGAAACAAAGGGGCTGAATCAGAGGGGCTGAATCAGAAGGGCTGAAACAGAGGGCAAGAAACAGAGGGCCTGAAACAGAGTGGCTGGAACAGAGGGCGAGAAACAGAGGGGCTGAATCAGACGGGCTGAATCAGTGGGGCTGAAACAGAGGGGCTGAAACAGAGGGCGAGAAACAGAGGGGCTGAAACAGAGGGCGAGAAACAGAGGGCGAGAAACAGAGGGGCTGAAAAAGAGGGGCTGAAACAGAGGGGCTGAGACAAAGCGGCTGATGCAGAGGGCGAGAAATAGAGGGGCTGAAACAGAGGGGCTGAAACAGAGGGGCTGAAACAGAGGGCGAGAAACAGAGAGGCTGAAACAGAGGGCGAGAAACAGAGGGGCTGAAACAGAGGGCGAGAAACAGAAGGGCTGAAACAGAGGGGCTGAAACAGAGGGGCTGAAACAGAGGGGCAGAAACAGAGGGCGAGAAACAGAGAGGCTGAAACAGAGGGCGAGAAACAGAGTGGCTGAAACAGAGGGCAAGAAACAGAGGGGCTGAAACAGAGGGCGAGAAACAGAGGGGCTGAAACAGAGGGCGAGAAACAGAGTGACTGAAACAGAGGGGCTGAAACAGAGAGCGCGAAACAGAGGGACTGAAACAGAGGGCGAGAAACAGAGGGGCTGAAACAGAGGGCGAGAAACAGAGGGGCTTAAACAGAGGGCGAGAAACAGAGGGGCTGAAACAGAGGGCAAGAAACAGAGGGGCTGAAACAGAGTGGCTGAAACAGAGGGCGAGAAACAGAGGGGCTGAATCAGACGGGCAAAATCAGAGGGGCTGAAACAGAAAGGGGGTGAAACAGAGGGCGAGAAACAGAGGGGCTGAAACAGAGGGCGAGAAACAGAGGGTCTGAAACAGAGGGCGAGAAACAGAGGGGCTGAAACAGAGGGCGAGAAACAGAGGGGCTGAATCAGAGGGGCTGAAACAGCGGGCGAGAAACAGATGGGCTGAAACAGAGAGCGAGAAACAGAGGGGCTGAAACAGAGGGGCTGAAACAGAGGGTGAGAAACAGAGGGGCTGAAACAGAGGGCGAGAAACAGAGGGGCTGAAACAGAGGGGCTGAAACAGAGGAGCTGAATCAGAGGGGCTGATTCAGAGGGGCTGAATCAGCGGGGCTTAATCAGACGGGCTGAAACAGAGGGGCTTAATCAGAGGGGCTGAAACAGAGGGCGAGAAACAGAGGGGCTGAAACAGAGGGCGAGAAACAGAGGGGCAGAAACAGAGGGCGAGAAACAGAGGAGCAGAAACAGAGGGGCTGAAACAGAGAGCGCGAAACAGAGGGGCTGAAACAGAGGGCGAGAAACAGAGGGGCTTAAACAGAGGGCGAGAAACAGAGGGGCTGAAACAGAGGGCGAGATACAGAGGGGCTGAAACAGAGGGGCTGAAACAGAGGGGCTGAAACAGAGGGCGAGAAACAGAGGGGCTGAAACAGAGGGCGAGAAACAGAGGGCGAGATACAGAGGGGCTGAAACAGAGGGGCTGAAACAGAGGGGCTGAAACAGAGGGCGAGAAACAGAGGGGCTGAAACAGAGGGCGAGAAACAGAGGGGCTGAAACAGAGGGCGAGAAACAGAGGGGCTGAAATAGAGGGGCTGAAACAGAGGGTGAGAAACAGAGGGGCTGAAACAGAGGGAGAAACAGAGGGGTGAAACAGAGGGGCTGAAATAGAGGGGCTGAATCAGAGGGGCTGATTCAGAGGGGCTGAAACAGAGGGGCTGAATCAGAGGGGCTGAAACAGAGGGCGAGAAACAGAGGGACTGAAAGAGAGGGCGAGAAACAGAGGGGCTGAAACAGAGGGCGAGAAACAGACGTGCAGAAACAGAGGGCGAGAAACAGAGGGACTGAAACAAAGGGGCTGGAACAGAGAGCGCGAAACAGAGGGACTGAAACAGAGGGCGAGAAACAGAGGGGCTGAAACAGAGGGCGAGAAACAGAGGGGCTGAAACAGAGGGCGAGAAACAGAGGGGCTGATACAGAGGGGCTGAATCAGACGGGCTGAATCAGAGGGGCTGAAACAGAGGGGCTGAAACAGAGGGCGAGAAACAGAGGGGCTGAAACAGAGGGGCTGAAACAGAGGGCGAGAAACAGAGGGACTGAAACAGAGGGGCTGAAACAGAGAGGCTGATACAGAGGGCGAGAAACAAAGCGGCTGAAACAGAGGGCGAGAAACAGAGGGGCTGAAACAGAGGGGCTGAAACAGAGGGCGAGAAACAGAGGGACTGAAACAGAGGGGCTGAAACAGAGGGGCTGAAACAAAGCGGCTGATACAGAGGGCGAGAAACAGAGGGGCTGAAACAGAGTGCGAGATACAGAGGGGCTGAAAGAGAGGGGCTGAAACAGAGGGCGAGAATCAGAGAGGCTGAAACAGAGGGCGAGAAACAGAGGGCCTGAAACAGAGGGCGAGAAACAGAGGGCTGAAACAGAGGGGCTGAAACAGAGGGGCTGAAACAGACGGGCTGAAACAGAGGGCGAGATACAGAGAGGCTGAAACAGAGGGCGAGAAACAGAGTGGCTGAAACAGAGGGCAAGAAACAGAGGGGCCTAAACAGAGGGCGAGAAACAGAGGGGCTAAAACAGAGGTGCTGAAACAGAGGGCGAGAAACAGAGGGACTGAAACAGAGGGGCTGAAACAGAGGGGCTGATACAGAGGGCGAGAAACAGAGCGGCTGAAACAGAGTGCGAGAAACAGAGGGGCTGAAACAAAGGGGCTGAAACAGTGGGGCTCAAACAGAGGGGCTGAAACAGAGGGCGAGAAATAGTGGGGCTGAAACAGAGGGCGAGAAACAGAGGGGCTGAAAGAGAGGGGCTGAAACAGAGGGCGAGAAACAGAGAGGCTGAAACAGAGGGCGAGAAACAGAGGGCCTAAAACAGAGGGCGAGAAACAGAGGGCTGAAACAGAGGGGCTGAAACAGAGGGGCTGAAACAGAGGGGCTGAAACAGAGGGCGAGATACAGAGAGGCTGAAACAGAGGGCGAGAAACAGAGTGGCTGAAACAGAGGGCAAGAAACAGAGGGGCTGAAACAGAGGGCGAGAAACAGAGGGGCTGAAACAGAGGGGCTGAAACAGAGGGCGAGAAACAGAGGGACTGAAACAGAGGGGCTGAAACAGAGGGGCTGATACAGAGGGCGAGAAACAGAGCGGCTGAAACAGAGGGCGAGAAACAGAGGGGCTGAAACAAAGGGGCTGAAACAGTGGGGCTAAAACAGAGGGGCTGAAACAGAGGGCGAGAAATAGAGGGGCTGAAACAGAGGGCGAGAAACAGAGGGGCTGAAACAGAGGGCGAGAAACAGAGGGGCTGAAACAGAGGTGCTGAAACAGAGGGGCTGAAACAGAGGGCGAGAAACAGAGGGTCTGAAACAGAGGGCGAGAAACAGAGGGGCTGAAACAGAGGGCGAGAAACAGAGGGGCTGAATCAGAGGGGCTGAAACAGAGGGCGAGAAACAGATGGGCTGAAACAGAGAGTGAGAAACAGAGGGGCTGAAACAGAGGGGCTGAAACAGAGGGTGAGAAACAGAGGGGCTGAAACAGAGGGCGAGAAACAGAGGGGCTGAAACAGAGGGGCTGAAACAGAGGGGCTGAATCAGAGGGGCTGATTCAGTGGGGCTGAATCAGAGGGGCTTAATCAGAGGGGCTGAAACAGAGGGGCTTAATCAAAGGGGTTGAAACAGAGGGCGAGAAACAGAGGGGCTGAAACAGAGGGCGAGAAACAGAGGGGCAGAAACAGAGGGCGAGAAACAGAGGGGCTGAAACAGAGGGCGAGAAACAGACGTGCAGAAACAGAGGGCGAGAAACAGAGGGGCTGAAACAGAGGGGCTGAATCAGACGGGCTGAATCAGAGTGGCTGAAACAGAGGGGCTGAAACAGAGGGCGAGAAACAGAGGGGCTGAAACAGAGGGCGAGAAACTGAGGGCGAGAAACAGTGGGGCTGAAAAAGAGGGGCTGAAACAGAGGGGCTGAAACAAAGCGGCTGATACAGAGGGCGAGAAAAAGAGGGGCTGAAACAGAGGGCGAGATACAGAGGGGCTGAAAGAGAGGGGCTGAAACAGTGGGCGAGAAACAGGGAGGCTGAAACAGAGGGCGAGAAACAGAGGGCCTGAAACAGAGGGCGAGAAACAGAGGGCTGAAACAGAGGGGCTGAAACAGAGGGGCTGAAACAGAGGGGCTGAAACAGAGGGCGAGATACAGAGAGGCTGAAACAGAGGGCGAGAAACAGAGTGGCTGAAACAGAGGGCAAGAAACAGAGGGGCTGAAACAGAGGGCGAGAAACAGAGGGGCTGAAACAGAGGGGCTGAAACAGAGGGCGAGAAACAGAGGGACTGAAACAGAGGGGCTGAAACAGAGGGGCTGATACAGAGGGCGAGAAACAGAGCGGCTGAAACAGAGGGCGAGAAACAGAGGGGCTGAAACAAAGGGGCTGAAACAGTGGGGCTAAAACAGAGGGTCTGAAACAGAGGGCGAGAAATAGAGGGGCTGAAACAGAGGGCGAGAAACAGAGGGGCTGAAAGAGAGGGGCTGAAACAGAGGGCGAGAAACAGAGAGGCTGAAACAGAGGGCGAGAAACAGAGGGCCTGAAACAGAGGGCGAGAAACAGAGGGCTGAAACAGAGGGTGAGAAACAGAGGGGCTGAAACAGAGGGCGAGATACAGAGAGGCTGAAACAGAGGGCGAGAAACAGAGTGGCTGAAACAGAGCGCAAGAAACAGAGGGGCTGAAACAGAGGGCGAGAAACAGAGGGGCTGAAACAGAGGGGCTGAAACAGACGGCGAGAAACAGAGGGATTGAAACAGAGGGGCTGAAACAGAGGGGATGATACAGAGGGCGAGAAACAGAGCGGCTGAAACAGAGGGCGAGAAACAGAGGGGCTGAAACAAAGGGGCTGAAACAGTGGGGCTAAAACAGAGGGGCTGAAACAGAGGGCGAGAAATAGAGGGGCTGAAACAGAGGGCGAGAAACAGAGGGGCTGAAACAGAGGGCGAGAAACAGATGGCCTGAAACAGAGGGGCTGAAACAGATGGGCTGAAACTGAGGGCGAGAAACAGAGGGTCTGAAACAGAGGGCGAAAAACAGAGGGGCTGAAACAGAGGGCGAGAAACAGAGGGGCTGAATCAGAGGGGCTGAAACAGAGGGCGAGAAACAGATGGGCTGAAACAGAGAGCGAGAAACAGAGGGGCTGAAACAGAGGGGCTGAAACAGAGGGTGAGAAACAGAGGGGCTGAAACAGAGGGCGAGAAACAGAGGGGCTGAAACAGAGGGGCTGAAACAGAGGGGCTGAATCAGAGGGGCTGATTCAGAGGGGCTGAATCAGAGGGGCTTAATCAGAGGGGCTGAAACAGAGGGGCTTAATCAGAGGGGTTGAAACAGAGGGCGAGAAACAGAGGGGCTGAAACAGAGGGCGAGAAACAGAGGGGCAGAAACAGAGGGCGAGAAACAGAGGAGCAGAAACAGAGAGGCTGAAACAGAGAGCGCGAAACAGAGGGGCTGAAACAGATGGCGAGAAACAGAGGGACTGAAACAGAGAGGCTGAAACAGAAGGGCAGAAACAGAGGGGCTGAAACAGAGGGCGAGAAACAAAGGGGCTGAATCAGAGGGGCTGAATCAGAAGGGCTGAAACAGAGGGCAAGAAACAGAGGGCCTGAAACAGAGGGCGAGATACAGAGGGGCTGAAACAGAGGGGCTGAAACAGAGGGCGAGAAACAGAGGGGCTGAAACAGACGGGCTGAAACAGAGGGCGAGAAACAGAGGGGCTGAAACAGAGGGCGAGAAACAGAGGGGCTGAAACAGAGGGCGAGAAACAGAGGGGCTGAAACAGAGGGCGAGAAACAGAGGGGCTGAAAAAGAGGGGCTGAAACAGAGGGTGAGAAACAGAGGGGCTGAAACAGAAGGAGAAACAGAGGGGCTGAAACAGAGGGGCTGAAACAGCGGGGCTGAATCAGAGGGGCTGATTCAGAGGGGCTGAAACAGAGGGGCTGAATCAGAGGGGCTGAAACAGAGGGCGAGAAACAGAGGGGCTGAAACAGAGGGCGAGAAACAGAGGGGCTGAAACAGAGGGCGAGAAACAGACGTGCAGAAACAGAGGGCGAGAAACAGAGGGGCTGAAACAGAGGGGCTGAATCAGACGGGCTGAATCAGAGTGGCTGAAACAGAGGGGCTGAAACAGAGGGCGAGAAACAGAGGGGCTGAAACAGAGTGCGAGAAACTGAGGGCGAGAAACAGTGGGGCTGAAAAAGAGGGGCTGAAACAGAGGGGCTGAAACAAAGCGGCTGATACAGAGGGCGAGAAAAAGAGGGGCTGAAACAGAGGGCGAGATACAGAGGGGCTGAAAGAGAGGGGCTGAAAGAGAGGGCGAGAAACAGGGAGGCTGAAACAGAGGGCGAGTAACAGAGGGCCTTAAACAGAGGGCGAGAAACAGAGGGCTGAAACAGAGGGGCTGAAACAGAGGGGCTGAAACAGAGGAGCTGAAACAGAGGGCGAGATACAGAGAGGCTGAAACAGAGGGCGAGAAACAGAGTGGCTGAAACAGAGGGCAAGAAACAGAGGGGCTGAAACAGAGGGCGAGAAACAGAGGGGCTGAAACAGAGGGGCTGAAACAGAGGGCGAGAAACAGAGGGACTGAAACAGAGGGGCTGAAACAGAGGGGCTGATACAGAGGGCGAGAAACTGTGCGGCTGAAACAGAGGGCGAGAAACAGAGGGGCTGAAACAAAGGGGCTGAAACAGTGGGGCTAAAACAGAGGGGCTGAAACAGAGGGCGAGAAATAGAGGGGCTGAAACAGAGGGCGAGAAACAGAGGGGCTGAAAGAGAGGGGCTGAAACAGAGGGCGAGAAACAGAGAGGCTGAAACAGAGGGCGAGAAACAGAGGGCCTGAAACAGAGGGCGAGAAACAGAGGGCTGAAACAGAGGGGCTGAAACAGAGGGGCTGAAACAGAGGGCGAGATACAGAGAGGCTGAAACAGAGGGCGAGAAACAGAGTGGCTGAAACAGAGGGCAAGAAACAGAGGGGCTGAAACAGAGGGCGAGAAACAGAGGGGCTGAAACAGAGGGGCTGAAACAGACGGCGAGAAACAGAGGGATTGAAACAGAGGGGCTGAAACAGAGGGGATGATACAGAGGGCGAGAAACAGAGCGGCTGAAACAGAGGGCGAGAAACAGAGGGGCTGAAACAAAGGGGCTGAAACAGTGGGGCTAAAACAGAGGGGCTGAAACAGAGGGCGAGAAATAGAGGGGCTGAAACAGAGGGCGAGAAACAGAGGGGCTGAAACAGAGGGCGAGAAACAGATGGGCTGAAACAGAGGGGCTGAAACAGATGGGCTGAAACAGAGGGCGAGAAACAAAGGGTCTGAAACAGAGGGCGAGAAACAGAGGGGCTGAAACAGAGGGCGAGAAACAGAGGGGCTGAATCAGAGGGGCTGAAACAGAGGGCGAGAAACAGATGGGCTGAAACAGAGAGCGAGAAACAGAGTGGCTGAAACAGAGGGGCTGAAATAGAGGGTGAGAAACAGAGGGGCTGAAACAGAGGGCGAGAAACAGAGGGGCTGAAACAGAGGGGCTGAAACAGAGGGGCTGAAACAGAGGGGCTGAAACAGAGGGGCTGAATCAGAGGGGCTGATTCAGAGGGGCTGAAACAGAGGGGCTTAATCAGAGGGGTTGAAACAGAGGGCGAGAAACAGAGGGGCTGAAACAGAGGGCGAGAAACAGAGGGGCAGAAACAGAGGGCGAGAAACAGAGGAGCAGAAACAGAGAGGCTGAAACAGATGGCGCGAAACAGAGGGGCTGAAACAGATGGCGAGAAACAGAGGGACTGAAACAGAGAGGCTGAAACAGAAGGGCAGAAACAGAGGGGCTGAAACAGAGGGCGAGAAACAAAGGGGCTGAATCAGAGGGGCTGAATCAGAAGGGCTGAAACAGAGGGCAAGAAACAGAGGGGCTGAAACAGAGTGGCTGGAACAGAGGGCGAGAAACAGAGGGGCTGAATCAGACGGGCTGAATCAGAGGGGCTGAAACAGAGGGGCTGAAAAAGAGGGGCTGAAACAGAGGGGCTGAGACAAAGCGGCTGATGCAGAGGGCGAGAAATAGAGGGGCTGAAACAGAGGGGCTGAAACAGAGGGGCTGAGACAAAGCGGCTGATGCAGAGGGCGAGAAATAGAGGGGCTGAAACAGAGGGGCTGAAACAGAGGGGCTGAAACAGAGGGCGAGAAACAGAGAGGCTGAAACAGAGGGCGAGAAACAGAGGGGCTGAAACAGAGGGCGAGAAACAGAAGGGCTGAAACAGAGGGGCTGAAACAGAGGGGCTGAAACAGAGGTTCTGAAACAGAGGGCGAGAAACAGAGAGGCTGAAACAGAGGGCGAGAAACAGAGTGGCTGAAACAGAGGGCAAGAAACAGAGGGGCTGAAACAGAGGGCGAGAAACATAGGGGCTGAAACAGAGGGCGAGAAACAGAGGGGCTGAAACAGAGGGCGAGAAACAGACGGGCAGAAACAGAGGGCGAGAAACAGAGGGACTGAAACAGAGGGGCTGAAACAGAGAGCGCGAAACAGAGGGGCTGAAACAGAGGGCGAGAAACAGAGGGGCTGAAACAGAGGGCGAGAAACAGAGGGCCTGAAACAGAGGGCGAGAAACAGAGGGCTGAAACAGAGGGGCTGAAACAGAGGGGCTGAAACAGAGGGGCTGAAACAGAGGGCGAGATACAGAGAGTCTGAAACAGAGGGCGAGAAACAGAGTGGCTGAAACTGAGGGCAAGAAACAGAGGGGCTGAAACAGAGGGCGAGAAACAGAGGGGCTGAAACAGAGGGGCTGAAACAGAGGGCGAGAAACAGAGGGATTGAAACAGAGGGGCTGAAACAGAGGGGATGATACAGAGGGCGAGAAAAAGAGCGGCTGAAACAGAGGGCGAGAAACAGAGGGGCTGAAACAAAGGGGCTGAAATAGTGGGGCTAAAACAGAGGGGCTGAAACAGAGGGCGAGAAATAGAGGGGCTGAAAGAGAGGGCGAGAAACAGAGGGGCTGAAACAGAGGGGCTGAAACAGAGGGGCTGAAACAGAGGGCGAGAAACAGAGGGTCTGAAACAGAGGGCGAGAAACAGAGGGGCTGAAACAGAGGGCGAGAAACAGAGGGGCTGAATCAGAGGGGCTGAAACAGAGGGCGAGAAACAGATGGGCTTAAACAGAGAGCGAGAAACAGTGGGGCTGAAAGAGAGGGGCTGAAACAGAGGGTGAGAAACAAAGGTGCTGAAACAGAGGGCGAGAAACAGAGGGGCTGAAACAGAGGGGCTGAAACAGAGGGGCTGAATCAGAGGGGCAGATTCAGAGGGGCTGAATCAGAGGGGCTTAATCAGAGGGGCTGAAACAGAGGGGCTTAATCAGAGGGGTTGAAACAGAGGGCGAGAAACAGAGGGGCTGAAACAGAGGGCGAGAAACAGAGGGGCTGAAACAGAGAGCGCGAAACAGAGGGGCGGAAACAGATGGCGAGAAACAGAGGGACTGAAACAGAGAGGCTGAAACAGAAGGGCAGAAACAGAGGGGCTGAAACAGAGGGCGAGAAACAAAGGGGCTGAATCAGAGGGGCTGAATCAGAAGGGCTGAAACAGAGGGCAAGAAACAGAGGGGCTGAAACAGAGTGGCTGGAACAGAGGGCGAGAAACAGAGGGGCTGAATCAGACGGGCTGAATCAGAGGGGCTGAAACAGAGGGGCTGAAACAGAGGGCGAGAAACAGAGGGGCTGAAACAGAGGGCGAGAAACAGAGGGCGAGAAACAGAGGGGCTGAAAAAGAGGGGCTGAAACAGAGGGGCTGAGACAAAGCGGCTGATGCAGAGGGCGAGAAATAGAGGGGCTGAAACAGAGGGGCTGAAAGAGAGGGGCTGAAACAGAGGG